>NC_045775.1:31941195-32243152 GCF_008692025.1 Phocoena sinus
TCTGCTACTGAGAGAAAGATTTGCTGACCAGCAGCGTCAGTATCACCTGGGAGCTTGTTAGAAATGAGGAATCTCAGGGCCAAGCTGGACCTACTCAATGCAAATCTGCTTTTTTTTTTTTTTTTTGCGGTACACGGGCCTCTCACTGTTGTGGCCTCTCCAGTTGCGGAGCACAGGCTCCGGACACGCAGGCTCAGTGGCCATGGCTCACGGGCCCAGCCGCTCCGTGGCACGTGGGATCTTCCCGGACTGGGGCACGAACCCATGTCCCCTGCATCAGCAGGCAGACTCTCAACCACTGCACCACCAGGGAAGCCCTGAATCTGCTTTTTAACAAGATTCTCCAGGTGATTTACATGTACAATAAAAAACTCTCTTCTAGAGGGAGTAATAATTATCTGGCTCAGGGATATTTTTATAGTAGATAAGATGTTGCATCCGAAGGTCAGTGGGAAGCACATATAGGGGAAGGAGAGAGAGCACGTATTGTTGGAAGGGGGTGGCGGGGAAGCCAGGAGGCAGGGCAGGTTGGAAGAAGAAAAGTGGGATTGAATCTCCATGAAAACACTTTAAAATCCATAATAGAAAAAAACATTCTGTACCTACGTTATTATACCTGCACCAGAAACCTCAAAACAAGTTCACCCTGCTCCGCCCCAGTGAACAGAAAGCAATATCTCCATGTGTCGTAGACACACAGCAGGTGAAATATTGGATGCAAGGCTTGTGTTGCAGGGGGCGGTATTTGTGAGGCAGGCAGACCCAATCCTGGCAATCTACCGCTTCCCTCTGGACACTCTGGGCTTCACCATCCCTCCCCCCACCCCTGGACATCCTTCCCCCTCAGTTTACTGTCCCTTCTCCCATGTAAGGACTTTTAGCAACAGTACATGGTGTACTGGCTCTCCAGAAACAAACATAAAGCTCTGATTTGTAGTGTTGGCCAATTTCCATAGTATAAATACTCCCACCATGGCTGATTGTGAGCTGCCATGAGGTTAACTGAACACGGGGTTGGGAGGTGGCACACACTGGCTCCAGCGCACCCCAGGACATAAAGGGTCAAAAGGACAAAGTAGAGTGGTTTACAGCTTCCTAGAAGTGAGGGGAAGAAAGTCAAGTTGATGAAGACCTGGAGCGCTTGCTTTAACTTCAGCTACTATGATTCCAAAACATAGCTATCATCTCGTCCAATCTGTGGCTATTTTTTTTCGTTTTGTTTTTAATTTTTTTTGGCCATGCAGCCCGACCAGGGATTGAACCCTCACCCCCTGCAGTGGAAGCGGAGTCTTAACCACTGGACGGCCAGGGAAGTCCCTGAGGCTGTTTCTTAACTTCAACTTTATTGAGAACGTCCTTATGTTGTAGCTTTAAAAGAACCAGAAGCTCAGCTGGAGAAAACGTTTGAGGACAGTCAGAATGACTTACAGTCTATATTTACCAAAGCTTCTTTCATAAACATTATCGAGGCTCTGGAATGCTCACACCCACCTTTCATGGGCACACCACACCCCATTCTTCCCTGCCTGAGTGTAGTCCTAATGACTCCCACTCAGCTCCCTCAGGTGTCACACACCCTGCTTCTCTGGCCGGAGTTCAAGCCCTCACCTGGTTTCCTTGAATGCCATCTAAGCGCTGCACACCTGTCTTTCCTGGGAGGTTTACAGCTGGCACGTAACTCCCTTCCCTTGGGGATATTAGCAGCTAATGTATATCTATCAAACTTGCCGTAGGTACTGGCAGGCAGCTTAGACCTCTCCCCCTGCCCACAAGCACTGCCATGGGGGCTCAATGTTGGGTCTCTCAAGGCCTGATCCAGGGACCCCATCACTGCTGGGCACCCCCCCAAACTCCATAACCATTGCTTTCTGTTTGGTGCAGCTCTGGGCCAGCTGAAGCACACTCTCCTCACCTTTACCCACAAAGTGCACACCTGAATTTTGCATAACTGCTCTGGTTGCCCACCTTTCTCTTCTTCTTGGAAAGCATCCAGTACTAGGAATCCAGCTAACTACAGACAGCCCAAATTAATGCTTCTTAACCTGCATGAAAAAGAATTTTTTGTAACCTTCTCTTTGGTGTTGGTGTCTAATCGATGATAAATTTCAGGAAAGAAGCCCCTCTACTAGCAGGTTAAAAGTATTCATTTTTTGCAGCCCTAGTATCTGTTTGAAATGTAACAGCTTGTTTGTTCCTCTCCCCAGATGAATGCACCTTCATCTTTAGATTTATGATTTACTTTTTATTTCTTCTAAAATAGAGACAGAAGTAGTGGAAGTTCCTGTATCTCTGTCAGATCTTCTCTATGATTTCTTTGCCAGTCACCCAAAGCAGCCTCTAGTTGGGTTTATCCCTTTTAATTCTCATTCTCTCTCCATAGTGTTTTCTCCTCTGAGCACATAAACACATCACTACCCTTTCTTCCAAAGTCAAGGCCAGCTTACATGAAGGGGAATGGTTGACTCTGACAGTAAGTAGCACTCTAGGTGGCTCAGCTAACTCACCACAGTTTGGGTGTCTTTCCAGGTTGGTGGACACACCAGGGCCAGAGATCAGTGTGTCTTTCCTGCCAACAGAGAACCTTACTGTGGAGGTCAAAGGTCTCCAGACTAAAAAATGCCTTTAACTGAAGCCCAAGTTATGCAGGAAGGAGTCCCAGCTTCTGCTGTTAGGCCCGAGAGGCTGACCATGGAGCATCCTTGACCTTTCTCTGCCTCCCAGAGGTCCCGTGAACTGGGGTCCAGTGTGTCCTCTAACCCCCCACGGAGGTTCCTCGTGAAAGGCCTCTGCTGAGTTTGCAAGGACACAAAAATGGAAATGCCCGAGGGGAGAGATTTTTCCAAAGTTCTCGGTTGTCAGAGAGATGAACATCATCAAATGGCTCTGAAAGAAAAGCTGAAAGAGATCAACATCGTAAGCCGTTGGGAGATTAGACTGTCCAATCGACTTGGTTCAAGATGAGGCAGAAGCCAGAGCAGAGATAATTCTGCACTGGAATTGCTAGCATTATGAGCAAGGTTTCAGGGAACTTATCAGGAAAGGTTAACTTGAATGGGCACTAATGAGTTGATGACTCAAATCCAGGAACAAGTAAGACCATAACAGCCAAAAGCATAGAGGTGAGATGCTATGCAATTATAACGTCCCCTAGGGACAGGCATTGGGCTGCAGGATGAGATTGGCTGACCCCTGCCCAGTGAGCAAATGATGAGGTATTTAACTAAAATGTGGACTGTGAATATGCCCAGAAGAATTCTTAATGCATGCACTTGAAAACTTTAGCTCTCTCTCTCTCTTTTTTTTTTTTCACGGTACGTGGGCCTCTCACTGTTGTGGCCTCTCCCGCTGTGGAGCACAGGCTCCGGACGCGCAGGCTCAGCGGCCATGGCTCACGGGCCCACTCCCTCTCCCGCAGCATGTGGGATCTTCCCGGACCGGGGCACGAACCCGTGTCCCCTGCATCGGCAGGCGGACTCTCAACCACTGAGCCACCAGGGAAGCCCTCTCTCTCTCTTTTTTGTTAAAGCCCTTTTTTGGACAAAGGACTAAACTAGATGTGGGCAGATCTTTAAAATGCATAAGATCGGGTCTACCTGAGCCTTGTGTATTGTAGGTACTCAGAAAATGGTTTATTGATTATAATGTAATAGGGCTCATCCCCTGTCATGGGGCGGAGGGGGGCTATGGCCAGGGTCTTTAAAGAGTGAGTGATAGTGACAAATGTTCAGAATGTCCCACAGCGGTCTATAGCGCCCAGTCCACAGATGGGCTGCCCCTCTGCTAGGACAGGGCTTTATCAGTTTATTCCAAAATGGGTAAATGTTGAGTGTTCCCTTGGCCTTAGAAGAGGTAAGACATAACACAGGGCATTAAACATAGTACAGGGCATTAATGTAAGTCTTCAGTTCAGGCTGAGGGGGTCAAATATGTGTACTAACGTATATTTCGAAATCAGGAAAGCAGTCTTTCCCTCATCCGCCCCACTTCCAAAATTATCTTTCCGAGATATTCTCTATTGTTTTCCCAGTGCAGTTAGGTCGTAGTTTGCCTTATAAGGAATTTTAGAGTTTTAAGAGCTCTCACTATAAGAAGTTTTTCCTGCTGTTCTGCCTGAGTTGCCTTCTGCTTAATTTTAGTTCATTATGTCTGTAAAGACAGGGAGGGTTTTATGGGGCAAAAGGCCCAGTCATCATGGGAAGAATGAATCATTTCAAGAACAGTGAGATGGGCGCAAAGGCAAAGACAGCTGAGGGGCAGGAAGCTGGGGGTGGATGGGTTATTGAGAACAGCATCAAAAGTCTGTCTTTTCTCTCTGTTACTCCCACTAGGGGGTGCCCAGCATTCCAGAATAATCACTGTTACTAGGACGTTGAGGTTTGAGGCGGCATTTCCTCCTAATAGAAGGGCAACAGCTGATCCAGGTTTCCTGCATCTCTGCCCTGATTTGAGAAGTGATCTGGGGGTGGGGCATAGGGAATACAGGGATTGGGACTGAGGGGCGGGGTCTCAGATCAGTAAATACACTGATGCTTCTCAAGCATTTGAGGATTCTCAATCGGTGGAAACCTCTGGCGATATCCTGGGATCTCTAGGACCCACTGGTCTTAAAGTCATTGGCTGGAGTAATTATGGATCAGAAAAGCCCTCCTGGGCCCAGGAGAGGTGATGATATTTCACCCCTGGGGCTAAAGAATTTATGGTAATAAGAAATGAGCAGGACTGAGAGATTGGTTGCAGACCAGGGATGGAATAAAGATCAAAGATGAGGTGAGATTCTGAAATAGAGTGGGTAACCGGTATGGATGAAGGTCAGGGAGAGGCGAGGGTATTTTGAGGCTCTCAAAACATCTAGGCCCTCAGAACGGTCACAGCATAACTTTCAGTTATGAATGGTTTTGTGAAAAGAAAATGGAACTTGGACTTTGGTAGACAGGAGTTCAAATTTCAGCTCAAGCATTCAATAGTCATGTGACCTTGGGAATTTTCGAAAGTTATCCAATATCTTACTTTTAAATATATTTTTTATTGAAGTATAGTTGAAGTACAATGTTGTGCAACATCTTTAATCCTCAATTTTCTCATCTTCAAAATGGGACTAATGATACTAGGGCTACTTGAGACTTTAAAAGATATAAAGGCATATAGAGCACTGAATAAATCCATTTTCTCCCTGTTCCTTTTTCCCATTTGGAAATGGCTGAGGGCAAGGAAAGGAGATATATCTATTCCTTCAGTTCTTGTACCCCAAGATGTAGGATATCAGGACTGCAGCCCTGAGGTCAGAGGGTCCTCTCGGGCCTCTGGGGTTTTCTGCACCACAGAACTTCAGTGAGTGTTCAGGACATGCTGCAGAAGTCCTGCCCTCTTTGACTCTGTGGACCAATCCTCATACTTTGCAGGCTTTTGAGCCATAATTTAGAAACCAGCCTCCAACTAAATTTATAGCGGTCACCATCTGGTCCTGAGGCCTTCAGTCTCCGAGAATTAAACTATCTTGCCCACACAGAGCGCCAAAGCCTGGCCTGGAATCCAGGTATCACCAGTTAGTCCATGTTAATATGACAATCATTCAGAATTCTCTCAGCACAGTTTTACAAAGTATGGGCCACAGACCACCTGTACCAGCATCAGCAGGTGGGCTTGATAAAAAATGCAGATCCCTGGCCTCCTGCCAGACCTGTGCAACCAAGACTCTAAAGTTTAAAAGCAAAGGCGTAGAAAGTTAACCAGTCCCAGGTTACACTTTTACATGGAAACACAATGCCTTAATCCTCCAGAGTGCTCTTTTGTAGAGGAAGAATGGGGCTCTTCAGCAGACTTCTCATTGCTTTGCAAGTCATACCGTACAGGTGTTTCTGACGCTGCTTATTTATAGAGCCAACTCTGTCCCTAGCCACTTACTTACTTCCCCTGGAACTTCCTCAGTGTTGGAAACATCACTGTGAAGGTCACAGACCATTTCTGTGGACACCCGATCACAGAAAGGTGTGATTCAGAAAGGTCACTTTGATTCTCTCCTGAGCCACCGTGATAACCTGGCTTCCTGTCAAGGCAGTGGGGGAGGGGAGAGTGTTCTGGTTCTTGTTTCTGGGAATGGGGGAGGGGGCCACCAGGATAAAGGTTGATCACCAGCTGCCCCTTCCTTTGCATTGACAGAGCACTTGCTGCCAATTTAGCAGTGCTTAGGCTGGGGATTGGGGCAAAAATTAGCCCTTCCTCTAAAGCTGTGAACTCTGATCTCTCAGTCTAGAGAGAGGTGGGCTGTGGACATGTGAACAGGCTCCACGAGCTTCCTCCTGACAGCAAGGCCTGCATGAGCTGGCTTTTTAGGAGGAACTTGTGACTGTGGATCACTCTTCAGAGAGACAAACCTTTTCAGACTTAAGAGAGACGGCAGTGGCAGCAGCCTCTGCATTAAGTTTTGACCAGCTCTTACAGCCCTCTGAGTTACACAGTTCACCCCAACCTCTGGGGCGTCCCTGCACTGCAGAACTACAGCGGCTGTTCAGGGCATACTGGGAGCTGTGGAGAAATTTTGCAGTAAGGATTCACATCAGCTTCAAAGTGCCCAGAATGAGCATTAAAATGCTGCCAGGAAGACAGTTGTTGCTATGTTAAATCTCTGGGGGGACAAAGTGGGAAACGAAGGTTAGTAAAATAAAACAAAACAGGTCATGGTTGTGAAGCAACCTGTCCTCAGTACCTAACTACATGGAGCTGGTGTCGGCCTCTTTCCGAGAGGGGCTGTGTCCCTCCCTGAACGGGATACTGATAGTAAAGAGCTCCCCCACATAAAGCATCCTTTGCACCCTCCCAATCGATTCTTTCCCTTTTTGTTTTCTAGGAACAAGAGGATTCATCTGACTTAACTGGAGATGGCTCCCTTCCCCATTTATTGTTCCATTCCTAAAGCTTCCCTCCTACCGGGCTCAGTGAGAGCAGATGGGAAGAGGCATCCACCTCAGAGGTACAAGTTCACAGATACAGAGCTACCCCTCTGCTGGGCCTGAGGCAAAGAAAACTCCCAATCTCTTTCTTGTATTCATTGGGTTCTGCTGAACCTGGAAAGGAAATAAATTCCAAAGGCAGGAAATGACCCACAGACCATTACAATATGTGAAAAGCCAAACCGGTGCTTCCGTCGCTTTATTTCAAACTATTCTAATCTGCGTCCCAGGAAGCCTAACCCATTACCAGATGGAGATCTGTTTTCAGATGCCTCTCGGCATCTGCCACTCCTGGCTGGTGACGTTTGCGCATTTCAAGAAGGTTGCCACTCCTGGCTGGTGACATTTGCACCTTTCAAGAAGGCAGACCTGTCCCGATAGCTTCAAACTTCCAGAGAGGTGCAGCCCCAGGAAAGTCCTTGGGTCTCTGGCTGACAGCACCAGCCATCTCATGTGCTTCATTGTAGCTGAACTGTTGCTGGCCTCCAGCCTAGAATGCTAGCACACCGAGTCTGTTCTTGAAGACTTGCAGAATCTGAAATCACAAAGCCCCGTGTTGCCAGAAAAGGTTGGCTCCCTCGCCTGCTTCCTAATCCCTTCTCACCAGGCTTTCCTAAAGAAACCTGATGAGTCAGGAAGAAAGAAAACGTGTCTGAGACAGAGCTGGGGTTAGGCTGGTCTCTCTCATCACTTCTGAAAGTTCCTCCTGTTTCACTTTGCGGGGCATGTTTGGGGATTCGGTTGTGCTTTTCCTGTTTCCTCCTCTATGAGCTCTCTCTTTGAGGACCACTTCATTTACCACTCACGAAATCAGCTTGGCAAAAGTGGGAGGCCCTCTGATGAGGAATTCGTCACTGCTGCGAGGAAGTTTTGACTTCACTTTTGTCCCCAGGAGCATGGCAAGGAAAAACTCCCACCTTGACTCCCAGGTGGAACCATCATTCAGTTGCTTTGTTCTGGCCTGGGGGCCTGTGTGTTTCCTAGGCCCTTAATTTTTACTGAATGCCCTCCATCAGTCTTCCCACTGAAGGCTGTGTACCAGTTAGATTTTAAACCCAGTGAGGTGGCTTCTGGGATACCTTGCTTCAAACAGGTATCCTGCTAATCCCTTCCCCAGGTAATCAGAAAGTAGCTAAGTTGAAATGAATAATGTGCCCAACTCTTTCAACACTTTCGAAATGTTAAACAGATTAAAGTATAAAGAATCCAATATATTTGTTGACATCTGGTTTATAGAAAATCTCCAGCAAGAAGGAAGGGGGGAGTTCAACATCAGGCTGGGTGAAATGGGAGCAGCAGTGAAGGGCACTGCTCTCCTGCGTTCCGGCATCAGACACCTGTTCTGGAGTCCCAGTGGCTCTGTGCCGCTATCTACAATTGTGTGCTGTTTATTATGAAACATGCTTTAAGAAGTATATTCTGATAAGCTTGGATTTATCCTTGGCGATGGAATGTAGTTTCCATTACAAGACAGTAGCTTAATATCAGAGGTAGGTGGTATCAACCATATGAAGGTGGTAATAGACAGTAGATAAAAGAACATAGGGGATCTTTATGAAAAGGAGTGGGGAGAGAGAGAGGCAGAGAAAGAGAAAGTCTTTTTTGTTGCTGCCAGGAAGAGACAATCTTGCAGGGAGTGTAAGATATATGAGTCTCCCTCTTTCTCCCCTTGCCTCTGCCTATGGAAAAGGAGCCAGGAAAAGCTAGAAACAGGAGACAGAGGGAGGCCATCTCTCCAAATGTTGGTACCAGCCAAATAGGATAAATTGTTCATATTATGATGATGACGACAACTCTAATGATGAAGAGAACATATAGACCCAGATGAAAAAAACAAAGGCTTTGATTTCAAGCCATGCTTAAGTCCCAAAGTACTCCTGTTAGAGCCATTTACATGACCCAAGGGACAGGAATTTAGGGTGAGTGAAATAAATATAATTGGATAGAAAAATCAGGATTAGATTAAAATGTGATTGAGAATGGTTAAAAATTAGGAGAAAGGTACCAAATTCTACTTATTTTTGTACTGCTTTCAGTCTTGATCTAATGATCTGTTAAAAGATAACATCATGAGTTAAAAACTGTATTCTTTTTTTTAAACTGAAGTATAACTGAATGTAACATTTTATTGGTTTCAGGTATACAACATAATGATTTGATACTTGTATATATTGCAAAATGATCACCATGATAAGTCCAGTTAAATCCATCACCGTACATAGTGACAACATTTTTTTCTTGTGATGAAAACTTTTAAGATCGACTCTCTTAGCAACTTTCAAATATGCAATATAGTATCATTAACTATAGTTACCACACTGTACATTATATACCCCTGACTTATTAATTTTATAACTGGAAGTTTGTACCTTTTGACCTCCTTCACCCATTTTGTCCCCCGCCCTCACTCCCCCAGGAACCACCCGTCTGTTCTCTGTATTTATTTATGAGCTTGTTTAAAAACTGTATTTTTATTTAAATGTATAACAGAGCAAAAGATTTTGTTCTGTTCTCCGAGACACATATTTGGTATGCCTGGCCATTGGGAGCCTTCTCATCTTCTACAGCCTTTACTAGAGACAAAGAACAGAGGATGGAATATACAGCTTCTTGAGTGCTAGCAGTGAAAGGTCAGAGTTATAACATGACAGTAAATGTTATATTCTGCTTAATCCCAGCTTTAACAGAGGTAGTCGCTAGACACTTAAAGTGGGTGCTTATATTTTACAAATGGGAGAATAGAATCAAAAATGGAAAAAGAATAGAGCCAGGAATCACAAACTATGCGCTAGGTGCCCAGGACACCACAGCAAACTCACGGACATCCCGTGGCATAGGCTAAATGTTGAGGGAGATGTGGTGATGCTTGACATCTGTTGGCCACCAGGTGAGCTACTTGGTCAAGATTGTTCACAGTTTCAACATTAGATTGTGCTGCACTCCTTTCAAAGATGTCTTATCTTTGAGAAGCTGGATTTTCAGCAGCTGTTATAAAATGCAAGTAGTAAGTGAAAATCAGTGTGAACACGAGGTGAATAACTGGTGGTGTCTATACAGGTTCCAAGGTTTGAGAGACGATATTCAATGCCTGGCATACATATCCTTTTATAAATAACTGTGGTTAAGAACAAAATAAAAATATTTTTTCTTTCAACTTATGTGTATTATATTTTCAAATGGCTAAGTTGTTGGGAACTTTCTACTGAATAAATGAGATTTATGTTAGGTTTTTTTTTTTCTTTTGGCCTAGGAGCTCTGTGAAAAAATTACTGAGACACTAAGATGCTGTGAATTGGGAAAGTTTGGGAACCTCAAGATTAGAGCTATACAAACTGTCTCAAAGGGCAAAGGTGGATTTTAATGGCTTAAGCTCAATGGTGAGTATAGAAAAGTGATTCTGTTTATTTCCCCCCAGACCATTCAGGGCACTGCTCACAGTAGTTCCCCTGTTTCCACATAAAATGAACATTCTTAGCCTGAATGATTTTTTATTAATGGAACTATTTGGTAGACTATTAAAAGTTGTCTTGTACAATGCTTCTCAAACTATCTTCCAACCTGTCATGGACTATGTGATAACTTGTGTTAACTTGGCTAGGCCAGGGTGCCCAGATATTTGGTCAAACACTATTCTGGATGTTTCTGTGAAAGTGGTTTTTTAGATGAGATTAACAGCTAAATCAGTAGTTGAATAAAGCAGATTGCTTCTATAGTATGGGTGGGCCTTATCCAATCAGTTGAAGGCCTTAATAGAACAAAGACTGAACTCCCCTGAGCAAGAAGGAATTCTGTATATATAAACACACACACACACACACACACACACACACACACACACACACACACACATATCCTGTTGATTCTGTTTCTCTGGAGAACTCTGCCTCATATAGATTGATACTTTTAAAAAAGGCAATAAAAATAAATTTTTAGGAAAACAATCATATGCTTAAATATTGTGGAAATGTTAAATTGTTATAAAAGTTTCTAAATGCTTGCTTTCAGTGTCCATATTTAGTTTCTCTGATTAGTAATAGTCTGACTAGTAATAGTAATAATAGTCTTTTGTAAATAAGTTCATTTGTATCATTTTTTTGATTCCACATATAAGTGACATCATATGATATTTGTCTTTCTCTGTCTGACTTCATTTAGTATGGTAATCTCTAGGTCCATCCATGTTGCTGCAGATGACATTATTTTATTCTGTTTTACGGCTGAGTAATATTCCATTGTACATATGTACCACATCTTCTTTATCCATTCATCTGTTGATGGACATTTGGGTTGCTTCCATGTCTTGGCTATTATAAATAGTGCTGCTATGAACACTGAGGTGCATGTGTCTTTTCAAATTAGAGCTTTCACCTTTTCTGGATATATGCCTGGGAGTGAGATTGCTGGATCATATGGTAACTCTATTTTTAGTTTTTTAAGGAACCTCCATATTGTTCTCCATAATAGCTGTACCAATTTACATTCCCACCAACAGTGTAGGAGGGTTCCTTTTCTCCACGCCCTCTCCAGCATTTATTATTTGTAGACTTGTTGATGATGGCCATTGTGACCGGTGTGAGGTGATAACCTTATTGTAGTTTTGATTTGCATTTCTCTAGTAATTAGTGATGTGAGCATCTTTTCATGTGCCTGTTAGCCATCTGTATGTCTTCTTTGGAGAAATGTCTATTTAGGTCTTCTGCCGTTCTTTGACTGGGTTGCTTGGTTTGTTTTTTTTTTTTTTGATATTGAGGAGGGGAGGAATAAATCAGGAGTTTGGGATTAACAAATACACAGTCCTATATATGAAATAGATAAATAACAAGGTCCTACTATATAGCACAGGGAATGATACTCAATATCTTATTATAATCTATAATGGAAAAATAATCTGAAAAAATACATATTCTTATATATATAATACATATTATATATATTCTTTGATATATATAATATGTAACTGAATTACTTTGCTGTACACCTGAAACTAACACAACATTGTAAATCAACTATACTTCAATTAAAAAAAAAAAGGTAGGGTTTCCCTGGTAGTGCAGTGGTTAAGAATCCGCCTGCCAATGCAGGGGACACAGGTTCGAGCCCTGGTCCGGGAAGATCCCGCATGCCGCGGAGCAACTAAGCCCATGCGCCACAAGTACTGAGCCTGCGTGCCACAAGTACTGAGCCCATGTACCACAACTACTGAGCCCATGTGCCACAACTACGGAAGCCCGTGTGCCTAGAGCCCGTGCTCCACAACAAGAGAAGCCACCGCAATGAGAAGCCTGCGCACTGCAACGAAGAATAGCCCCCACTTGCCACAACTAGAGAAAGCCCGCGCACAGCAATGAAGACCCAAGACAGCCAAAATTAAAATAAATAAAATAAAATAATTTTATTTTTTAAAAAGTGTTTAAAAAAATGTAAAGTAAAAAAAACTAGATATTAACAGCTGCACTTTATAAATAAGCTGCACTTTATAAATAAAATCTTCATGGAGATAAAAGAAACTGCTTGGAGAAAAGACCTCATGGACGGGTGACTCAAAGCCCCCCACCAAAAAAAAAAGAATTTATGAAACACATTTTGTGTAGCATTGATCTCATAAAAATGTAAATGCATCTGTACACGCACACATGTATTATTTACTTTTTATTTTGAACTAATTTTAAATTTACTGAAAAGTTGCAGAAGTGGTACAGAGCTTTCCCATATATTCCCTCACCCAAGTTTTCCAATTTTAACTCTATACAACCGTAGTACAATTTTCCAAATGAAGACATTAACATTGGTACAAAACTATTAACTAAACTGCAGAGATTATTCAAATTTCACCAGATATATTTTAAATAGTGAAGTCACTACTCTAGGATGTGCAACTTTAGTAGATTCTGGGCCAGAAGATTTTTGCAGAATGGGTTGAAACTGTTGCTTTATTTTGTTTGTAGATCAGCCAGCTGAGAATAGAAAAATTTGACAGCAATTGTGGATTGTTCTATAGAAGAATATACAAACCACAGACCTCAATTAAAAACATCTCACATATTGATCGAGCCAGTACTGCAGTTCCTAAGCTTGACTATCATTTCTGCCAGAAATAACAAATCCTTTTGTATTTAGAGAGATTAGTCACTTAATGACAAAATGCATTGAAACATGATGCTTGAATGTGAATCTGAAATGGTATGCATTTTTGACCAAGTGATTGTTTTCCATCTCTTCTGTAGTCTTTTATGACCTTTCATAGGCAGAACCCACCTTATCGGCTTTTTGGGCCCCTACCGTAACGACTTCACAGATGTCTGTCATGGCACCTGTAACAGTTGCTGTAATTTGGGTAGGTACCTGCTAAGCTGTGAGCAACTTGTGGGCATGACTGTGTCTTGCTAACCCTGGTAGCTCAGTGCCTGGCCTAATACCTGAAGCATAGCAGGCCTGCAACACATGCTCGCTGAAGCAAGGAAAGAATGAATTAAACACACAATAAGTTCACCTCAGCATATTTTTCCTACCTGATCTTGTTGGGAAAAGAGCCTGTAACTCGAAATTATTCTAGTGAAAAAGACAATGGCGCATATATATTAAAAAGGAAAAGCTTTCAAGGGCCTTGTGTTTGAGAAACAGGCTTTGAATGCCAGGTGTGACTTACAAACTGAATAAAGAATATCACTGTTACAAACAGGACAAGTGTCTGGGTGCTGACTCACTTTATTCCATAGATGTATTGTACTCTGCAGGTAATTTTATCCACCTGAGTAAAACTCGATTTCCACTTAGGCTGATGTGTTATTAATAGTTATCATTATTATTCAGCATTTCTACAGTATGTGTTTTCAAAGAGCTATGTTCCTCATTCTTAATGAGCTATGCAGACAGAGGTAATGAAAGGTAATCTAGTCTCCCATGTAGCTGGTATTCAGTACATTGTTACTGACTGATTCATTACTGAACTCAGGGACAGGTGGGTGCAAACTTGGAGGAGGAAAGCCTCCCTCATTTTTACTCGGAGGAAGTGTGGGGAGTTGGGGGCAGGCAGACAAAGGGTGGAGAGGGAAGGAAGTAGGAATTCCTCCCAGACGGGAATGGAGCAGCCTTCTGAATCCCTGACCCACTTCAGCAATCCTTAGGGCCCTCTGGAATTACAGACACATCATGTTTATTTGCCCTGTGAAGGAGTATCCTTTGGGATCGGAGCTGCTGTTTCTTAGGAACAAACTTGTTTAGGGATTGCTTTTATGAGTCTGGGGTCAGTGGTCAGCATTCTACTTATGCTTATATCACCTGATTATAAAACTGGGAAAAACAAGATACCAAGAAACATTTATAGAAATTCAGAACATAAAAGCTGATTAGGGAGATATTCTCATAGGAGGTGTTGCAGTTATGGTAGGGTGACTAGCAACAAGGAAAGTGTTGATCCTAAGTGTCCCTAGTGGCCAATCACAGACGAAATATGTCTTTGAGAAATGGAGAGGAGAAGTTTGCCTTCTATTTGTTGGAAACCTCACTTCCTCCTCGAAGCCCTGCTCAGTGGCTTGCTCTGGTTCTGTCAATTGAGAGATGGAAGGATTTTGACAATGGGGATTGGAATTAAGCTTGGGTTGCTTGGCTTAAAAAGTAATGTATTAGGTCTCTGGTAAGTACTCAGAAAATCCTTCCTCCTGCCTTTTATCTTTTTATTTTTTTTTAATTAGCACATGACATTTGTGTGCTTTGGTCTCATTGAGCAATGACCACAAATATTTGTCTGGAACACAACTTGGAAGAAAGGAAAGTTGAGATAAAAATACAGACCTTTCCTGGCACTTGGGTTGGCTGGGAGAATTATGGAAAAGCTCAGGGAAATGTGCTGCCATAAACTCAAAAATCTACTTTGTCATGGGCCTGGCAGGCCAGGTTAGCCTGGAGCCATACATGAAGGCCACCAGGGAAGTAAAAGAACCAGCCTGGAGCTCTCAGAAAGGTGTCAAAGAAGATTTCTCTTTTCTTGGGTAGAAGCTCAGATCCAGAGACTGTTAGGAGGATTAAATGAGATGATGCCTGCCAATGAGACTGACACACAGCCTGGCACCTAGCAGATGCTCGCGACAAACTGGATTTCCTTCACTGCTGTGACTTCATAAGGCCTGGGAGTGGGTGTCTGAAGACACTGTGTCTCAGACGATGGCTTCAAGCCATGTTGGTATTCTACACTTTAGAAAACACTGGAAAGTTGGACTCGTGCAAACTCCAAATTCTTCCATTCTGGTTGAGATGAGCCATAGCTAGGGATGCAGCTCAGTTTCTTCATTTGCAAAATGTTATGGTTCTGGGAAATAATCTTGTGACCTGAATGAGGAAACATACCTGGTATCATTTCCTCAGATAATAATTGGTCTGGATTTCAACTCAGAAGAGAACCCTAAGAACTCCCACCCACAGGGACTACTGCTATTTCTATCTGGGGCAAGGATCCAATCTCTGGGATACCTGAGCTAAGATTTCTTGGTAGTACCGTACCAATTTCTCACAAATATTTGGCTTGGAAGCCTAAACCAGGGAGAAACACAGAGCTTTGATCCCAGCTGCTTCATTCTCCACCAGCATTGTCATAACATCGAGTCCTACCATTTGTGACCACCTTGTGACCAGGCAGTTCTTCCTGCGTCATCTCCCTGGCCAAAAGGCAAGTCCCTGGCCATGTATCCTTTTTAGCCCCTTATCCCACTGTGGTGCTGCATGTTCTCTCATGCTTTTATTTTCAGTCTCTTCTCAACTGGATTCTTCTTGTCAGCTTTAAAGCATACTCAAGACTCCCATTGAGAGTGGAGTGGGATGAGTGGAGACAACCGTATCCCAACCGTACATTCTTCTCAAACCATCACATTCTCTTCTCCCCTTTCTAGAGACTTCTAGAAAGAATATACTTGTGGACTCTTATTTGTTCACTTCCCACTCACTCCTCAGGTCACTGTCAGGTTGGGTCCTGACCCATCAACCCAACCAAACAGCTTGTGCTGAGGTTCTTCCTCTTCCCTGACCTCCCAACAGTGGTCCACCCTGTTCACCACTCCTCCGCCTGCAACCACTGTCTTTTCTTGGCTTCAGTGACACAAGACTTTTCTGGTTTCCTCTACCTTCTCTGACAGCCAATTTGCTATCTCCTTTGTAGCCTTATCTATTCTTCTCAAGTCAATAAATATTAAAACACCCAAGGCTCACTCCTGGACACTCTTCTCTCCTTATTCTATATTTTATTCATGCCAAAAATGTTTCCCCAGCCTAGATCTCTCCTCTGAGCTCTAGACCCACGTATCCAACTTCCTACTTAACATTTCCACTTGGGAAGTCTCACAGACATCTAAAATGTAACACATCCAAAACCAAACTCTTTTTTTCCAATTTTACTTTTTTAAATTGAAGTATAGTTGATTTATAATGTTGTGTTAATTTCTGCTGAATAGCAGAGTGACTCAGTTATACATATATATACACATTCTTTTTTTATATTCTTTTCCATTATGGTTTATCACAGGATATTGAATATAGTTCCCTGTGCTGTACAGTAGGACCTTGTTGTTTATCCATCTTATATATAGTAGTTTGCATCTGCTAGTGCCAATCCATCCCTCCCCCACACCTCCCCCTTGGCAACTACAAGTCTGTTCTCTATGTCTGTGAGTCTGTCTCTGTTTCATAGATAGCTTCATTTGTGACGTATTTTGGATTCCACATATAAGTGATATCATATGGTGTTTGTCTTTCTCTTTCTGACTTACTTCACTTAGTATGATAATCTCTAGGTCTATCCATGTTGCTGCAAATGACATTATTTCATTCTTTTTTATGACTGAATAGTATTCCATTGTATATATAATACGTACCTCCTCTTCTTTATCCATTCATGGACATTTAGGTAGCTTCCATGTCTTGGCTATTGTGAATAGTGCTGCTATGAACATAGGGGTGCATGTATCTTCTTGAATTATAGTTTTGTCCCCAAACCAAGTTTTTGATCTCCCCCCAGCCCCACTTCAAATCTCTTCAGTGCTCCCTATTTCACTGAAGGGTTAAACAGGCCAGAACTTGGGAGTTTCCAGGACCCTTTCCTCTGCTTTACCCTTCACATTCAATTTTGCCTTCTAAACCTCTCCTGAATCCATACTCCTCTCCCTTCGTCCTTTCCCACTATCCTAAGCTACCATCATCTCTCACCTAGATTGCTGTAAAAGCCTCCTTACTGGTCTATCTGCAGCCATTTTGACCTTTGCCTCTCACAGTGTATCCAGAGTGATTTCTTCACCTGATCTTCATGTCCACCCCCACGCCACCTGAAAATGGTTAAAATACTTGAATGCCTTTCCATTATTTTAGGGTACAATATTCTTAACAGGCCCTGCACCCATACAGCTCTATCTCAAACCATGCTCCACCATGCTTCCTGCAGACCAGTCACTCTGGTCTTCTTTCACTTCCTTTTACTTGCTATGCTTCCCCTCACCAATTGCTTTTTGCCCCTTTTCATCTTGTAACTTCCCCCCTTTCTTCAAATCTTAGCTCAGTCATGGCTTCCCCAGGGCTATCTTCCCTGACCTCTATATCCAGGGCAAATCTCTACCATATGACCCTGGGTACTTTTCCTTCATATGCTGATCATGGCTGTAATTTTATATTTATTGGTATAACTATTTGGTTCAAATAAACTTCCCACTGACTGTAGACTCCATTAGGGTAGGGACTTTGCCTGGTTTTCTGTGCCTAGAGCCAGCACAGGGCCTAGTACATACATAGAAGATGCTTGGGAAATGCATTTGTTGAATAAATGAATGAATGAATAAATAAATGAACATGGAATTTTGTTTACTGTAATTCCTTTGGCTCCCTTTTCTTCTGTTTCACCCATGCCCTATCTTTTGTCTAGTCATTGGAACCTCAATCATGAATTTGGTTTACATATCCAGTGCCATTGCTGGGTCTCCTTTCTATTATTGGTAAGGAAACTCATGAGATTCTGCATAACCTTTGGACGGCATCCTCATGTGGACACTTCCTCTCCTGCAATAATTTTGTCATTATCAAGATTCTGTTCAGAACTTCAGACTTAGGTAATAAGAGAGTACCACCTGAGGGGGGCAATCTCCCACCTAGAACAATAAGATCATGGAATTGCAGGGAACCCTTGGTAATCATTTCGTTTTATTTCTCAAGTGAAGCAGACATTCTTTCTGTACCACTTCTGACAGATACTAGTAGCTAATGTTTATTGAGCATAGACCAGTTACTGTCTTAAGAACATTGATACAGATGAACCCATTGAATCCTTTGTAACCATAAGGGTACAGTTACCATCATGCATCTTTCATAGATGGAGAAATAGTAGAATGCCTGTCTAAGTCGTACAAGTAATAAGGGGCACAGTCAAGATTTGAACCCATTGTCAGGCCATTGTCAGAAACCAGAGCTTTTAGCCACCGTGCTATACTATGCTACCTTTGTAGTTAGCCAACATTTATGTGGACACTTCCAGGAGTAGGAATTCACTCCACTGTGAACTGGATACTAGCCATTTTTCCTAGTTCCAGCCTCTAAAACTATACAGAATACCCTGCTCCAACTTCCATAGACAGTCATTCAAATATTTTCAAAGACTAAGAGTAATTTTTTTCTGTTCATAAAAATAACATATGCTTATTGTAGAAAACTTGAAAGAGTTCAGAAGAGTATAAAGAAAATAAGAATCCTTGATAACCAAGGAGAAAATAAATGTTAACTGCCAAGAATCCATTAGCGTTTTGTTGTTGTTTTTAACATCTATATTTCATTAAGAGCCCATGTAAAACCTGTGTCCAGCCAAGACACCTAGTTCTCTGTCACATGACCTTCCATCAAGCCAGATTTTTTTCCTTTATATAAAATCCTAAATGTGAAATTTTACATTTATCCCTTATAAACTATATTTTGTTTGTTTTGATTCTTTCTTCCATACTACTGAAACTCTTTGAATCTAGATTCTGCTACCTAATAGGTTAGCCTTCCAGCTTTGTGTACCACATGATTTTGATAAAAGGGCTTTCCAAATGTTTATTCTAGGAGTTGATAAAATGTTGAGCAGGGGGCTTCCCTGGTGGCGCAGTGGTTGAGAATCCGCCTGCCGATTCAGGGGACACGGGTTCGTGCCCCGGTCCGGGAAGATCCCACATGCTGCGGAGCGGCTAGGCCCGTGAGCCGTGGCTGCTGGGCCTGCGCGTCCCAAGCCTGTGCTCCGCAACGGGAGAGGCCACAACAGTGCGAGGCCTGCGTACCGCCAAAAAAAAAAAAAGTTGAGCAGGGAAGAGCCCTGTGATATTCTATTAGGGCCCTCCCTCTGGCTTCACATGAGTCTTTTCATCAATCATTTAGGATGGCTGCTCAAGAAAATACAAATCAGTGATCACTTCTCAATTTCTAAGTGCTCACAAGTCATCATTTAAATACTTCATTCTGGAACTTTCCTGGAAATCCCTGTATGCCAATCTGTTACTTCAGACTTTTCTCTGCAGTGGAAGGGGCTGCGTGTAGACAAACTGGCCCTGACTAACATTTAATGGGGCTGGAGAAATTATCCCACGGGTATACATTGTCTTATTCTTTCTACTTCAGGAGATCAGCTTCCTGTCAACATACAGGAAACTGGAAAGCTGCAGTCTAATAATACAGCCACTGACAGGAAGATTGTTGTTTAGATTGCTCTTCCAGATTTCTCAATTGAATAATCTTGGTGAAGAATGACTGCTTCATATTTTTTTTATGACTTGGATCGACTTCAAGCCTACCTGACTTTATATAGTTCATGGGCTGCTTGCATGTTGCATATAAATTTTTTGGGTGGAAGTCAAATTCTACCTAAAATGTACTACTGCGGGAATTTCCTTTTTAAGGCCATCTTGTAGTGAGACATTTTATAAAATCAGGGATTCTTCAGTGATTTATCTCTTTGGATTTTAAAAATCAGAGTTGTTTACAGCAAAGCAAAATGATGCTGCGTATTTCTTTACTTTTAGAAATGTCGGGTAACATTTTTTGTGATCGTCACTCTGAGCAAATAGGATTGGGAAGATCTTGGGACTGCCTGGCAGCCAGCTAGTGAGTAAAACCCAAGCCTCTATCTTAAGTCACATTCTCACCTCACCATTTCCTGGTGCACTCCTACTGATGGAAGATTGCTTCTTTTGATTCCCCTGATTGATGTTTTTCTCGTTTTCCAACTGCCTCCACCAATAACCCAAAGAGAATTACATTGAAGCATCTTCTCTGAGAGTCCTCTTGTCACTCAGCTGCAGGGGGCGGGGCTGGTGGTCATGGAGAGGTATCCGTCACGCATCTGTGTTCCTCGTTCCCTCGGGTTGGAGCTGTGTGGAGGCCAGAGCCTCAGCTTGTTCACCTCTGGGTCTCCATAGGACTAGCCAGAGCCTCCCGGGAAATGGTGTCACCACATATTCATTGACTCAACGATGACTCCCAAACTCGAACAGGAACCAGCTGCAGGGAATATGATGGGGTCCACCCTGTTGTCACCAAGGGGGACCATGATGGGTTTAGACTGGCTTCCTGAGATTGCCCTCCCCTGAACTCCTGTAGTATTCTGAGGCTCACTGGTCCTTAACCAAACTTCCTTCTTTTTTTCTACAGTGTGTGTATGTGTGTGCAAGCATGTATATGTTGTTTATACACATGAATAGTCTGTCTAGGTTTCTGTGTGTAGTATGTCTCCAAGGCAGGTACTGTGCCTTAATCATAATCCCAACCCCTAACCCTAATCCTAACCCCTATAACTTTAATCCCGACTTTGATCCTAGTCCTAAATCTCAAATCCCAGAACCTAACAAAGATCCCTACTCATAGTCAGTCTTTAATAAATGTTTGCTTTTTATTGTGAATATTACTATGATCTTAATACAACTAAAATCACCAGAAACTAAAACAGCCATACATTTTCTATGTTGTATTATTCAATGAGAATTTAGAATGAGCGTCCCCTGACATCGAAAGAGCCAGGAGATTAAGATACCTTGAGTATAAATTTTCATGTTTAGTAAGTAACTCAGCATCTTATTGCTGACAGTTAATCTATATGGAGGAGTTCAGCTAACCTTGTCAGTTAATTGGAGTAGCCTCTTAATCAAGACCACACCATTTGCCAATAAAGCATGTTTAAAGTGTGGTCTCTTTCTAGTTTCCATTCTCTCATCACCCTGATTTCATAGGATAATTTTATAGATAGCTTAAAATAATATAAATGAATCAATTCATTTAACTAGAACCCCTTAATATCCTACTTTTAGTTCCATGACCAGCTACATAATTTGTGGGACCCAGTGCAAGATGAAAATATGGGGTCCCTTGTTATTAAGAATTTCAAGATGGTGACAGCCGAGCACTAAGCCCAGTGCATGCCCGTGGAGCTGGCCCTGCGTATTTTACAGATGGGGGACCCTAGGTCTAGAAAGGCATAGCAAGACACTGCCAGGCCCCTGCTGATGGGTGCTGGAGAGATGGTTAGAACCTGGTCACTGGACAGTTGGAAACTGCTCCCACTGCTTGGTTTCCCATTCATGGGTTTCTCCCACTACCCAGCGTCATCACGGTTGGGCAGCTGGGGTACATACCGGTGCTGTCAACTGGGCATTCTGCTCTTAGCACTTTCATTAGTTGTTCCAACCCTTAGCCTGATTTCTTTCTTTTTTAAAAAACTATTTTCTATTTATCTGTTGTCTATCTATATATCTATCATCTACCTAGATATTTGGCTGTGCCGGGTCTTAGTTGCAGCACATGGGAACTTCGTTGCCGTGTGCGGGATCTTTGTTGCAGCAAGCGGGATCTTTAGCTGCGGCATGTGGGATCTAGTTCCCTGACCAGGGATTGAACTCCGGGTCCCCTGCATTGGGAGCATGGAGCCTTAGCCACTGATTTCTTGCCTAACTCCACACCTGAGCTAATTTGCCTACAGCTGCCCCTCATTGTCAGCATGACCTCTTCCACCAGTTTTCTTGAAAACTCTGAGGAAATTTTGTGAGATGCTGGTGGAAAGAAAGCTGATGAGAGACATTTTGCAGATTGGATTGCTGTCCTTGGCTCTCAGAAGCAGAAGGGATGCATTTCTTCACAGCGAGTTTCTCCTCCCTTCCCAAATCCCAACATACACTCATTCTTAAGTGCAAGCCTACATGTCTTGGCTAAAACAGCCTCAGGATAGGTTCCTGAATACGTTGGATATTAATAAAGAGAGGGTAAGAAATTCCATTTTAAAAGTGTTTCAAATAGAAAATATTTTACGTCAATCCCTGGGAAATCAATTCCCAATCTCTGGCTCTATCTTAATTCAGCCCCATCTTGAATTAACCCGTCTGTTGTTTGCCAGAATTCCATGGACTTGAGAATGTGTTAAAGAATTTCATTTCCTTCTTTCTCCCCAGAGGGACTGCAGAGTCAGTGACTGCAGGAATTCAGACCCCTTTACTGTGCCAAACTCCCCCAAGCCACAGACATTGCATTAACTTCGGAATGTGGCCAAGCCAGTCCCTTTGAGAAGGAAGCACTGCTGCCCTGAGCTGGCATCTGTGCTGACACAGCCTTGCATCTAGCCCACAGGCTGGGTTTTGAGTTTATTAGTAAAATTCAAGCAAGCCTGAAGAAACCTTCAATTCAAAAAAACCAAGAATAGCCAATTTAAAGAAAATCAGGGTGGAGGGTGAGGGATGGAAATTTCACGTTATTTCTACATAACAGATAATGAAACAGGTTCCAGGAGATTTTTAAAGAATCTAATTTAAATTATTTATATAGGGCTTTCCTGGTGGCGCAGTGGTTGAGAGTCCGCCTGCCGATGCAGGGGATGCGGGTTCGTGCCCCAGTCTGGGAGGATCCCACATGCAGCGGAGTGGCTGGGCCCATGAGCCAAGGCCGCTGAGCCTGCGCGTCTGGAGCCTGTGCTCCGCAACGGGAGAGGCCACAACAGTGAGAGACCCGTGTACCGCAAAAAAAAAAAAAAAAATTATTTATATAATTTCACATTTCCCCCCCCTCCAAACTTTTAGACAGGACTGATAGCCAAGCCAAAGCCATCAGTTTGATGCTGGCTGTGCACAGTTGATAGGCAACATTCCTGTGAGTCCTCCTTGATGACAGGGAGCATCCTGGGGAAATACCCAGCAAATGGAAGACACAGTGGGGTCCTTAAGGCACTTCTCTATAAGGGGGTAGATAAAATAAAGACACAAAGGCAAAGGAACACTTTAATAATGATATAAGATAAGCTACTACAGACCAAGTGCAAAAAACAGACATGCTACTTGTGGCAGTGAGGAGCAAAATGAAAGGATTAGGTCAGTGAACCAGGGAGGGCTTCCTGTAGGGGGCACCATTCAAAGCAGAGTTTTGAAGGTGGTCTGGGTGAAGGGAAGAGGAGGGAGGGCCATCCCTCTGGGAACTGAGATGATGCTTGGATTATCTAGATGACAAGTCTGCTTTTTCCCTTAATTATTGTATTTTATCCATCACATATTGTGTTCTAAATGATTCAGACTGCTCTGTCTGCATAGACCTGATCTCCAAGGTATCCTTGATTGGATGTGCAGGTATTTGTAGTTAGACTGTAAAGTGCCACATAGTGTGGGAATGTATAATGTGAAACCTTAATTCTGGATAAAAATGCCAAGATGTGAACTATGCTGCTTCCTTTTACTAATTACTTATTTCTGACAAAAAAGCAGGAGGCTTAATTCACCCTAGGGCAATTTAAAAACACTCTTGTCAGTTAATTCACTCCCACCCTTGCTCCCCAAATAGTTTTTGGCTTTCTCATTTAAATCATTTTAAAAGTTATATCTTTCTTTCTGATTCATGACTGTGTAAATCATTTAGCTAGTTAATCAGGATAAAATTAACACTTTCCTCTAAGGCAAATTTACTTTGTTCTCTCTGGGAATATAATACCTAGAAAAGAGCTATAGATTACTTGTTATAAATGTGGGCAACTTACATGTGCATTTCGTATGTGTCTCGATCAGTACCTTCCCCATAAGTGAGCAAAAGACTTTCTCTACCAAGTAACACAGGCATCAGTTAAAACAGGAATTTAGATCCTCATCCACAGGAACATAAATCATGAAGCTTCACAGATCTGATCGACGACGGGGGCCGGTGGAGACCTCCTCTTGCTTCATAGCAATCTGATTGCTCTTGCTCCGTATCATCTTTCTAAGAGGACTTAGAATGTGGTTTTAGGGCTTCCCCGGTGGCGTAGTGGTTGGGGGTCCGCCTGCCAATGCAGGGGACGCGGGTTCGTGCCCCGGTCCGGGAAGATCCCACGTGCCGCGGAGCGACTGGGTCCTGTGAGCCATGGCCGCTGAGCCTGCGCGTCCGGAGCCTGTGCTCCGCAACGGGAGAGGCCACAACAGTGAGAGGCCTGCGTACCGCAAAAAAAAAAAAAAAAAAAAAATTGGTTTCAAACAGCTGTCAGAATGATTCCCCCCTTTCTTAGGGCATTCATTAGAAAATAAAATCCGATATAATTAACAAACCAACTTATACGCCTGCTGTTCTGACTTGTTTTAAGTGTTATTTCTACTTAACAGTTTCCTGTCAGCATCCTGCTGTTTCTTTAATATGAATTCTGCACTGGGGAAGAAAAAAAACTCGGCATTAAAATAAAGCCCTGACTTTTCGTCACTTCTCTTCCTGTTCATCTGTGTTCACATCCAATTTGCTTGGAGGTTGAAAGGAACTAAAATGTCAAAACCATCGCTGAGAGAGAGAGGAGGGACCTCTCTCCTCCTAGAGTTGGCTGAAGGATAGGGCTGCCTTTAGACTCATGATAAACACCCTCTTCCCTCACTGCTGGGCTTGGGTGGCCCATGTAGCTACCAGAGTACTGGAGAACCGGTTCAGGTTCCCGGGGTTGGTTTCCCAGCTGAGAGTCCTCCTTGGTACCAGATGATGTTCTGGTACCTTTGAGCCTGTCCCAGAGGCGCATGGGAGTGAGTGGGCGATCCGGGGAGAACTTTGATCCCAAAGCTGGCCTCTGGGTTTGGTAAGGGTGGGAGGCTGCATGAAAATAACTGGGGGGCTGCTGAGGTGGCAGGTACAGCAGCAGAGATGATGCGATGTGATCAAAATGTATGGGATTACGGTTTTTCTCCGCTGGATCTTTTAAATTAATTTTTTAAAAATTCTGGAAATTTTGAAACATACCAAAGAAGGTAAAATAAAATAATCAACTCCCAAACATCCATCACCCATTTTCAGTAATTATTTACTCATGCTTTTCACACCCCCACCAACTTCCCCTTCCTTTATTATTTTTGAAGCAAATTCAAGACATTGTATCATTTCATCTATAAATTAGTTTGGTTTGTGTCTGTAAAAAATAAAGACTCCTTTAAAAAACTATAACCATAATCCCATTAGCACACCTAAAATTAATTATTAATTCCTTCATATAATCAAAGAGCCAGTGTTTAAATTTTCAGTTGTCTCATAAATAAATTTTTAAAAATACTTTCTTTGATCCAGGTTCAAATAAAGTCCCACAATTTGATTGGTGGATAAGTTTATGAAGTCTTTCTTTCTCTCTTCTCTGGTGGCGCAGTGGTTGAGAATCCGCCTGCCAATGCAGGGGACACGGGTTTGAGCCCTGGTCCAGGAAGATCCCACATGCCGCGGAGCAACTAAGCCCGTGCACCACAACTACTGATCCTGCGCTCTAGAGCCCGTGCTCTAGAGCCCGCGAGCCACAACTACTGAAGCCCACATACCTAGAGACCGTGCTCCATAGCAAGAGAAGCCACTGCAATGAGAAGCCCGCGCACTGCAAGGAAGAGTAGCCCCCGCTTGCTGCAACTGGAGAAAGCCCATGTGCAGCAACAAAGACCCAACACAGCCAAAAATAAATAAATAAAATAAAATAAACTGTTTATTTTGGAATAATTGTAGATTTACAGAAAAGTTTCAAACACAGTATAGAGAATTCCTGTGAATCCTTCACCCAAATTCCCCTAATGTTAACATCTTACATATTGATGGTATATTTGTCAAAACTAAGAGATTAACTCTGGGACATTACTATTAACGAATTTACAGGCTTTATTCAGATTTCACCAGTTTTTCCCTTAATGCCCCTTTTCTGTTCCAGGATCCAGTTCAGGACACCACAATACACTTAGTCATTGTGTCCTTATACTTCTCCGATTTGTGACAGTTGCTCAGTCTTGTTTGTCTTGATATGATCAGGTATTTTATAGAAAGTCCCTTGGTTTGGATTTCTCTGATGTTTTCTCGTGATCAGACTGGGATTATGGGTTTGAGGGAAGAATATCATAGAGGGTAAAGTGTCCCTCTCATGGGAATTATATCAGGGGGTACATATCACTATGACCTTAACTCTCCTTAATCCACCTCTCTCTGTCTCTCTCTCTCTCTCTGTCTCTCTCTTCCATTGCAAATTACTTGTGGAAGAATCTGTAGACTTTTGTTTTGTTTTGTTTTTTAACATAGAGAGGCCATGGCCACTTTTAGGCTGAGATATAGAGTCCTCTGCTTCAGCCCCAGGCTTCTTTCCAAACAGTTGCCATCTCAACACTTCCTGTTCATTTGTATCCCGTAACATCACAAGACAGGGTTAAATAAAAGTCTAGGTTACACTGCAGGCCGCATGGCAGGCTTTGATTTTAAGTAGATGCTGGAGAGAAGGTCTGAGAAAAAGACATCCTTCACAGAAAACACATTAAAAAAAATTCTTTGAAGGCTGGTTCCTGTGCCATTGAAATATTTAGATAAGAAGACACACACACACACTCACACCATGAAGAGGTACACAAATATATTATTGTTATTGGAAAGAGAAGATATACGCCAAGACTTCAGAGAATCCTTATAAACGGACAGCTACTAGGCTACACTGGTGATGATTAAAATCTTTGGGTTGACATTGGCTCCAGCTGACCGGACTCCGTAAGTTTTCACATGGCAGGATGGATGCTAGCACAAGTGAACAAAGAAATAACAATCTTCTCCTTCTTGAACACAGTGCTTTACATTTTACCATGTGTCTTTGCCTGTGTTACTTAACATCATTGTTGAAATACTTGAAGGTAAAGTGTGAAGTATTGTCTTTCCCCGGATAAGGAAAGTGAGAAGGCTGAGAGAGGTCCTGTGACTTGGTCAGATGGCTGGTTATGGATGAAAATGAGACTAGAAAACAGGTGTTCTTCCCCTTTGTGCTTTTGTCAGATAGATTCAGGCAAATGGCTTCCAGGATCAACCTTTGAGGACTTTTTGCTTTGGTACCAAACATCTCAGGATGCATGATTAAAATTAGAATTTAAAGTTATAGCCCCAAGTTTCTCATAGTGAACCGTCCAAATGTTGGTTTAAAGCGCCAGATTTGTGCTCTAAATCCAGTTGAATGTTGCTATATTGATAGATATGTTCAATGTAGGCCTGGGTAGGTGGGGGAATACACCCCATTCGGCCTTGACTAATGAAGTTCAGGCAGCAGCTCTGATCCTTCCAGCGCAGGGTCATGGTCAAGAAGACCAACAGCTGACAATGCTATTGGAGGTGCTCCTAGGTTCTGAGCTTCCTGAGGGCAGGGTCACCCTTGCAGCCCACATAGCTCAGCTTCATGGGAGCAGAATGATACTTCTGCTCCATCATTAACATGAAAGGAATAATTGCAAAGCTTAGAACACAAGGGGATGGTGAGATAGAGGAGTGATTAACCCATGCCCTCCCAGGAAAAGAAAGCCAGCACTTAAACACATCTTAACATCTCAGATATAATTTCTATCTCTGGTAATGATGATGCTGACACCAGAGTGCTTTTGGAATGGGGTCCCCTTGTTAACAGAGGAGCGAGTATAAAGTGGGTGAAAAACTCAGCCTAATGAAAGTGACTTTAATATCCCTTTAGTTTCACAAGTAGGATTCTGTGGCTCTTTTGTCTTGCTTGGTCCATTGGCAGTGAGTTTAATGATGCTTCACACTGAGTGTGCCTCAACCGTGGTGAGGTATTTCAGGAAAACTCTAGTTGGGATTCTGGATTCTTGGACCATTAATAATTTGAAGGGTGACAATAAAAGGGGAGGAACTCCAGTCTCAGCAAGGGTTTTCAAAAGGCAGTGTAATAATGAGGCGTGTGGGGCTTCCCTGGTGGCGCAGTGGTTGAGAGTCTGCCTGCCGATGCAGGGGACACGGGTTCGTACCCCGGTTCGGGAAGATCCCACATGCCACGGAGCGGCTGGGCCCGTGAGCCATGGCCGCTGAGCCTGCGCATCCGGAGCCTGTGCTCTGCAATGGGAGAGGCCACAACAGTGAGAGGCCCGCGTACCGCAAAAAAAAAAAATAATAATGAGGCGTGTGGAGCCCTGGGTGGTAGGGCCTCCGGACTCCTGCTCTGCCCCAGCTGGCTCTGTATCCTTGATCTTACACTTAACCTTGATTTCTGGGTGCCAGTGGAATGTGCAGATAAAACTCTCCCTGACCTGCCTAAGAGGCATGTTATGAGAAACAGCTGATTGGGAGTATAAAATGTTGGGGAAGTCTGAAAGGAAGAAAAAAGGGGAAAAAAATTACATTTTGGAAGCAGAAATTGCTTAATAACAAGCAGTGACGGAATGCCTACACATTGGAGTTTTGTAATCAGAATGAAGATTTATTTGGCATTTTGGATTTGTTTTTTCAGTAAGCAGAGGCTATTTGGGGGAGTTGAGAGAAAGGAGAAAAGGGAAAGAAAGTTTAAGTGCCAACAATAATCTAGGTATATAATCTACCAAAAATTCTACTGATTGACAACTCTTTCTACTTATATAAAAAAGATCTTCTGATTATGATTATTCACACCATGTCTGTTTTCCACATTGTTTCATAATCTGAGGTTCCTTTTCCTACCCCATGCTCCTAGCAATTGTCTAAAGCTAGAAAAGCAAAATTGTTTCAACTGTTGGCCCTCTGAGGCCTTAGAACAATGGCTGACCTAATTTTTTCCATAAGTCCTATTACTGAGCTTGGGTGTCTCACCTTTTTAGCCTTCCAAACACTGGCTTATCTTGGAGACCTTATGAAACCCTGTGCCTAAGAATAACCTGGTGGTTTAAAAACAAATAGACTAAGCCCTGTGTGAGCCTCCCATGAAGGGCATTTCTAATTCCCTCTTAAAAGCCTGAGCTTGGATCAGAGTTGGTAGTATTATTTGGGGGTCACCTGCTGATTCTAGTTTCCCCTCCACCCGCCTTGTCAAGGTCTTGCTTCCTCTGACTTTTCTCCCAGTTCCAGGATATGCCTGGGTCATGGTGAAATGTGGACACTGGTGAATGTGGCCAGAGGATGTGGCTCTCCCTTCAGATCCAGGGACTGAAGGCTTCTGGCTGGATGAGGAGAATAATTAACCTCACAGCAGCTGCAAGGCCAAAGTTGTTCCTACCTCTCATAGACCAAATCCAGATCTTGCTGGGCTCAGGGGTTAATACATCGGCAGTGTCTTAACCACTGACCCCCCTCAGGGTTCCTTGTTCTACTGCTCTTGCGTTAGATGTCTCTGACTAGCCCTGGCTTGTCCCACCCGGGGGACAATCCGAGGATTGGAGAAACTTACTTGGTCATAATTTTGCCACTAGATAAAGGCCTGTGTCTGCTTCCATCCGTCACCTTAGCAGGTATCTTTGTTCCTATTCCTCCACAGGGCTCATGCCCACTCACAGGGCACTTTCCCTGGGTGGTTCAACTTTCTAGAAGATTCAATGGTGTCATCTTATTCCCATCTTGAGCAGGTCTTAAAAATGCCATCTGGGTTACACATTTGCTAAGGGAGTGGCCTGGAGTGAGAAGAGAGACCTGGGCTAAGGCTCAGGAGACGGGTGTTCTAGGCCCAGCTCTGCCACCTGCTTCATGACCTAGGAAATGCCCTTTACGTTCTGAGGATATTATTGTTCTTGCTTGTAAATTGAGGTGATTAGACTAAGATGATCTCTAAAAGCCTATGCTGTAATACATATAAAATAGATTTGATATAAAAGGTTCACAGTTTGTAGCATTCTGGTCATATGCTCTATATTTATGTGTATAAGTGCCAATAGATCAGAGGGAAAAAAATAAATTGGTAAAAGAAACAACTATTCTCACCTCTTTTAAAGCATGGAAGTCAATTATTTTTAATGGAGTTTTGCCTCCTCAGTAGAAAATAAGGAAGACAAACTCTTCTGGTATTGGGTTCAGGTTTCTGAAGACCACCAGTGGCCATTTTATCACCTATAAGTGATAGTAAGACTAAAACTTGTATGTTCTAACCATGGTAATTTGTAAGCTATTGGCTATTATTAACTAATAGTGGTGATTTACCAAAATCCTTTCTTTCTGAAAATTAGTTATGGAAAACTGTTATTTACTTATGAGTTTAAGATAGAAAAAGAGATGGAAATACTGCCTTAAACCAGACGGAGTGTGGGCAGATGCTGGCCAAGATTTCCTTCCTTTCATGGTTCCTTGGAGGCTAAGCATCCAGCCTCTGGGGCAAAAGCAGGCAATTGTGTTAAATCATGCAAAACACAGTGGCAGTTGGGTGAGGCACACAAAATGGATTGAAAGCAGAGAACTACTTATTTGTCAGTACGGATTCCAGACCTGAAGGCTGCAGAGAGAAAGAATAAGGATTAACTCTTATAATATGCTACCCACTTTAAAAGAGAAATTTTTGCAAAAAGCACAGCACACACATTTCAGCTTCTTACAATTTTCCAATTAGTATTAACTCATTCATTAGTACAACATGAGTCAGTTTGGAATTTTCAGACCAACAATTGTGCAGTTGCATGAGGATTTTTATAAATGTCCTGTAATCCCACCAGAATGTCCCAGATTACCTTCTCCTTTGCTTTGATTAGAAAACAGGATTGCAAGTCAGAGCAGGGATATAAAATTGACTTTGTCTCTCTTACTAATTTTGTCACCTAGAACGAGTCACTTAGTCTATTTGGACCTCAGTTGCAGTAACTCCACTGTTATAAATTTACATCTGTAAAAATGTCAACAGTATAACAGTAAGTGGGGAAAACAGAAAATATATGATTTATTTATGCATTAGTCAGCTTTGCTACAGAAACAATGACCCCCAAATCTCGGTGGCTCATAATACTAATTCATTTCTCTTTCACGTTGGTAATGGCTACAGTCAGCTGCATTTCAGCTCCTTGGTCCTGTTCTGGGACCTAAACTGAAGAAGCAGTCTCCTACCCACTGCAGAGGGAAAGAGCAGGACAGCTCACAGAAAAACACACTGGCTCTAAAACTTCTGCTCAGTTGTGGAGTGTATCGCATGCACTCACAGACCATTGACCAAGGAAGCAACATGATGGGGTTGATGATGGGGTAGGGATACATATTCTCTCCGAAGGCACTGCAAGTCGTTTGGCAACTGATTAATTGCCTACAGGAATTATTTCTCCTACAGGAAATGGGAGTAAATAGTTGGGGACAATAATGTATCACAATATATTTATCTGTAAATATAGATATGCATAGAAAAAGTCTGAAATGTTATTGATTAAAATATTCTTAGGCCAGGAGAATTGAAAACGTATCTTGTACATGAATGTTCATAGCAGCATGATTCATCATAGCCCTAAAGTGGAAACAACCCAAATATTCACCAATGAAGGATGAGTGGTTTAAAAAAATGTAGTCTATCTGTAAAATGGAAAGTTGTTCAGGCATAAGAAAGAATGAAGTACTTTTACCTGCTACAACAGGGATGAACCTTGAAAACATTATGCTAAACGAAGGAATCCAGTCACAACAGATCACATATTGTATGATCTCATTTAAACGCAATGTCCAGAATAGGGAAATTCAGAGAGACAGAAAATAGGTTATTGGTTGCAAGGGACTGGGGGGGTGGGGTACATGGGATAGAAAGTGACAGCTAATAGGTACAGCGGTTTCTTTGGCATGCTGAAAAACTTCTGGAGCTAGATACGGGTGATGATTGCCCAATCTTGTGAATATGCTGAAAACCTCTTAATTGTTCACTTTAAAAGGATAAATTTTATAGTGTGTGAACTATATCTCAATTTTAAAAAATTGCCAGAAGTTATTGGGTGGTGAGATTGTAGATAATTTTCATTTCTTTGTGTACACAGTCTTATACTGCTTGATTATTTTTTAAATGAGCAAGTACTATTTTTATATGGAGAGAAAAATAATGGGGATATTTTAATGGGGGAAAACACGAAAATATCAGTTGCATAAAATAAAGTTACCTTGAACTTTTCATACGATGCAATTCATGCATCCTAATCTCAAGTACTTTGCAAGTTGAAAATTTGAACCTCCATTGAGTTAAGTACTTAAGAAAAAATTCATCACCTTTCTTTATAATTAACGTGCAATAGCAAAGATGGAACTATCTAAAATCAGGGAAAAGTGAAAATGGGGTTAATAAGGGGTATTCATAGTCAACGCCAATCTCAGAGAGAGAAATGGTTTCCCAGAGTCAGTCGGGAGCACAGTAATCTACATCTTCCTGTTTCTACACATGGGAAAAATCAAAACCGCAGCTTCATCTCTTGGATCTACCATCAGAAAAATTACAAGCTTAATTAGGTTTTTTGGTTCAAGGACTCATTTTGCTTTTTTTTTTGCGGTACGCGGGCCTCTCACTGTTGTGGCCTCTCCCGTTGCGGAGCACAGGCTCTGGACACGCAGGCTCAGTGGCCATGGCGCACGGGCCCAGCTGCTCCGGGCCGCAGCATGTGGGATCTTCCTGGATCAGGGCACGAACCCGTTTCCCCTGCATCGACAGGCGGACTCTCAACCACTGTGCCACCACGGAAGCCCTGCTTCTTTTTTTTTTTAACATCTTTACTGGAGTATAATTGCTTTACAATGTTGTGTTAGTTTCTACTGTATAACAAGGTGAATCAGCTATACATATACATATATCCCCATATCTCCTCCCTCTTGCATCTTCCTCCCACCCTCCGTATCCCACCGCTCTAGGTGGTCACAAAGCACCGAGCTTATCTCCCTGTGCTACGTGGCTACTTCCCACTATCTATCTATTTTATATTTGGTAGTGTATATATGTTCATGCCACTCTCTCATTTCATCCCAGCTTACCCTTCCCCCTCCCCGTGTCCTCAAGTCCGTCCTCTACGTCAGCGTCTTTATTCCTGTCCTGCCCCTAGGTCCTTCAGAACCTATTCTTTTTTTTTTTTTTTAAGATTCCATATATATGTGTTAGCATACAGTATTTGTTTATCTCTTTCTGACATACTTCACTCTGTATGACAGACTCTAGGTCCACCCACCTCACTACAAATAGTTCAATTTCGTTCCTTTTAATGGCTGAGTAATATTCCATTGGATATATGTACCACATCTTCTTATCCACTCATCTGTCGATGGACACTTAGGTTGCTTCCATGTCCTGGCTATTGTAAATAGAGCTGCGATGAACATTGTGATACATGACTCTTTTTGAATTATGGTTTTCTCAGGGTATATGCCCAGTAGTGGGATTGCTGGGTCATATGGTAGTTTTATTTTCAGGTATTTTGAGGAACCTCCATACTGTTCTCCATAGGGGCTGTATCAGTTTACATTCCCAAAAACAGTGCAAGAGTGTTCCCTTTTCTCAACACCCTCTCCAGCATTTATTGTTTGTAGATTTTTTGATGATGGCCGTTCTGACAGGTGTGAGGTGATACCACATTGTAGTTTTGATTTGCATTTCTCTAATGATTAGTGATGTTGAGCATCCTTTCATGTGTTTGTTGGCAATCTGTATACCTTCTTTGAAGAAATGTCTATTTAGGTCTTCTGCCCATTTTTGGATTGGGTTGGTTTTTTTCTTAATATTGAGCTACATGAGCTGCTTGTAAATATTGGAGATTAATCCTTTGTCAGTTGCTTCATTTGGAAATATTTTCTCCCATTCTGAGGGTTGTCTTTTCATCTTGTTTATGGTTTCCTTTGCTGTGCAGAAGCTTTTAAGTTTCATTAGGTCCCATTTGTTTATTTTTGTTTTTATTTCCATTTCTCTAGGAGGTGGGTCAAAAAGGATCTTGCTGTGATTTATGTCATAGAGTGTTCTGCTTATGTTTTCCTCTAAGAATTTGATAGTGTCTGGCCTTACATTTAGGTCTTTAATCCATTTTGAGTTTATTTTTGTGTATGGTGTTAGGGAGTGTTCTAATTTCATTCTTTTCCATGTAGCCGTCCAGTTTTCCCAGCACCACTTATTGAAGAGACTGTCTTTTCTCCATCGTATACTCTTGCCTCCTTTATCAAAGATAAGGTGACCATATGTGTGTGGGTTTATCTCTGAGCTTTCTATCCTGTTCCATTGATCTATATTTCTGTTTTTGTGCCAGTACCGTACTGTCTTGATTACTGTAGCTTTGTAGTATAGTCTGAAGTCTGAGAGCCTGATTCCTCCAGCTCCGTTTTCCTTTCTCAAGATTGCTTTGGCTATTCAGGGTCTTTTGTGTTTCCATACACATTGTGAAATTTTTTGTTCTAGTTCTGTGAAAAATGCCATTGATAGTTTGATAGGGTTTCCATTGAATCTGTAGATTGCTTTGGGTAGTAGAGTCATTTTCACAATGTTGATTCTTCCAATCCAAGAACATTGTATATCTCTCCATCTGTTTGTATCATCTTTAATTTCTTTCATCAGTGTCTTATAGCTTTCTGCATACAGGTCTTTTGTCTCCTTAGGTAGATTTATTCCTAGGTATTTTATTCTTTTTGTTGCAGAGTTAAATGGGAGTGTTTCCTTAATTTCTCTTTCAGATTTTTCATCATTAGTATATAGGAACGCAAGAGATTTCTGTGCATTAATTTTGTAACCTCCTACTTTACCAAATTCATTGATTAGCTCTAGTAGTTATCTGGTAGCATCTTTAGGATTCTCTATGTATAGTGTCATGTCATCTGCAAACAGTGACAGTTTTACTTCTTCTTTTCCAATTTGGATTCCTTTTATTACTGTTTCTTCTCTGATTGCTGTGGCTAAAACTTGCAAAACTATGTTGAATAATAGTTGTGAGAGTGGACAACATTGTCTTGTTCCTGATCTTAGTGGAAATGGTTTCAGTTTTTCACCATTGAGAACGATGTTGGCTGTGGGTCTGTCATATATGGCCTTTATTATATTGAGGTAAATTCCCTCTATGCCTACTTTCTGGAGGGTTTTGATCATAAATCAGTGTTGAATTTTGTCGAAAGCTTTTTCTGCATCTATTGAGATGATCATATGCTTTCTCTCCTTCAATTTGTTAATGTGGTGTATCACACTGATTGATTTGTGTATGTTGAAGAATCCTTGCATTCCTAGGATAAACCCCACTTGATCATGTATATTATCCTTTTAATGTGCTGTTGGATTCTGTTTGCTAGTATTTTGTTGAGGATTTTTACATCTACGTTTATCAGTGATATTGGCCTGTAGTTTTCTTTATTTGTGGCATCTTGTCTGGTTTTGGTATCAGGGTGATGGTGGCCTCATAGAAGAGTTAGGGAGTATTCCTCCCTCTGCTATATTTTGGAAGAGTTTGAGAAGGATAGGTGTTAGCTCTTCTGTAAATGTTTGATAGAATTTGCCTGTGAAGCCTTTTGGTCCTGGGCTTTTGTTTGTTGGAAGATTTTTAATTACAGTTTCACTTTCAGTGCTTGTGATTGGTCTGTTCATATTTTCTATCTCTTCCTGGTTCAGTCTCAGAAGGATGTGCTTTTCTAAGGATTTGTCCATTTCTTCCAGGTTGTCTATTTTATTGGCATAGAGTTGCTTGTAGTAATCTCTCATGATCCTTTGTATTTCTGCAGTGTCAGTTGTTACTTCTTTTCATTTGTAATTCTATTGATCTGAGTCTTCTCCCTTTTTTTTCTTGATGAGTCTGGCTAATGCTTTATCACTTTTGCTTATCTTCTCAAACAACCAGCTTTTAGTTTTATTGATCTTTGCTATCGTTTCCTTAATTTCTTTTTCATTTATTTCTGATCTGATCTTTATGATTTCTTTCCTTCTGCTAACTTTAGGGTTTTTTTGTTCTTTTTTCTCTAATTGCTTTAGGTGTAAGTTTAGGTTGTTTATTTCAGATGTTTCTTGAGGTAGGATTCTATTGCTATAAACTCTCTTAGAACTGCTTTTGCTGCATCCCATAGGTTTTGGGTCTTCGTGTCTCCATTGTCATTTGTTTCTAGGTATTTTTTAATTTCCTTTTTGATTTCTTCAGTAATTTCTTGGTTATTTAGTAATGTATTTTTTAGCCTCCATGTGTTTGTATTTTTTACAGATTTTTTTCCTGTAATTGATACCTAGTCTAACAGTGTTGTGGTCAGAAAAGATACTTGATATGATTTCAATTTTCTTAAATTTACCAAGGCTTGATTTGTGACCCAAGATATGATCTGTCCTGGAGAATGTTCCATGAGCACTTGAGAAGAAAGTGTAATATGCTGTTTTTAGATGGAATGTCCTATAAATATCAATTAAGACCATCTTGTTTAATGTATCATTTAAAGCTTGTGTTTCCTTATTTATTTTCAATTTGGATGATCTGTCCATTGGTGAAATGGAGTGTTAAAGTCCCCTACTATGATTGTGTTACTGTTGATTTCCCCTTTTATGGCTGTTAGCATTTGCCTTATGTATTGAGGTGCTCCTATGTTGGGTGCATAAATGTTTACAATTGTTACATCTTCTTTGTGGATTGATCCCTTGATCATTATGTAGTGTCCTTCTTTGTCTCTTGTAATAGTGTTTATTTTAAAGTCTATTTTGTGTGATATGAGAATTGCTACTCCAGTTTTCTTTTGCTTTCCATTTGCATGGAATATCTTTTTCCATCCCCTCACTTTCAGTCTGTATGTGTCTCTAGATCTAAAGTGGGTCTCTTGTAGACAGCATATGTATGGGTCTTGTTTTTGTATTCATTTAGCCAGTCTATGTCTTTTGGTTGGAGCATTTAATCCATTTACATTTAAAGTAGTTTTCAGGGCTTCCCTGGTGGCGCAGTGGTTGAGAGTCCGCCTGCCGATGCAGGGGACACGGGTTCGTGCCCCGGTCCGGGAAGATCCCACATGCCGCGAAGCAGCTGGGCCCATGAGCCATGGCCACTAAGCCTGCATGTCCGGAGCCTGTGCTCTGCAACGGGAGAGGCCACAACAGTGAGAGGTCCGCGTACTGCAAAAACAAATAAATAAAAATAAATAAAAATAAAGTAGTTATCAATATGTGTGTTCCTGTTACCATTTTCTTAATTGTTTTTTGTTTCTTATGGTAAGTCTTTTCCTTCTTTTGTGTTTCCTGCCTAGAGAAGTTCCTTTAGCATTTGTTGTAGAGCTGGTTTGGTGGTGCTGAATTCTCTTAGCTTTTGCTTATTTGTAAAAGTTTTAATTTCTCCGTTGAATCTGAATGAGATCATTGCTGGGTAGAGTAATCTTGCTTGTAGATATTTCCCTTTCATCACTTTAAATATGTCCTGCCAGTCTCTTCTGCCTTGCAGAGTTCTGCTGAAAGATCAGCTGTTAACCTTATGGGGATTCCTTTGTGTGTTATTTGTTGTTTTTCCCTTGCTGCTTTTAATATTTTTCTTTGTATTTAATTTTTGATAGTTTGATTAATATGTGTCTTGACATGTTTCTCCCTGGATTTTTCCTGTATGGGACTCTCTGTGCTTCCTGGACTTGACTGACTATTTCCTTTCCCATATTAGGGAAGTTTTCAACTATAATCTCTTCAAATATTTTCTCAGTCCCTTTTTATTTTTTCTTTTCTTCTTCTGGGACCCCTATAATTCGAATGTTGCTGTGTTTAGTGTTGTCCCAGAGGTCTCTGAGACTGTCCTCAATTCTTTTCATTCTTTTTTCTTTATTCTGCTCTGCGGTAGTCATTTCCACTATTTTATCTTCCAGGTCACTTATCCGTTCTTCTGCCTCAGTTATTCTGCTATTGATTCCTTTTCGAGTGTTTTTAATTTCATTTATTGTGCTGTTCATCATTGTTTGTTTGCTCTTTAGTTCTTCTAGGTCCTTGTTAAAAGTTTCTTGTATTTTCTCCATTCTATTTCCAAGATTTTGGATCATCTTTACTATCATTACTCTGAATTCTTTTTCAGGTAGACTGCCTATTTACTCTTCATTTGTTTGGTCTGGTGGGTTTTTACCTTGCTCCTTCATCTGCTGTGTATTTCTCTGTCTTCGCATTTTGCTTCACTTACTGTGTTTGGGGTCTCCATTTTGCAGGCTGCAGGTTCGTAGTTCCCGTTGTTTTTGGTGTCTGCTTCCAGTGGGTAAGGTTGGTTCAGTGGGTTGTGTACACTTCCTGGTGGAGGGGACTGGTGCCTGTGTTCTGGTGGATGAGGCTGGATCTTGTCTTTCTGGTGGCAGGACCACCTCTGGTCATGTTTTTTGGGGTGTCTTTGAAGTTATTATGATTTTAGCCAGGCTCTCTGCTAATGTGTGGGTTTGTGTTCCTGTCTTGCTAGCTGTTTTGCATAGGGTGTCAAGCACTGTAGCTTGCTGGTCATTGAGTGGAGCTGGGTCTTAGCGTTGAGATGGAGGTGTCTGGGAGAGCTTTCACCGTTTGATATCACATGGGGCCGGGAGGTCTCTGGTCATCCAATGTCCTGAACTCTGCTCTCCCTCCTCCGAGGCTCAGGCCTGACACTCAGCCAGAGCACAAAGACCCTGTCAGCCACACGGCTCAGAAGAAAAGAGAGGAAAAAAAAAAGAAAGAAAGAAAGGAAGGAAGGAAGGAAAGAAAAGAAAGTTATTAAAATAGAAAAAAATATTTAAATTAAAAGAATAAAAAAGTAATATAAAAAGAGAGAGAGAGAAAGAAGAGAGCAACCAAGTCAAAAAACAAAGCCACCCATGATAACAAGCCCTAAAAAGTATACTAAAAAAACCAAGAAAAACAAACAAAAAAAACGGACAGTCAGAGCCCTAGGACAAATGGCAAAAGCAAAGCTGTACAGACAACATCACACAAAGAATCATACACATACACACTCACAAAAAGAGAAAAAGGAGAAAAAAATATATATATCTAAAAATTAAAACTGGAAGAGAGCAACCACATCAATAAACAAATCTACCAATGATAATAAGCTCTAGATACTAAACTAAGATAAACATAAAACCAGAAACAAATTAGATACAGAAAGCAAACCCCATGTCTACAGTCGCTCCCAAACTCCACCTCCTCAATTTTTGGATGGTTCATTGTCTATTCATGTATTCCACAGATACAGGGTACATCAAGTTGATTGTGGAGATTTAATCCGCTGCTCTTGAGGCTGCTGGGAGAGATTTCCTTCTCTTCTTTGTTCACACAGCTCCTGGGGATCAGCTTTGGATTTGGCCCCGCCTCTGCGTGTAGGTCCCCTGAGGGCATCTTTTCTCCACCCAGATAGGATGGGGTTAAAGGAGAGGCTGATTAGGGGGCTCTGGCTCACTCAGGCCGGGGGGGGGGGGGGCGGGGGGGGGGTCCGAATGCGGGGCAAGCCTGCGGCGGCAGAGGCCAACATGACGTTGCACCAGCCTGAGACGCTCCATGTGTTATCCTGGGGAAGTTGTCCCCGGATCATGGGACCCTGGCAGTGGCGGGCTGCACAGGCTCCCGGGAGGGGAGGTGTGGATAGTGACCTGTGCTTGCACACAGGCTTCTTGGTGGCTGCAGCAGCAGCCTTAGCGTTTCATGCCCGTCTCTGGTGTCTGTGCTGATAGCTGCGTCTCATGCCTGTCTCTGGAGCTCGTTTAGACGGTGCTCTGGATCACCTCTCCTCTCGCACCCCAAAACAATAGTCTCTTGCCTCTTCGGCAGCTCCAGACTTTTTCCCGGACTCCCTCCTGGCTAGCCGTGGCGCACTAGCCCCCTTCAGGCTGTGTTCACGCCCCAACCCCAGTCCTCTCCCTGCGCTCTGACCGAAGCCGGAGCCTCACCTCCCAGCCCCGCCCGCCCCGGCGGGTGAGCAGACAAGCCTTTCGGGCTGGTGAGTGCTGGTCGGCACCGATCCTCTGTGCGGGAATCTCTGAGCTTTTCCCTCCGCACCCCTGTTGCTGTGCTCTCCTCTGTGGCTCCGAAGCTTCCCCCCACCGCCCACCCCCCGTTTTCCCCAGTGAAGGGGTTTCCTAGTGTGTGGAAACTTTTCCTCCTTCACAGCTCCCTCCAGCTGGTGCAGGTCCCGTCCGTATTCTTTTGTCTGTGTTTTTCCTGTTTTCTTTTGCCCTACCCAGGTACGTGGGGAGTTTCTTGCCTTTTGGGAAGTCTGAGCTGCCTTCGTTCAGTAGGTGTTCTGTAGGAGTTGTTCCACATGTAGATATAATTTTGATGTATTTGTGGGGAGGAAGTGATCTCCACATCTTACTCCTCCGCCATCTTGAAGGTGCCCCCTCATTTTACTTTCGAGTGAACCTGACTGCTAACATCCTAGTCAGGAAACAAATTTTTCAGGAAAGAGGTGTGGGAATTAGGGGATTCAAGAGAAGTGAGCTGGAGACCCAGTCCAGGGTGTTCAAGCTGACATCAGAATGTGGGATGTCTTTCAGCAGGGGAGGGGCTGTCGAGTCTGAGAGAATGAGCCACATTCAGAGTGGAGATTTAGACCAAGCTAAGCCTGCAGATGGACTCAAGCATCTCCCTGACGCACTCAACAGGAATTTTCCTAGGACCCAGCAAGTGCCATTGACCCCTCTGTATTCAAGGTTGACTGGAGAATCAGTAGCTAGTGTCTCTTTCATAGTCTGAACTTAATGTTAAAGGAGGTGAGTGAACAATATTCCAAGAGTCACAAAATTCCAACAGGCCAGCAGGCATGAAATGTGTCCTAATGAGCAGGCAAGGCTTCTGCCTGCGAGGGATTTATAGTAAAATACAGCAGATGAGAGAGACTCACATGTAATCAGCAGAAAACTAGTGCTTGGAAGAGTTGTACTTATGTGTAGGTGTGTATAAGCTCCTATTTCTAGAAAGGCCATGGCTTAGGTTCTTTACAAATAGTGCACCATAAATGGAACTGTCCCAAACATTGCTGTTAGTCACAGTTTTGATCTGAAAGGTCAAAAAGACCTGGAAAAAAAACCCCAAACAAACAAAATCTTGTGACTTATCAGAATTTTGTTAAATGTTCTTTGGCCAGGAACAGTCATACATGACGCAGTGATATAGCTTATTACTCATGATTCATTATTTGAAGAAGAAAAGGGCAAAGAAGTTGTTTTCTCTCAAAACTCTGGCAAGAAAATACAAGGTCTTGCTATGCCCTTCCTAAAACAACTTCCTGAAGAACAGAACCCAAACCACAAACAGCACAGCACCTCAGACCATTTTCGCCCAGCATTTCCGATAATATTATGCTAATTCTAATCTGCAACACAGATTACATTAGCAAGATGTAACAAGAAGCAATCAGTGTTTATAAAGTACGTTTTCTCCTTAGCCCTGCCTGACACTGTACCCCAGAGGTGGCAGGAACCTCTGGGTCTCACATCAGAGATGGCAGGCAGGGACTTAATATGGTGCCTGATTGCTGAAGTTCTGCTAACAAGCCCTGATACTAATCTGTATAGAATCTGTGTCTCGTATATAAGGTACAGGTATTTGGAGTTTTCTACTAATCTGGGAAAGAGAGGCCTCCAGAGCTGGGAGAGTGCATGCTGATTTTATTCAAGCATGTTGAACTGTGTCCAGCATATAGTAGGCTTTCAATAAATATATGTTTTTAAGTGATAAATGAATAAATGAAATACTACTAGGGCACAGATGCAGGTATATGTGTGTGTGTATATATACAGGTATACACACTCATACATACATAAACATATATAATTCATACATACGTATACATAGGAGTTGGCTCACACACTTATGGAGACTGAGGAGTCCAGACCCAGGAGAGCCAATGGTATAGTTCCAATTCAAGTCTGAAGGCCCTGAGAAGCAGAAGAACTGATGGTATAAGTAAATTCCAGTCCAAGTTCGAGTCTGAAGGCAAGAGAAGATCAATGTCCCAGTTCAAAGGCAGTCAGGCAGAGAGAGGAAATTTGTTCTTACTCATCCTTTTATTCTATGCAGGCCTTCAATTGATTAGATGAGGCCCACCCACACTGGGGAGGACAATCTGCTTTACTCAATCTACAAATTCAAATGTGAATCTCATCTGGAAACATCCTCAGAGACACACCCAGAAATAATGTTTCAACATATATCAGGGGCACCCTGTGGTCCAGGCAAGTTGACACATATATATTCTCCAAATCCCTTACCCATCCTACTCCCACTTTAGGACAACTTGCATGAACCAAGCACCTTTTCTGTGACTTTTGTAAGGAATGAATGCATTTGTGAGGCTAAAGTGGATGGTTTAGATCAAAATTTTCTGGGCACGGAGCTAATTGGCACAAAAGTAGATTGGTGATTTCTGACAGCATTCAGTGCCAGCCGGATACACTTGATTAGTTGGTACTGTGCTCCCTTAATCATCAACCACACTGTAATACTAGGATAATCAAACCAATGTCAGAGTGTGGGATGCACAGAGGACAGGTAAAGGGCAGAGTCTGAGCAGGTCGGCTAGATCAGAGAGCAGAGAGGTGGGCTAAGCAGAGGCTGTAGTTAATAGGAAACATCTCAGCTAAGAGTTTTCAACTGGAATCACCTGAGGAGCTTTAAAATCTGCCCAAGCCTTCCTCCAGACCAATTAAACCTCTTGGGACGTGGGAGATGGTGGCACCAAAGTGCGAGTGTTTTTAAATGTTCCTCAAATGCTTCTAAAGTGCAACCTGGATGGAGAGTCCCTGTTCTGGGGTTCCTGTTCGATCAGTTCTTTACTAGAAGAGAGTGAGGTGGATCCTTTGTGAAAACCAGTTCAGTGGAGAATAGTGGTTCCCAAACATGACTGCACATAGGAATCACCTGGGGAAGCTTCAAAACCCACCTATGCCTGGGATCCACCCCCAGAGGTTGTGATTGAATGGGTCTGGCGTGTAGCCTGGGCTCTGGAATTTTAAAGAGATCCCCCAGAAATGCACAATCTCTAGCCCCACTCCAGATCTTACAATCAGAATTTGCATATAAATTTTTAAAAATTGTGGTAAAATACAGTTATCCCTCAGTATCTGAAAGGGATTGGTTCCAGGAACCCTGCTGATACCAAAAACTGCAGAGGCTCAAGTCCCTTCTATAAAATGGTGTAGTATTTGCATATAACCTACACACACCCTCCAGGATACTTTAAATCATCTCTAGATTACTTATAATACCTAATACAATGTAAGTGCTATGTAAATAGTTGTTGGTGAGTGGCATATTCAAGCTTTGCTTTTTGGAACTTTCTGGAATTTTTTCCCAAATATTTTCAGTCCACCTTTGGTTGAATCTGTGGATATGGAATCCATGGATATGAAGGGTCAACTGTACACATAACATAAAATTTACCATCTTAATCATTTTTAAGTGTACAGTTTAATACTGCTAAGTATATACACATTATTGTGCAATCAATCTCCAGAATTATTTTCATTTTGCAAAACTGAAACTCTATATCCATTAAACAACAATTTCCCATTCTCCAGGCCCTGTGTGGGATGCACTCTGCAGGCCGGCGAGCTTTGTAGTTGCCCAGCCTTGCAACTAAAGAAAGAGCCGGGAGACAGCAACAGAGACATCCATGATTTATTGGACAGGGCATCTTACACATCCAAAACAAGGGTCCTGGAGCGACACCTTATCATATATGGCAGATGGCAGGTAGAACATGGCAGCAACCTTTGTTACTTGGGGGAGGAGGCTACCATTTATAGTGGGAATTGATGTCAGGTTGGCTTATCAGTTACCAGGGAAACCAGCAGCTGAGACACATCCCTCACAACCCCTCAGGTCAACAATTATCACGAGGGTGGCTGTTCTGGTCTAAGGATTAGAATCATCACTAGCTGGGCAGGAGGCGAGCACGTTTCACATGAGCAGAGTGTAGGTGCTGCAGTAACTGGTCGAGCAGGGGATGTACAAGAGAGAGCGAGAGAATAGCCATCTTGAGTGGCCTGACCATACACTACCATTCTACTCTTCTCTATGAATTCGACAATTCCAGGTACTTCATATAAGTGAAATCGCACAGTGTTTGTGTTTATGCGACTGGTTTATTTCACTTAGCTTAATGCCTCAAGGTTCATCTGTATTGTAGAATGTGTCAGAATTTCCTTCCTTTTTAAGGCTGAATAAAGTTCCATTGTATGTATATACCACAGTTTATTTATCCATTCATCTGTCGGTGGGCATTTGAGTTGCTTCCACTTCTTGGTTCTCATGAATAGTGCTACTGTGAATATGGGCGTACAGATATCTCCTCGAGACCTTGCTTTCAGTTCTTCCGGGTGTATCCAGAAGTGGAATTGCTGGATTACAGAGCAGTTCTATTTTTAAAAGTTTCAGGACCCACCGTACTGTTTTCCACAGAAGGTGCACCACTTTACATTTCCACCAACAGTGTACAAGGGTTCCAGCATCTCTCTTTTCTTGCTAACACTTGTTATTTTCTGGGTTTTTTGTTTGTTTGTGTTTATTTTTGATAGTAGCTATCCTAATGGGTGTGGAGTGCAGAATCCGCATTTTAATCAGATCCGCAGGTGATTGTGTTTGGTTACAGTTGGAGAAGCTGCTCTACTGCCCAGGCTGGTTCTCTGGCTGGTACATTGCCTCCTTACCATGCATTCTCCCATATTTGGTAGCACTGACTATGGTGTTGGGTTGTCAGTGTTCATCCGGCTTTCCAGTTTTCTACAAATGACTATTACGGCTTGATCCTGTTCAACCTCTGCTCTTTGCACTGTTGTTCTTCAGCAGCTTTGGTGAAAAGTGCCCTCTGGGCTCATGTATAGAGGGTTTCCGTCCAGGGGGAAGCTAAGTCCTGCTCCTGAGGTCCCATGTGGTCCAATCTCTGCAAGGACACAGAGTAAAAAGAAACAGCCCAAATAGGCCAAAGCAATGAAGAGGAAGTCCAACTTTACCTTAGAGTTGCCTAACAATTTAAAAATGAATGAAGACCAGGACACCCAGCAGCATTTCTTTTTTTTTGCGGTACGCGGGCCTCTCACTGTTGTGGCTTCTCCCGTTGCACAGCACAGGCTCCGGACGCACAGGCTCAGCGGCCATGGCTCACAGGCCCAGCCACTCCGCGGCATGTGGGATCTTCCTGGACCGGGACACGAACCCGTGTCTCCTGCCTCGGCAGGCGGACTCTTAACCACTGCGCCACCAGGGAAGCTCTACAACTCAGTTTTGAATCGGTCTAATACGGGTGCATCTGATTGGTGGAATGTGAATCACCCTAGGTATCCTGCACAAGAACTGGGAAATACAAGTTTTTATTTATTTTTTGTTGAGAAGACAGGAGCTACAGAGTGAAGAACCATCAAAATGTTAAGAAGGTGTTCAAAATATTTTTGGACATCTGAGAAGGAGCCTGGAGAATAGAAAAGGGAAGAGCAGTAGGAATTGACTTCTTGGATTGGGTGGTAGGCCCACAAGGATTCCTTATTTATTTATTTATTTTGGCTGCACCGTGCCACTTGCAGGATCTTAGTTACCCCACCAGGGATCGAACCCGCACCTTTGGCAGTGAAATCATGGAGTCCTAACCACTGGACCGCCAGGGAATTCCCAGGATTTATTATTTTTCTAATACTTTATAATGAATACATATGTGTATTAGTCTGGCTTCTCCAGAGAAACAGACCAATAAGATCATTCTATCTATCTATCTGTGTTTCTGTGTATGTATGCATCTATCTATCTATCTATCAGGAATTATCCTATGTGAATATGGAAGCTGAAAGGTCCCAAGATCTGCAGTTGGCAAGCTGGAGACCCAGGAGAGCCAATGATAGAGTTCCAGTCTGAATCTGAAAGCTAAGCTGGAGACCCAGGAGAGCCAATGATAGAGTTCCAGTCTGAGTCTGAAGGCTAAAGACCAATGTCCCAGCTCAAACACCATTAGGCAGAGGGTAAGAATTCTTTCTCACTCAGCCTTTTACTCCACTCAGGCCTTCAAAAGGCCCACCCACAAGGGGGAGGGCAATTGGCTTTATTCAATCCACCAATTCAAATGCTAATCTCAACCAGAAACACCCTCGCAGACACACCCAAAAGTAATGTTTAAACCAAATATCTGGTCACTCCGTTACCCAGTCAAATTGACACACATCAGTTTTATATATATATCAAAGAATACTATTTTCATTAAGAGATATAAAGAAGGATTTTGGGATAACTACAAGTGACTGATGGCCACTACAAAATGTAGTCCCTGTTCTTAAGGTTTTGACTGAGTTTCAGTGTAAATGCTTGGGGAAGGAGCAGTTTTTTAAGTTGCTATTAGTCATTTGTATCTTGGTTTGAAGGCAAATGAGTGAGTTGTTGAATGGAATTTGGAGAGAGAGAGAGAATTTAATCTAGGTATTTGAGGAGTGGAAAGGTTGAGGGAACCATTAGAGGAATAAAGGAGGAAAGAATGGAAGCTTGAGGGCTCTAAGACAGATTTCTGCTATTTCACATTTTCGTGGGAACTGTGCTAATTCCTGGCACTTGCTTGAGGTAGTTTTCATTTTTATTTTTTCACCTTAAAGGATATTGGAATTTTCATGGGACTTCCCTCGTGTTCCAGTGGTTAAGACTCTGCGCTCCCAATGCAGGGGGCCCTGGTTCGATCCCTGGTCAGGGAACTAGATCCCACATGCAGCAGCTAAGGCCTGGTACAGCCAAATAAATAAATAAATATTTAAAAAATCAAGAAAAAATAAAAGATATTGGCATTTTCAGGTGTCAACAGATTATTTCCAATCTGTTATGTATCTATCAGTACGCCCAGTTTTCATTTTTTCATATACATGGCAGGACTCTGCATTAACACTTGCTCTTCCAGCCTGTCTTTCTTGTTCTCGGGGTATTAGTCCACACTACTAGAGAGCGCAGGTGGGGTCATATACTTCATTATCTCCTGCTGTTTGTTTCATTCTTGGATTGGAGGAGCCAATGAGCAGAAATTGCACAAGGGAACTTTCTTCAAACCTTCAGTTTATGAATAATGCATAACTCGCCGTGACTCATCAAAAGCAATGGTAAACAAACCCCCAACAGTTGGCCACCTCCTCAGCAATCCACAGACAGTGGTCCCACCCCTTGGAAACTGTGAACGGCAATATTTGAAGGTAGCAATGGAAATTGGTGGTGCTGGTTTATCTTTAGCATCACCCATATGCTTATTGGCACACAGTTAAGTCAGAAAAGTGACTGAGGCAAGGAAAGAGAAAAAGGTGTCCCAACTACTAAGGTATCTGGAATCTGTAGAAATGCAAGCTGTTCCCTATCCTACCCTACATAAGTGCACTTTCCCTGATCTTTTTCCTGTTATAAATAGGGAGCCCCACCATTTTTATAGTCTGACAGTCCTGGCTTCAAATTCTGCCTCTGATACTCTTGAACTTCATGTCCTTGGGCAAGTTACTTAACTTTTTTGAATCTTATTTTATTTATTCTTTTATACAGCAGGTTCTCATTAGTTATCCATTTTATACATATTAGTGTATATATGTCCATCCCAAGTTACTTAACTTTTCTTCTTTTATTTTAGCTTCTTCTCATCTTTCAATCCTGGGCTCCATTCAGTAAGAAGGGATAGTAGCAATCCTTATCTCTAAACACTCAGGGCTCTTAATTATGAGCAACAGCAGCTGACTCACACGGATTAGGCAGAAAAGATACTGGGGAGCTCACAGAGCAGTTGGCAAGAGAAGCAGGCTTAAGGCTAAGCTTCTGGGGTCAAGGCCTGAAACTATGCTGCGGAAGTGACCCAATAAGGAAGCTGCTGACCCTGCTTTCCCCCAGAGCCCAGAATGGCTGCCGGGAATGCACACTCTACTGGAGCTCTGCCAGCACTGATACTTTTGGGCCAGGAACTGTTCTTACAACAACTGGTACCCCAGAAGACTGGATGCCTCTGCCACCACCCTTGTCAGCAAATGGGTCCCAGGTATCACCTCCTTCCTCTGGTTCATCTTTTCTGATCAAACTGTTGCCTGGGAGCATCTTAGTGGCAGACCCTAGGCGTCATGCCTTTGTTCTAGCTGCTGAGGTCTCAGGGGAAGCAGATTCTCTGACTTGACTTTAGGGAGGCAGACCTCATAAGGCAGGGAACTGCCCAAACATAGCAAAACACACAAAAGGTGAGAGGTAACCCAAAAACACGACGTACATTCTCTCTCAAAGTGTGGTGAAAACCAGCAGGTGTGTCCAATGTTTGGCATGCTTTTGGGGTTCATGAATTCTTGTTCCCTTTTCTACTTTATCAGAAATATCCATCTGCTCATTGGATTCACCCCCAGGCTGGTTTCTACATAGGATTTGTAAACAAAGTAGAATGGAACCTTTGACCCAGTTTGGCCCACTTGGAAGGATCTCTACTTCCTAGGGCCATTCCTTGGATGGACTTGACCTCTTGGCTCCTGACCTTATCTGCCCTGACCCACGGGACCTACTCACTCCTTCCTCTTACACTTGACCTTTTGATTTCTATACCTTTTGCTTGCTCATGACCACAGCACCCCACTGACACTCTCCACCCCCCCTCCCCATTTTTATCCTAAGCTCTTGGTCTCTTGCGTTTTAGTTTATAATGAATCCGGATACCAACTGGATTCTCTCCTTGCCCTGACTTCTGAACAGTTTATGCAGCATTTTCATATTTTGCATAATCATTGAAGGAGATCTTATACGAAATATTCAAAGACTTTTTTAGGTTTATAAAATAACTCCCAAATTAACTATTGTTAATGAAAGAGAAGTGAAGAAAGTCTGAAATGGAGATAGACAAAGACAAAAGAAATAGTTATGGAATGGTTTCCCTATCACTTACCCCATTCTCCTACTCCTCTTTTTAAGAAGTAATTCATTAGGACTTTGTATATAGAGGGGAAAAGAAAACTAAAACACCTTGCTCCAAGAAATACGCTTACTGATAAAATTTCCCCAAACTCTCTTAAGACGGACTCTGCTTTCTCTCTCACGCAACTGCACTTGCTAAATTTCTAGAACTTCTTCCCAACTAACAAAGGGCAGCATTTTCAACATTAACAGCCTGGTATCTAGCTGTTGGGACTCTGTGGGCTAAGAGAATGCCTTGAGGAGCTGGGGAGAAAGCAGTATGATCCTGTTCTAGCATCATGGCTCAGGGAGCCAGGAAAGCCAGGAATTATTTATCTATGATTATTTATTCAAAATTTCCTGCTATCTCTCCACTTCATTTGACCATCTGGGAAATGTTCTGCTCAATTGACAGGAAATGCCCTGAGAAGTCCTTAGGCTTGTTTGTATCTTTGGATGTGATCTAGAGAAGTATAAACAAGCAGATATGGAAGATGATTCTTGTTCAGAGTTGTCACAGTGTAGTGACTGACCCTCAGCATAAAGGCATAAAGTCGGAGAGGGGAGAAAGTTTCAAAGAGTTACCAGATCTTTCTTGCTCAATTGTATCCCTCAAAATAAGGCATTATTAGAGAAAGACTGAGGACATCAGATCGAAAAGAGCTAACACATCTTAAGAAAAATATCTTTGAGTGTGGCTCCATCTCTATTTACAATGGTGGGAGAACTCTACTTAGACCACTTTGTTTAATTTAATTTCTTTTTTATACAGCAGGTTCTTATTAGTTATCTATTTTATACATATTAGTGTATATACGTCAATCCCAATCTCCCAATTCATCCCACCACCACCCCTCTCCCTGCCACTTTCCCCCCTTTCCATACGTTTGTTCTCTACATCTGTGTCTCTGTTGAGTCAGACCACTTTGAATCCCAATTCTGCTACTTTTAGAAGAGCATTTTGGATGAGACATTTGTTCTACTATTATGTAACTTCTTTGTTTTACAAAAGTGAAGGACTTAAAGTGCAAATATACCAGAATCCTTTACTAGCATCTAAATTAACTAAGATTCATTAGCTTGGTGGCCATAAAGACCCTGAAAATAGGACAGAGGGAGGTAATTCCTGGTTCTAGAAAGGGCTAGAGCATAATACCATGGATGTGGCAGTTCTGGCTGGGGTGCCCAGGTCATGGTGTCCTGTTGACCTTGAAGCAGCTGGAGGAGGTAAACTGGCATAGCCAAAATCATGTTCAAAGAGAAATGGAGAGAATCTCTCAGGCAGACTCCATGTACTGTTAAATTTTGCCTATACTTTGCCCTGCTTAGCGTCATTAGTTAAGCAGCAGGAGAAGCAGTAGTGGCAGATGAGAAAAAGTGCCCTATTGATGGGGGTGGGAACGAATAACTGGTGTATTCCTAGCTAGTTGATTTTATGCCAAAGGTATCCAGATCCACAGCCCTGTTGGGGAAGGAAATCCCAGACTTCCTGCCAAATTGCATCAGGGGGACATATGGACCTTATTCTTTCTAGTTCAGTAATCTTGGTCCAGCTGCAAAAATAACTTGTGCATGAATTGCCAACAGAAACAGGTAAAGCTACTGGTTGAGGACCTGGAGGATGGCAACCTCTCTGCCCCTTTATACACGTCTGGTGTTTGGAGGGTTGGTCTGGTTAATTTTGGCAAGTCTGTCTGCTGGGCTCCTAAACCCAACCTCTAGGAGCTCAAGACACCTGTCCCATTCATCTTTCCCTGGGTCCGTTACAGACAGTGAGTTCTAAGGGCAGTCTAAGACTGGTCAGAGACTCAAGGCTGTGTTGAAAATATAGGCAAAATATTTCCAGTATTCCATTGTCACAGAATAGAATGGAAGAACAGGAATGAGCTCTTTCATTCACCATGTCCAGGACGAGGCTCAGGTATGGAGGGGGGGCTGTGATTCACCCAGGATCACCTAAAGAGTGTCTGGTGGAAGTGGAAACTTTCCAAAAAGGAATTAGAAATTACCAGTGGGCTTGATTATTACCTCTCACCATCAGGTGGAGTTTGTGCAGTAAACTATTATTAATAAAAAGGGAATAAACATCTTCTACATGCTTCAGTGTTTTTGTCACCGACTGAACCAGAGCCATATGTTCGCTAATATGCAATTTTACATAAATTGTGGCGGGAAGGCACTTGTTTTACCAGTTTAATGCAGCACTAAATTTTAGGGAAATACCATTTGCTTTGGAGGGACAGTGATGGCTGTTTATGCACAGCAAATTCTTGGGCCCTGAAATATTGCTTTGTACTTCCTGACTGTCTCGCTAGTCTGCCTGTGACTCACAGTATAAGAATCCTTTAATTATTCTGAAACCGGCTGGCTGGCTGTGTTTTCTCTTCTGTCCTTCCGTTTCTATCTCTCAGGCAGTGTTAGTTCTCCAGGTTTGAAGCTTTCTTTTCTACTAGCGTCTCTTGTGCCGTGCAGCCGTTGGGGGTGCCTACGTGACATGTCCCTGCCCTGCAGCAGTGCAGGTGTCCCTCTCCGTATTCAGGGAGAGCCCTAGCCTAGTTCCCAGCCCTCAGCTAGGAGGGGGCCTCAAGAAAAAATGAACCAGAGCCAGCCAGCCCCCCTGGCTGTGGCTGTGTTTTATTGGCTAACCTGCTTTTTTCTTTTAGACAAAGCCCATCATGGTTCATCTTTTCAGTTTTTCTTTTCTCACAAAGGATCCATTTTGAGAGGCTTTCCTTTTAACCAAGAAGATACAGTTCTCTGGCCAGACTTCTCATTGTTGACACAAGGGGCCAAACCACCTCTCCGCTTTCTGTTTTTCTGGCATGTCTCCCTGACCCAGCATAAGCCAGCACCTTCATACAGAGAACTTAACTGGTCCTTAGGAGGCGTTCATTCACCTGTTCCATAAATACTTACCAAGAGTCTGCCTTAAGTATGGTGACCAACTGCCAATTTGCCTGCCACTGTCCTGGCCTTAGAACTGAAAGTACTATGTCCCAGGAACCCCCTTTGTTTTTGTTGTTGCTGTTGTTTTGGTTTTTTTTTTTAGTTTTATTTGATTTTTATTGGAATATGGTTGCTTTACAATGTTGTGTTAGCCTCCACTGCACAGCAAAATGAATCAGCCATACACATACAGATATCCCCTCCCTTTTGGACTTCCCTCCCATTTAGGTTACCACAGTGCACTAGGTGAGTTCCCTGTGCTATACAGCATGTTCCCATCAGTTGTCTATTTTATACATAGTATCAATAATGTATATGTGTCAATCCCAGTCTCCCAATTCCTCCCTCCCCACCCCTTTCCCCCTTGGTATCCATACATTTGTTCTCTATGTCTGTGTCTCTATTTCTGCCTTGCAAATAAGATCATCTATACCATTTTTCTAGATTCCACATATATGCGTTATTATCCAATATTTGCTTTTCTCTTTCTGATTTACTTCACTCTGTATAACCCTCTCTAGGTCCATCCACGTCTCTACAAATGACCCAATTTCATTCCTTTTTATGGCTGAGTAATATTCCATTGTATATATGTACCACATCTTCTTTATCCATTCCTCTGTCAATGGACATTTAGGTTGCTTCCATGTCCTGGCTATTGTAAATAGTGCTGCTATGAGCATTGGGGTAAATGTGGTTTTTTGAATTATGGTTTTCTCTGGGTATATGCCCAGTAGTGGGATTATTGGCCATGCCACACAGCATGTAGGAACTTAGTTCCCTGACCAGGGATCAAATCTATGCCCCCTGCATTGGAAGCGTGGAGTCTTAACCACTGGACCAACTAGGAAGTCCCCCACCTCAGTTTTGAGAAAACTCAGACAACTGGTCACCCTAGCCCTAAGCTCAGCACTATCAAGGAGCTGAGTGTATGACTACCAGCTTCTCAGGTACTCAGTGATCTTCTGTGGTTGTAGTCTCTCTTCTCACAGAGCAAAGCATGACATGGTGGAAAGGGCACTTACCTAGAATGGGGGACCCTGGGCTCTGGTCCCAGATTGACCACTAAAGAGTCAGGGGCTCAAGGACAGATCACTGAACTTCAGTTTCCTTCTCTGAAGAGTTGGATTTTGTGTTCTTTGACTTTTTTTTTTAACAACCCAGATTCTACAGTTCTATTTCTAAAGCAACTTGATAAGCCAATTCACACTAATTAGTATTACTAGGTAAGACGTAGTAGGTAATAAGTTTTGGTTGACACTTGCTGATGATGCTAACATTTATAAGGTCCTTATTTGGTGTCAGACAACATCCATTATATTACTTCGTCCCCACAGTAACTCTTGGGGTGGGTGCTTTCTTTACTTCCATTTACAGATGAGAGAATCAAGGCCTAGAGAGGGTAAGTAATTTGCCCCAAAGAACACAGAAATTTGTGGATTAAAGATCAGAACCTGGCAGGTCTGACCTTCAAGTCTAAACTTGAACTGTTGCTCTCACTGGCTAGAGGTAAGTCAACACTTAAAATGAACAGGCCTTATTGTTTTCCCTCAAAGGACTGGAAGAAGGAAAGTGGCTGTTTGGAATGAGATCTTTGCATTCTGGGCTGCTAAAACTTATGGTCCTGAGAAACAGAGCATGGTATTTAGGAAATGAGGGTTCTCAGCTCATAGTGAGGCCCCTCCCTGCTCTTTAAGACTAGCCAAAGCGACAGAACCAATTGAGAATTAGAGCATCCTTTATCCCCCACTGCTTCTTGCCTGTTTTTTGGGAAGCTTTAGGATATTTCCACTCCCTGCAGGATCCTGAAGCACTTTAGGTGCTGTTAGCAAGGCTCAGAGGGTCACTGCCAACTGCTCCCACTGCCTCTCACTGTTGTTGGTCTGAGAAATGACTCCACTTAGATCTAGTTTGCCTAACAGCGTGTGTGTGGGTGTGTGTACGGGGCGGAGGGGGGCAGTATAGGAAGATTCTTACCAGGCACGTTTCTTCTCTTTCTTTGGAAAGGATGATTTGAAATATAAACAAAATAAGGCTGTGGGGTCACATTCACAGCAGCTGTCAGAGTTTCGCTTAATTAAACTACTGTGATTGCTTTATTCATATATTTCACTTGCCCCATTCCCTTCTTCTCTGACTCCTTACGAAGGCAACGCCATTTCACGGGGAAGGGGGGAGAACTTAAATGTTGTTAGTCTTTAAGGCCAACACTAATTAGCAACTTTTATTTTATTGTGATTACCTACGTGAAAGTATGCAAAAGTAAAGTTACATTCTGAGAATGTGACTGCTTTGGACTGAAGCGTTAAAGGGAATTAACAGTTCCTGGGAACTCACCCTCATTTGCTCTGAATTCCCCAGAGCACAGTGAAACACCAGTGCCAGGGGCAGGAAATGGAAACGAGGGCCAGAAGGGACGGTCAGTTGAGCAGCCGGCCATCAGCATGATCATTCTAAAACCCAGGTCTGATCCACTTTCTCTCCTGCTGCAGAACCTGACACAGGTCTCCTGCCTGCTGGGTCAAGGAGAAGCGCCTTAGCCTGGCATGTTCCACAGCCTGGCTCCATCTCTCTAGCCTGTCGCACCACATTCACCTCCACCTGCCCAAGGCTCCAATCACATGACCCCACCCCCCTTGCCCCACCATCATTCTTTTCACACCTCCATGACTTTTTCACAAGTGATTCCCTTTTCTTCTAATGCCTTTCACACCCACCACACCCCTGTCACCTGGTGAATTCCTCTCATCCTTTCAGTTGAAGTTCAAAGCTTGCCTTTTCTGTGAAACCTGTCTGGACTCCCCCTGGTGGAGTTGGTCTCTCCCACTGTTGTGCATCCATATTATTTTGCATATTTTTATCCGGGAATTTTTCACAATGTGTTGTCATTTTTATTGGCATGGCCGTCTCCTTCATTAGACCATGTCTTACTCATCCTTGTTATCCCCTTCCAATTTCAGAGTTTAGCACAAGCCAGGAAGTACTTATTATATAGGAAGTACTTATTATATAGGAAGTACTTATTATATAGGAAGTACTTAGTAGATGCTTATTGAATGAGTACATTACAGCTGGTATGATCTGTCAATTATTATTTATTGTGTGTTTACTATGTGCAAAGCATCATGTAGGTGCTGTACATGCATGTGTATTGAGAGAGAGAGATAAAAATCTGAAGTACATAGGTCACAGTCCTTCAAGAAACATAAAATCCTATATGAGATGAAGAATTTAAAAAGCTGAACAGAATAAATATCATGCAGAGATACAAGCACATGGCTATGAGAGCTTAGGGGAGGGGGAGTTGGATTGGGGTTGGGCAGGGGGAAGGAGGCATCACAGAATAGGTGGCATATGAAAGGGTTTTGACAGATATAGAAATAATGGAGGAGTGGAGGCAACCAGCCTGAGGAAACAGTATGAACAAAGGCATGAAGATAAGGACAAAGTAATTTCCCTGGAACAAAAGGGTCTGAGAGTTCTAGTCTCACCATAACTAGGGAGACAGAACACTTAAAAAAAATCTGAAATAAATCCCATTAATATCAATAAATGCATTTCCCCTAGTTGCCTATATTTGCATACTCTAAGCAGGAGTGGTGATTAATCACCTCCAAATTGCTCAAGTATATGAAGCAGGGTGTTCATAAGTCTTTAGCAGCGGGAAATACTTGTTACAAATAAACTGTTTACAATTTACCTTGTAAGCATCATTTCTGTTGGGGCTGTGCGGCAGATAATGGTAACAGTAGGTGTTAGCCCAGTCTTAACAGAAACACAAAGAAAATGTTCATAAGTGGCAGTCATTTCCCATTACAAACAAAGTTTTAATGGGCTTGGCGACAGTTCGAGAGACTTTCAGAATATAGGCAGAAAACACAAAGTTGGTTAATCCTTTACATGACAATTGTGTTTTGAAAATAAAAAGAAAGCAAGCCAAAAATTTATTTCTCCCTTAGCAATCCTTTATGAAAATTAGACTTTAAAATCAGACATAAATGCGATATATGAACCAACCAGAAACTGTGCATGATCGGTTTCTAATTTAAGGAAGGAAGGCTTTTAATTTGCCAAGTTTATGTAATGTGTGGCAGCAACTAACAGTTTACAGATAGAAATTATAGTTTATATTGAAAAGTTTTAAACTTTACTTGGGGATCCACCACTACCAACAATATTTATGAAGCCCCTTGTTGTTACAGTATGAGGCCGGTGAAAGCAGTATCATGTAGATGTGCTTCTTGCCTTCTGTGTTATCATGTTGGACGTTTGGGTTCATGCATTCAAGGACTTGCAGATGTCAGAATAAAGATAATCAGCCAGCTGTGGTCTCTTGCGTTTCCTCCTCACTCTTTACAAGTCAACATACCTTCACATTCATTTTTTCAGTTTTTCATAACCCGATGAAGTAAATAGAGCATGAAAAATGACCCTCAGTCTACCGATGAGGAAACCGAAAGGCAGAGATGGTCAACAAATTGCTCACAGACCACTGGTTATCGCCACAGAAAGAACCAGAACTCTTGCCTTCAGCCTTCGTGTCCATTGCTACACGATGGTGCTCCTGAATAAACGTATCTCACATAGAGTGTTGTAGACTTGGGGAGCAAGAGTAAATATCTGGTTGCCATGGAGATCACTGTAAGGAAGGATGACAATTCCATGATAGACTGGAATGACTCAGAGGCAGCCTTGATGGTACCTCTAAGGTTAGAGCCCCACTAAAACGGATATATCTGATGTTCATGTAACAAACATATTCCCACAAAAATTTGGATTTAGAATCTCCAAGTCCTTCATAGGAAACCAAAGAGCATCACATAGCCAAAGCAGTAGACAACAACGGTAATCAAAGTGAACATCTATGGAGCGCTTGACCCACACCAGGTACTGTGCTAGGAGCTTCATACCCACCATGTCCTTTAACAACAACCCTTTGAGGAAGGCACTGATACTGTTGTGATACAGATGAGGAAACTGAAGCATAGACTATTTGTCAAGGTCTTATGACTAATAAACCACGGAGCAGAGAACTGAACCCACGCAGCCTGCCTCCAAAGCTGCAGTGTTTCCCCTACATTATTCCAACTCCTATGTGTCAACTGTAATGTCTGTGGGGTGAGGGAATGGGAAATGTGCAGGAGTGAGGGTTGAGTCTAACCCTGAACATTGAGTTCAAGTGTCGGGTAACATCTGAGAAGGCAGAGCCCACAGGGAAAGCCCTCAGTCACGGGAACCCAGAAGCAGCCCCCAGTGCTGTGTCTCAACCAACAGATCTGTTAGCAGGCAAGTAAAGGGCATCTGAATGTCAAGGACCAAACTGCTTCTAATGTTTTCCCACCTCTGTTTTCCTCTTGTTCTTCAGAACTTTCTGGGTTTTTGTTGTGGTCGTTGTTGTTCCATTTCAGGGGTAATTTTCTAGATCTTGACGTGGCTGCCTGTAAAATTATATTTCAATCCTCCAGAATCTCTAGCAGGTTTTCTAACTCTTAGAAGACTCGCTGCACCTGATGAGACAAAGAAAATATCCCTTAAACACAGGCGCAACAGACTGAATGTTTGTGTCCTTCCAAAATTCATATGTTGAAACCCTAATCCCAATGTGATGGTAGTTGAAAGTGGGGCCTTTGGGAGGTAATTAGGTCATGATGGTAGAGCCCTCATGAATGAGATTAGTGCCCTTATAAGAAGAGGCCAGAGAGCTAGCTAGCTCTCTTTTCTGCCTTGTGAGGATAGAAAGAGATGTCAGCTACTTGCAGCCTGGAAGAGGACCCTTACCAGGGCCCTGAACTCAGATCTCCAGCCTCTAGAACTGCAAGAAACAAGTTTGTGTTGTTGATAAGCCATCCAGTCTATAGTATTTTGTTACAGCAGCCTGAACTAAGACAATGGGATATATAGAGCCTTCCTCTCGGTGGGGCATGCTTTCTGCTCAACCCCACATACTGCCTCTGTTCCCAAAGCTTAGGTGGGAAGCAAAACCGAGCTGTCCTCCTGAGAACCCATCATTTACTCTCTACAGACCTGACCCCTTCCTAGTGAATCCCAGAAGAAATGCTATGCAGCAGCCTTTTGAGATGAAATGTTTTTCTATTGAACCAGAAAATAATCACATCCTCCCACTTACCCTTTAGGGTACAAATTGATCTGACTTGATTTGTCAGAGAGCCAGAACTGCAGGCAAATAGACGCTGGAGAAATCAACCAATCTTTTAAGGCAGCAGTGATTGTTACTCCTGTTGGCTGGCCGAGTGACTTGTATCTGGAGGAGATGCTCAGAATGACTCAGGGTGCCTGAGGTGACAGAAACGCAGAGGTTCCAGAGTGGGCTCTAACCGAGCAAGTGTTTCTTTCTGTCTTACAAGGGTTTGGTTTCGTGTTTTCCCCCCTTTTCCTTCTTATCCTGTCTCCTGGGGCTAGTATCCTCCGCAGAAACCAAAGGTGATGCATGTGTGCAACAGTGAGGAAAAATAGCTTGTGTAGGGATGAGAAGAGATGGGTATAAGTGTTTAATCCACGGGTGTGCCTATTTGTGCCTTGGTCTTTAATAAACCCAAGAAGTGAGTAGGCACTACAGCAGAGGGGGTGAAGTCCTTTTGCTGGTGAGCTGTCCATTTTTAAATTAAAAAAAAGTAGTTTAAATACATAAGAAAACTGTGAAAAAACATAATTGACACTCATGTATCAACTACCCAGATTGAAGAGTTGCTATTTTGCCATATTATTGTTATTATTATTCCCTTCCCAGTCTTCCCTGCCTTCCTTCCTTAGAAACAAAATGTTACAATATAGCTACATCTCTATACTTCCATCCCACTGTTTTATTCCTTTCTCTTTCTTTCCAGAGAGAAGTGCTATTACAGCATTAGACTTTATCTTTCTTGTTCATTAAAATTACTTCTACTATATAGATATATATGCAGACAGAATATGTAGCCCTCTTTGAAGGTGGACTTTTAATATTAACCTTTGGGATATATTCTGAACGTATCTTTTTTTTTTTTTTCTTTGCGGTACGCGGGCCTCTCACTGTTGTGGCCTCTCCCGTTGCGGAGCACAGGCTCCGGATGCGCAGGCTTAGCGGCCATGGCTCATGGGCCCAGCCGCTCCGCGGCATGTGGGATCTTCCCAGACCGGGGCACGAACCTGTGTCCCCTGCATCGGCAGGCGGACTCTCAACCACTGCGCCACCAGGGAAGCCCCGGAACGTATCTTGTAACAACTTAAAAAATGTGTTTGTAACTCAATTTAACCTTTTAAAAATTTTATTTTATTGAAGTATAGTCGATTTACAATGCTGTGTTAATTTCTGCTATACAGCAAAGTGATTCAGTTTTTTTTATATATATATATATATATATATATATGTATGTATATTCACATTCTTTTTTATATTCTTTTCCATTATGGTTTATCACAGGATATTGAATATAGTTCTCTGTGCTGTACAGTAGGACCTTGTTGTTTATCCATTCTATATGTAATAGTTTGCATCTGCTAATCCCGAACTCCCGATCCATCCCTCCCCCACCTCTCTCCCCCTTGGCAACAAGAAATCTGTTTTCTGTATCCATGAGTCTGTTTCTGTTTCATAGATAAGTTCATTTGTGTCATATTTTAGATTCCACATATAAGTGATATCATATGGTATTTGTCTTTCTCTTTCTGACTTACTTCACTTAGTGTGATTATTTCTAGGTCCACCTTTAACCACTTTTTACGTGTGACATTATGTTGCAATTTACCCATGTTAATACCAGTTGATCTAGTTCAATGATTTTAACTGCTGCATTGTATTGCTTTGTATGAATAACTCCAAATTTATTTCACTCTACCCTATTGATAAACATGTTTTCCCTACTACAAAAAGTGCTGCAGTACATCTTCTTGTTGAAGTCTCCTCAGGCCCATGTATGAGGTTTTCTCTTCAGGGTCCGTCTATACCTAAGAGTGGAATCGCTGGGTTACGAGGTTTCTTAAATTTTACATTTAATTACCAAATTGTTAAACTGTGCACTTAAAAATAGTTCATATAGCATTCCCCTAGTGGTTAGACTAATAGAGGAATAAGCTGTAGTAAACCAATAGCAACAAGACATAACAAAAAACTAGCTGAATCAGGCAAATTGTGGTTATTTCCTGTAACCTGGTTCATGATATTTATGGTTGTATTTCCCTTCTTGAAATAGGAGTATAATACAATCTGTATCCTCCTTGAGGTAAAATACCTAGACTCTATATTAGTAGAGTCTCTATAATAATACATCTCTATATTATTCTACCATAAGTAGCTGGAGGAGAGGATCTAAGTTATCCCTCTGAACACCAAACCTTCATTCCATAGCTTTATCTTCAAACTTAGTTAAAATATATACCCAGGTTGGGCAACTAGCTTTGTTTTTCACATAACCTAAAACACCTGTAGAAAAACAGCTCTTGAAAATGGAAGAATGTACAAAGCACCTGGTTAATATCGGAACATCTGATTCAGGGTCAAGGAGACCTCTGACCATCAGAATAGAAACTGAAAAAGGTCTTTATTTCATTGTGTAACCAGCCTGTGTGTACATGTTTGAACATATTCACATCAATGCTCTCTATCTGCCCGCGCTGGACCTCCAACACCTTCCCCTCAGAGGCTCCTCTAGTTATTTCAAGCGGGTCCCTGGGGTGTTTGTACAATACATCACTTGGGCTCAGAAATGAGTTTGCTCATGTGCTTTGGCTCCATTGTCAGGGGCCCTTTCCCTGTGTTGGATGACCGAGCCCTTAGTGAGAATGGGACCCCACTAATCACATCCGTCGTCTTCCCTTCTTAGAAAGCCCAAGCTGCTTTGCACGCATGGCAGAGTTGGGATAGGATGAGTAAAGGAAGAGAGGCGTGTCTCCAGCTTTGTCTCTGGGACTCTAAAGCAGCCTGGGTACCTAGATTTTCTTAAGGTCTTCCTTCAACTTCTACCATAATGCCTCTTTTCTTAGAGATTCAAAATTAGTCCTGTGCAGTGAGCTTGAAGTCGGGGGAAGGGGGTCTATTACTCAGTCCCCACCATTGCCATCCTGTTGTCCCTTCTCTTCCCCTAGGCACCCCATATCAGCACTCTCCCAAGTCTGTTCAATCTAAATCCCAAAGCCCCTAGGCACTGCACTTCCTGGCAGGGGGGAGATGTGACCTAACTCTAGTCCCTTAGAACCTACCTGAATCCCGCAGCAGTTCAAGCAAGACATCCTGCTGCAATAGTGTCACTAAAGATGTGAAGAGGCCCTTTGGGGGCATTCACTGTTTTCCTCACATGGTAGGTCGGCAACAAGCACATGTGGAAGCCAACTGGTTGTGAATGGAGAAGAGAGCTGTAAGTAGACAGAAGAAAAAAGCTTGACTGGGGCTTAATCAACTCCCCCCCCAGCATTTCTTAAAACACAGAATCGTGTTTGAAGAACCTTTAGATGTTATCTAGTTCATCATCCCATCTATTTTATTTATCTGCGTTGTATGACAAACGACCTCAAAAATTAGTGACTTAGAATGACAGTGGTGTGTTATTCCTCACAGTTCGGTGTGGTGGTTGAGTAGTTCCTCTGTTGTTTTCACCTGGACTCACTTCAGTGTCTCTGTTAAACTGGGTCAGGGAGGGGATCCAAGATGGCCTCATTCACTGGTCTGCCCTTCAGATGGCCCTGGCTGTCAGCTGGGGTGCCTTGTTCTCCTCCCTCAGCCTCTCATCCTAGTTGGCTAGACTGGGTTCTTTACATGGCGTTCTCAGGGCAGTGTTTCAAGAGTGAGGAAGCTGCTAGGCCTCTTGAGGGCTGGGCTCTGGAGCTCATACAGCGGCACTTCTGCCAGTATTCGATTAGTGAAAACAAATTATGGGACCAGCCCAGATTCAAGGCATAGAAACAGACACCACGCTTTGATGGGAGTTTTGCCAAATATTGCAATCATATTTTTCAACCTACTACACCATTTAATCCCTGCTATAGCATCTGTGGTATTGTTCTAATTGAATAAGGCTGGTGAAAGGGTCCTTATTCTTTCTAGAGGTATCTTTTTCATGGAGAACACCCACAGCCTTCTCCCTTTAGATGAACATCCCCTTGGTTCAAAATAAGCATTAGGGTCACATCTTTCCTTATCCAGTACTGGGGAAGGGAAATCTTTAGTGAGATGAGCAAAAGAAAATTTACATTTAGGACACACAGATGGACTAACTTATTCTGTCAAAGTTCTATTTGAGCTAGGTGTGCCTTTTGCAGGAGACTACCTCATTCTGAAGAGCTAAATTGGGCCAGTGTGGGACTGAGGGGAAATAAAACTAATGAGCTGATTGGGTCTGTATCTGGCTTAGACTTCAGGGAGAAGGATAAAGGGGGCCCTTGAGGTTTCCAAGCTGTTCAGCTTAGTTCACTAGAGCAAGAGAGCAGATAAGTTAGTTGGGAGAAAGCCGCAGTCAGGAAGAAAGTGTACCCAGGGCCATATATCTCAGGAAATTAAGTATCGTCATAAGTAGCTAGATGACATGAAGATTCCAGGGAGGCAAAAGGGTGCTATCGCAGTTTTGGTCTCGGGCCTTGTTATTTGTAGTGTATTCACTGGACCACCAGGAGAATCTTGGAGCCACCCCAGAACATGATGAGAATCTGCATTTTAACAAGATCAAGTGCCTCACATGCTTGTTGAAGTTTGAGGAGCATGAGTCTAGAGAGCCTTCTTGATGCCTTTAATTCTTACCCCACGGGAGACCCACATAAACGTGGCCTTACTTCCAGTAAAGAACTGTGCTTGGTACCACCCAAGGCTTTCTGGGGGCAGAGAGGCTCAGCCTCACTGTCTGTGGTCACCCACAGTCTACAGCTCTTTTCTCTAAGCAGGGGTTCTTAGCCATTTTAAAAAATAGTTTTATTGAGATATAATCCACCTATACAATTCATCTATTTAAAGTGTACAATTCAGTGGTATTTATTTACAGATACGTGCAACCACCATGGTCAGTTTTAGAACATTTTCATCACCTCAAGAAGAAATTTAGGAGCCTTTAGCGATTACTCCCTCATCCTTCTATCCATACCCCCCTTGCATCTTGCCTTAAGGAACTACTAATCTACTTTCTATCTCTGTAGATTTACCTATTCTAGACTTTCCTATGAATGAAATCACGGAGCATGTGCTTCTTAACAGGTTTTCAGATCATGAGGACCCATCGAAACTCAAATGGAAGAAATGAACCCTCTCCGCAGAACATACATACACAAGTGTATTTACCCAGAACTTCAAAAATTTTTGTGCATCTTTTGAAGCCTTTAGGGAGCATCTTTAGGAAGCCAAGATTAAGAACTCATGCACTGTGGCCAGTCAAAATGGGTAGTTGTCGCAAGCAGGTCCTAATCTGGTTTGAGCACTGCAGGCAGAAGGGATGGGACCACACAGGGACAGGTCACACGGGGTTACTACTGCCCCAAGGTGGAAAGTGACTAAAGCAACAAGCAAAGGACAGGCACCAAGTGTTTACAGAGCTGAAGAAGCTGTGTTTATAACACATAGTTTGCCAAGGAGGGGGTGATGGTGAACAGATGTGTCATTTGCAATTAAGCCTAAAGATGTTAATTATGCAAATGGAATCTCTGATTAGGATTCTAAAAAAAGAACCCCATATATTATGGGGTGTTGGATGTGCACAATCAAGCGTGCTTGCTGACTCTTCCTCCAGGTAATCACTGCTGGTGCCAGACTCCTCACCTGGGGGTCTTGTTTTCAATGTGCCACCTTGAGAGCCAGAGAGGGGTTCTGTGGAGGCACTTTCCAACTGCAGAACACTAAAGCTGGACATGGTCTTTGAGATCAGGGAGTATAGTCTGTCCTTGTCCAGAGGCAGAAACTGAGGCCCAGAGAAATTACGTGACTTGTCACTAGCAGAGTGAGGATAAGAGCTCGTATCTCTTATGTCACAGATTCACTTTCCCTTGCCTTATTGCATCAAAGAGGACATAAATCAACTATCAATTTTCTCGTCAGGGTCTACTTTAAATCTATGTGGAGTAAGGGCCAGGGGAATGATGTAAACAAAATATCTCCCTAACCCACTCAGGGTGTGCTTGTGTGTCTGTGTGTGGGGAAGGGGAAAGCAAGTAACGAGAATAACACAGGGCTTATACTCCAAGCTGTGTTAGTCATTAGAGCAGCCACTAGTCATCTGTGGCTATTTAAATTAAAATGAAATAAAATTTAAAATTGAGTTGCAGTAGTCACATTTCAAATGCTCAGTAGCTACTTGTGGCTGGTGGCTACCATATTGGACAGCAAAGAACATATCCATTACTGCGGGGCTTTCTAGAGTCTAGAATCAGATTTTCTCAGTCTGAATTCCAGTTCTGCCACTTAGAGTAAGAGTTCGAGTGTATTATTTAATGTTTCCAAACCTCGATTTCCTCCTCTGTAAAATGGACATAAGCACCGTATCTGCCTCACTGGTTTGCTGTGAGGAGTATGAGTGTAAATGAGATAATGTGTGTCATGTGTTTCGCAAAAGGAGCTTACACTTATTAAGCACTAAATAAATGTTATTATCATTGTCATTAAGCATCTCAGTATCCTGCTTAAGACTGTGCTGCTTCTTCTAATTGAAATGATGCAGTTTGTCCCCTGGCGGAGTAAGGAATTGCTTGCCGGGGGCACTAGGACGCCAAGAAGCCTAGGTCTTGGATGAGTTATAGAAGAAGGAGGTCAGGAACAGAGAGAGGGAGATGAGGAGAGGCTGGGGCGGAGGGAAGATGATCAGGGTCCTGGGAACAAGGAGAAGACACAGTGGTGTGAGCTGTGAGAAGTGCCAGAGGGCAGTCGAGATCACCCCACTTCATATTTGTCAAGGGCTGGCAGACAAGTGTCTTACTTAGCAGAGCCGTTGCTCTATCAGTCTGAGCGTGTGTTTAAAGGCTCCTACCTCCTCATGTTCCTTGTGCTAACTTCTTGCCTGCTTGTCCACAAGAGGGAGGCAAGGGAAAGGAGAGAAGGAAATCCTACAAGTCCAGCTGGCTCTTTGCTGGCAGCTCTGGTCAAAGGTTTGCTGTGGAGGAAGCTGAAAATTCTGATTAAAATAAGACTCCCTTTCACAGAAGCTCACAGGTCTCAGCTGTGTTTTCCTTGAACCCATTACCTCCACAGAGAGGATCCCTCCCAAAGGCTGTGTGTTATTCAGAAAGTCATACTTCACGGCCTTTCAGGAGGGCTGAGACAATTTTCACACCTGGCTGGAGGCTGTGTCAGCCTCCTAGCCACGCCCCCCAAATGGGTTCAGCAGCAGAGGACACAGGTGTGAGTGGAGTGGAGAGAGGTGGCCGTCATCCAGGTAATTTGGCCCCATGGCATGCCACTCCACAATATAGATTTTGCTGCCAGGGCTCATAAAGCATTGTGTTAGGCGTTGGGAGAAGGTATTAAAAAATAATTCTCTTTGCCCTTAGGGAATTTTCATGTAATTCAGGAGCTAGTGAGCCAAGGGACAAAGGGGCTTAGGTGGCAGAGGGGAAAGAGCATTGCAGTAGGATCTGCAGATGTAGTTTATGCCCTGGTCTGCCATTAATTATAAGTGTGACTTTGGGCCAAGCTACTGCAGTTTTCTGGGTCTCCTTACTCCCATCATGGATACATTTAAGCTGATGGACTGGGTGATTTTAAAGTTCTCCATTTCTGGAACCCTGAGATTCTAATTTAGATGGGGGGATATGAACATCTAGGCCATGGAGGAAGATTCTTCTACTAGCAGTGTCAGATTTCTCATATAAAGTATGGGATGCCCAGTTCATTTGGATTTCAGATAAACAATGAATAAATTTTTTTAGTGCATTGTCCCATGCCATATTTGGGACATACCTATACTATGAAATTATCTGCTGTTTATCTGAAATCCAAATTTACTGGGCATTCTATATCCTATTTGGCGACTTCTGCCTTCCACCAAACATATCTGCCCCTCTCACTACGTGGGGAGGGTGTTTCTGTCTCTCTCCATCCTTTTACTGGGACCTTCTGATTACTCTGATTGGTCAGAATCTGCAAAATTCCTTGGCTGCATTTGACTGACAAGGATAACTGTGTTTAAGGCAAGGCCTTTGACTTCCTTTGGCTTACACTGCCCAGACACAAGCGCTGAGGTGTCTCTTCCTCTCCCTCTCTCTTGAAAGAGCCCCCGAGCAGGGCTGCTCATGGGGAAGAGGTAGATAACTCTCCCTTTGTCCTGCTGCCCACCACAGAACACATCCATCCCAATGATTCAGTGAACTTGCAGTCCGTTCTGAGGGCCCATTTATCATAGATATGCCGGAGTGTTCTGGCTCCAAGGTATAGATTTGGGAGGGGAGCAAAGGCCCCGTTTATCTTAAAGTTTAATCTTTTTTTCTTCAGTTTAGCTTTCACCAGTGAACTCTGCATTTGGGGGATTATTGGGTGCTTGCTGGCCTAGTAATAAACTGATAATTTCATTCCCACCGGGCCAGTGCATCTCTGTGTTTTCCCGTCTGACCTAGAAGGGAGGAGCTTTGAGACTCAGGTCCCAAGCCTCGTAGGTGGTTGTTTTCTCTACGGATCAGACTTATTGGCCTATCTAGATCCAGCCCCAAATGAAAAAAAAGAAAAAGAAGAAAAAAGAGTGAACAGCATGTGATGTCATCAGGCTAGAACAGGTGAGAATGGTCAGATACAGGTCATCCTGGGACACTTCTCATTTACTTAGAGAAATGATCTGGGAACTTTATGTTGTAAATGACTGCTTGCTATATGAAAGACAATGGGGAGGGCTCTAGTCCGGTTATCCAGCCCTGACAATTCTATTTATAGACCTCTACAAAGAGATGATTTTCGGAAGATATCTCTTGATATCCAGTGGATGCCGTCATCCTAGTCACTGGGAATTTCCTAGTACAGGTTCTTTATTTCTTGCCTGGACCTTTGCCACACACAGCATTTTAAGTCCGTGCCTCCTATACTTGGCTTTCCTAAACCCAGGTCTGATTATGTCACCACACTGCCTAAAAGCTTACCCTTTCCTGCAGAAGCAAGTCCACAAAGACTTAGCAGGCAGGTATGACACTCTTTGCATTTCGGTTTTTTTTCCTGCTATCACCCTCCCTGCCCCCAGGCTTCTAGGTTGTAGCTTAAATAAAGGTTTAGTTGTCTCCTAAATATTCTCCAACACATCTCCAAACCTTTGCACAGTTTGGCCCTTCCACTTCTAATGCCCTTCCTCTTCTCTCTCTGGTGAACATTTTATTTTGAGAATTAACTCAAAGGTCAGCTCTCCAGTCTTCTTGAATTTCCTTCTCCCCGGTTCAGTAACAGTTCCCTTCTTCTGTGCTCTCAGATTCTACCCTATTGCATTGCAACCAGCGGGCCAGGTATCTGTTTCTACCTCCTGTCTAGAAGCTCCACGAGGGCAAACATCTTGTGTCTTTCACCTTTGTAGTCCCTCTTCAATGTCACATGCCTTTCCTATTTCCCCTATTACAGCACCCAGCACAGCAGGGGCATCCAATAAATGACTGTTGCATGCACGAGGACAATAGAATACGGCCCAGAGAGCTGATATTTGAGTTAATTGTGGGATGTATTTGAATTGTCAGACGAAATAAATCTTTGGGGTAGAAATGACCGCATTGAAATGTTAGTATAGGAACATGGGGCAGCCCATAAAGACCCAATAGATACTATAATTTAAATGAGGGATAGTAAATCTTTATCTCAAGGCACAAATCAGAATAGAGCCACAGCACGAGACCCCTGTAACAGGATAACATCAACATCAGTATTAGCATTAGGTAATCCTTCCTTCTTTGTGGTAGAGAATGCCTGTTTTGGTATCAAACCACATCTCATCAACACGTGTGTTGTGACTTATAGAAAGGGTTATTTTCTTTGCCATGTAAGATTCAGTGGATCAGCAAAAAAAATCTCTGTTGGCAAGTACTTTGTGAGAGGCTGTGAAACTGGTCACAGGAGTAAAGGGTATTTTTTTGGCACTTTGCCTAAATGAAATCTGGAGGGATACCTCTTCTAATACTTTATTTCCTTCAGTACACATTTAAATTTAGCTCTCAAAGCCTAAAGGTCTTTTTTTTTTTTTTTTTTAATTTTATTTATTTATTTATTTATTTATTTATTTATTTATTTATTTATGGCTGTGTTGGGTCTTCGTTTCTGTGCGTGGGCTTTCTCTAGTTGCGGCGAGTGGGGGCTGCTCTTCATCGCGGTGCGCGGGCCTCTCACTGTCGCGGCCTCTCTTGTCGCGGAGCACAAGCTCCAGACGCGCAGGCTCAGTAGTTGTGGCTCACGGGCCTGGTTGCTCCGCGGCATGTGGGATCTTCCCAGACCAGGGCTCGAACCTGTGTCCCCTGCATTGGCAGGCAGATTCTCAACCACTGCGCCACCAGGGAAGCCCGAGCCTAAAGGTCTTAATGGGAAAACCCACAAAGCTAGAAGCACTCTAGAGAAAAGCACTGGACTTAAGAGTCAAGAGTCCGGTCCCAGCTCTGATACTACCCCAGTGGGTGATCCTGGGGGAGTCACACAACCTCTGAGGGCCTCAGCTTCTCCATCTTTATATCAAGAGGGTTCTACTAGGGATCTCTGAAGATAGTTCTCTGCTTTATCACTTTGATCCTACATGCTGCTCTGTAGGGACAGATTGTGAACGTAATGAAGCTTAAGCTTCAGGGATCTTTGCTTGCACAGCTCTTTTCGGAAGCCCTGGGAAGGGCCCCATAAGATCTTTCACATGGTCGTATATTTTTGTAAAGTTCCAAAAGTAAAATATTTTAACTGAAATTGGTTACGACAGCTGTCTCTTTTTACTCCCTCTCTCCCTTCATTATAATTCCCCAGGTGTGGGGTGGCCTTGAAACAGCTGTGGGCATTTTTGGGATTCAGATAAAGGGAAATTGTGTTGAGGATATTAATGATACATTTCTATGTAGTCTAGAGTTACTTTTGTGTAGAGTTACCTTGTTACTAGTCATTCTAATCTAGGTATGGCTTCCAAGAATATTTCATGCCATCCAGCACACACAAGAGCAAGTCAAATACATTTTTAAATTGTGTCTATAACATTTTGAGCTACATAAGAATATAATCAAATTGCTCTTCTACTACGTCTATCACCTTACTGATGAATATAGGAGTTCTGCCACTAGAAGCCTTGTTTCTTCAGGACTTTTTAATGCGTTATATCAATGCATGCTCCCTCACCAGTGTGGCATGAAGGTGCAAGGCACACATGGTGCCATGGAATGAACTTATCCTACAACTCTTGGCACTGGAAGCATGTGGGGATTGGGAGAGAGACAAGTGTGAAATGTACAGAGCCAGAAGCTAGTCTGTTGAAAATTCTTCCAGTCGTCTGACACAAAGTTATAAATGCAGGTTTCAGTTCTCAATGATGCCTAAACAAAATGGAAGTGTTCTTCCATCAGAAATATGCTTAATAATGTAGCATATACAATTATAAACACACTCTTTTCTCTATTTTTTTAATTATATGTGCTTGAAATAGAATTTTCCAGAATGCCTGTGTTTGTAGGAGCAAAAACCTTTAAGTGCTATAAGCAGTAAGTACTGCTAAGTACAGTACTATAAGCAGTAATCTGTGATTTTGTAGGTTTTATGCATCTCAAAATAAGTCTTAGCATATCTGACACATCTTGTCAAGATGAATTGTGCTGGTTTTAGATGAAACAGCATGCAGTATTGACACAACGCATTAAAAAGTCTTCAAGAAACAAGGGTTCTAGTGACAGAACTCCTATATTGCTCTGTAAGGTGATAGATGGAGAATAAGAGTCGTTCGATTATACTATTACACAGCTTAATATATTGTAGACACAATTTAGAAATGTATTTGACTTGCTCTTGGGCATGCCTTAATTTTGGATTAATTTTGTATCTATTTTCAGAATGGTTGATACACTAAAACTCAAAGAGGAAAGGAAGGATGTATCCTATTGGAAACTGATGATCTAAACTAAAAGAAAGGAGAGTAGCAGAGACTTCAAAATATTGAAAACTCTCTTATCACAACAGAAGCTAAAAACTCTGATGGCCAGAGTCATAAAGACAAGAAACAGGATCACAACAGCAAGGAAAATATAGATAAAACAATAACAGAAGAGAGAGAAAATTTATGTAATTTGGGACATTTCCAGGACAAAGAACAGAAGAACAGGAGGAGGAAAGTAATGGTCTGCACGAGGACATGGACTACAGAAAAGTTAATGAGTCGGTCATTGTGTCAAAGGGTATTTAAATTAGCCACTGATGGGCTTCCCTCGTGGTGCAGTGGTTGGGAGTCCACCTGCCGATGCAGGGGACACAGGTTCGTGCCCCGGTCCGGGAAGATCCCACATGCCGCGGAGCAGCTGGGCACATGAGCCATGGCCTCTGAGCCTGCGCGTCCGGAGCCTGTGCTCCACAATGGGAGAGGCCACAACAGTGAGAGGCCCGCATACTGCAAAAAAATAAATAAATAAATAAAATAAAATTAGCCACTGCTTAAGAAGCCTGAAATACCATGACTCTTAGCTCATAGGTGAAGAAAACTGGATAGAGCTTAGCGCAAATTTGACAAAACTCTAAAAATGTTACATGACACTGTAATGAGTTGGAAGTTGGAAAAAACTTTTCTAAATTATCAATAATGAAAAAACAAATTTCCGCTAGACTGAATTATCTTTCTCATCTCCTTATAGAAAGACTGCAGAACAAAGTGGCTTATCATATAAAGAGATGACTACAGATTTAGAAAAATATTAAACATGTATTTTAGGCAGCTCATTAGGAAACATGTTTTGTCATTTTTCCCCCCTGGATTTTGTGATGTTTGTGGAATTTTTCAGTTTTAGAAATTAGTATTTTATTATGATTTCTTACTTCATTGGAAACAAATGTTCAATCTGTGCTCAGTTCTTGTCTGTGATTTTGTATTTCTTTCGGTAAAAAGGGCCCCCAAATTGTATAAGCTTTAGGCCCCACAAGAACTGGATCTGTTGCTGCTCATCTGATAGCATCCTTTATAGAGCAGTGTTTCTCAAGCCTTAATGTGCATTTGAATCCCTTGGGGATCTTGTTAAGATGCAGCTCCTGAGATTCTGTATTTCTAACCAACTCCCAGGTGGTGCCCACACTGCTGGTCTAGGGACATACTTTGAGAATCAAAGATCTAGAACAATGGTTCCTGTCTGGCTGTGCATTGGAATCACTTGTGATGCTCTTAGAAAACACAGATGCCTGGGCCATACCCTTGAAGATTCTTACTTAGGAGGTCTAGATTGGGGCCCTTTAGCTATATTTTTTTCTTGTTTAAAAATTCCTTAAGTAGGGAAATAGACCCTTTGATACACTGTTGGTGGGAATTCAAACTGATGCAACCATTTTGGAGGTTGATTTAGCAATATCTTCCTGGAAACCCAAAAGAAGCCAGCTTGTAAGGCAGTCTGGGAAAGGGAATTTACAGATTCCTACCCCAGGGTGGGAAAAAAAAAGTGTGGGAGGATGGGGTTTGGCTGAGAGACAATAGATATATAATTGGTACAGGGTACATTCTCTGTGACCCAGAACTTCCACTTCTAGGAATTTATCCTAGTAATATTTATACATATCAAGACATATGTATAAGATTGTTTAATTCCACATTATTTGTAGTTGGGGAAAACTAACAGTAACCTGCCCATCAATAAATTATTCAAATCATGAAATGTCCTTACAATGAAATAAAAATAGCTAATCTTAGTTAAACAATTACTATGTGCCAGACATTGCTCTAAGTTATTTATAAATATTAACTAAATTTGTCTTCACAATTATCATGTTTCCATTTACAGATGATGTAATTTATAGGTATTGACATGGAAAGCTGTCCAGGGATATAACAGGCAAAAAGCAACTAGCAGAACATTATATATAGTATATCATGCATTACCATTATAATACAATAGCAAACAATGATATATTAAAATCTGAGACACAGTCCCAGTAGATAACTACTGATCTAGAATAGGAATGAAAGGACATTCAAAAAATGATATATTAAAATCTGAGACACAGTCCCAGTAGATAACTACTGATCTAGAATAGGAATGAAAGGACATTCAGTTATATCCAAACACGCTGTTTTCATGCAATTTGATGAACTGGTAACACTTTCAGAAGAAGAGAAAGTAAAAATGATTAGGTTGATTTGTTGGTTTAGAGTATTCTGTCAATGGTCCGACGGATAGTCATTCTGAATGATCTCAACATTAGGGATGATGGGAAGAACTGACCCACAGATGTTCCTATATCTCATTTCTTTAGGACACACTCTTGGGAGAAACACTCCAGTGCAATTTGTCTGGGCTTCTTGGTTGGTCCAGCTCTTTGCCTTATGCTGTCTCACCTTAGCAAGCTCATTCCACGCTTACTTTTAGTCCACGGCAAGGTTTAAAAAATTTTCCAACACTTTATTATGGGAAGTTTTAAACATACAGAACAGATAAAAGAAATCTACAGGGAACACACGTATCTATCATCGGATTGTACAGTTTACAATACTTGCTTTATTACAAATCTACTTATTTCTCTATGCATCCATTGATCCACTTCATTTTTGGGGACGCATTTCAAAGTAATTTGCTGACATCAGTCAGTACATTTTTCCTTAAATGCTTCAGTATACATATCAACAACTATAGTTTAATATTTATTTATAGTTCATTTTCTTTCCCTGTGAGGTAAAATTTACACACAGGAAATGCACAAATCTTAGGTGAACCATTTGATGAGTTTTAACTAATGTGTGCATCTTCATAACTCAAACTTCTGTCCAGAGAGCACTTTACTGTACCTGCGGGTCCCCTCATGCCTCCGCCCTGGGGTACTTCCCTGCCTCCGCACCACTCCCCCACCAGACAATCACTGCTCTGATTTTTTTCCATCACAGATATCCATTCTAGAACCTCATGGAGATAGAATAATACAATATGTCTTTTACTCGGCCTAACGTTTTTGCGTTTTTGTGACGCATCCATGGTATTGCATGTCCCCATTGTTTGTTAAGCGTTTCCTTATTTTCGGGCATTCAGGTTCAACTTGTACTTTCCCTGTTCTAGGCCTGGAATCAGCCATTTTCCCAAGGACCTCTGGTTTCCTTTAATAAAGGGTATATTCAGAGACCAAGATTTGGGCACTCAATGTTTTAATTGCTACTGGGGTGTCATTGCTTTTAGGCTCATTCACTCCGTGGACAGACATAGGAAATACACACACATACACACACACACACGTACACACACACATATATATGAGATATATATGTGTGCTAATATATGTATATATACATACACACATATACATCTGTAACTATTTCTGTATTTATCTGTGTGTATGTATATATTCACACACACCAACACACATAATAATAAAAGCTAAGTTCATACTGATACTGTGGTTTCAATCCAAACCCTCATGGTTTTCTAGACTTCCTGTTTCAATGTTTGTAAATACCTTCTCTGGCAATGAGAATTTTGGCTCCTATTATCCTAGTATATTTATGTATTGGCTCAATCTCCCAACCACGCCCGCTGTCTCTTCCGCCCACCACCTTCACATCCCGCCTCTTTACCCTGTGTCTCACCGCCTCCTGCCCTGCATCCATGCCTCTGCATGGCTTCCTCAACCCTCTCACTATCCTGTGATTTCAGTTGCTGTGCTGAGTTCTCCATGCTGGGAAGGGAAGTAGAGGGAGCAGGCAATACATTTTGAAGGGATAAAACCCAAGTGAACAAAACCATTTACTCCATTTGCAGTAGTTCTATTTCTTAATTCCTGTTCTTAAATTTTTTTTTTTTTTTTTTGGCTGCGTTGGGTCTTTGTTGCTGTGCACGGGCTTTCTCTAGTTGTGGTGAGCTGGGGCTACTCTTCATTGCAGTGTGAGGTCTTCTCATTGTGGTGGCTTCTCTTGTTGTGCAGCACGGGCTCTATCATGTATCTATCAATGGTCAGACAGATAGTCTGCTCTAGGAACGTGGGCTTCAGTAGCAACACGCGGGCTCAGTAGTTGCGGCTCGTGGGCCCTGGAGTGCGTGAGCTTCTGTAGTTGCAGCGCCCGGGCTTAGTTGCTCTGTGGCATGTGGGATCTTCCCGGACCAGGGAATGAACCTGTGTCCCCTGCATTGGCAGGTGGATTCTTCACCACTGCGTCACTGGGAAGTCCTGTTCCTAAATTTTTACAGAGAAAAGCACTGAGTCTTTAAAAAAAGAGAAAGGGAACGATGGAGTGGAGCAAGTTACAATTTTATTTAAAGTCCCAAGCAGAAGACTTATATCTTTATTGGAGTATAATTGCTTTGCAAGGTTGTGTTAGTTTCCACTGTATAACAAAGTGAATCAACTATATGTATACATATATCCCCATATCCCCTCCCTCTTGCATCTCCCACCCTCCCTATCCCACCCCTCTAGGTGGTCACAAAGCACAGAGCTGATCTGCCTGTGCTATGCGGCCCAGGCAGAAGACTTTTAACAGGCTATTAGAATGATAACCTGTGCTTGCTGTGGAATCAGCTCAAAGCCTTCCTGATGTTGCCCAGCACGGGCTAATGCTGCTCTGTAACAAGTGAACACACTGATGGCCTTCAAAGGCGTCAATCAGTCATAAGGAGTATTAGCAGAAGCTTCCATTGCCGAAGTGTTGGCTGTCCTTGGGCGGGCACAGCAGGCGAGGGTCCCAGCCATTTGCATCAGTCCTCCGGCCTTGGCATTCACGAGGTCTCAGCTGTGACAGGCCTGTAGGCATCAAGGTCAGGCTTTCACCCACTGACTTGAGCTTCCTTGGGGTTTCTCATCAGAGCCTTTGCCTATCACCTTAGGGGGGGAAACCCTGCCACAGTTCCTTTCACATTTCCTAAGTCCAAGAAATAATCTGGCTTTTGGAAAACAATCTGATAACTCTTTCTGGAAGTTGTGGGAGGTAGCGACACCTTGAGTGCACCAAGCAGCGTGTACGGTTGGCTCTTTCATTTCGAGTAGCTTAATTGGCTTATCAGATTGCATAAAGCTGGGTGCTCTCAGGGTCTGCTTCTATCTCTGGCCACACACTTCCTTCTGACCAGGGAACCCACTTGATCATCTCTGAAATATGCCACATTTGTAGGCTTAAGGCAGCCCTGACCTAAAATAAGGATGGCAGATTTGTTTCAAGACATGTAGTAGCTCTGATTAATTGTTTGCATAGGCCTGAGAGAGCTGTATAGTAAAGGACTTTGTGGCCTCATCAGGGCTCAATAGGAAAGAGTACTGTAATTGATTAGTTATGTCTGCCGTGAGCATGGCAGGGAGGACTGGGGTAGATGGGCACCATATTTGTCATCCCTATCCTAGGATTTAACCTCATGTTCCACCACAAGATAGGTAAGAAAGTTTTGCCTCAGGTAGACAGTAATTAACTTCAAAACTGCCTGATTGGCAGTATCTCGTGTCTGTTGTCCTTATTTATTTTATTAATATTTTGGCCAAGTGTGTTCTCTGACGAATAACAAGAAAGAAAGAGAAAAATGAATATTCATCGAACATCTACTAATTGTCAGTTCCTTCTTTTAGGAGCTGTATTAAATATCTCTCATGATATATTCAAAACAATCTTATAAGATCAGAATATTATTCCCCTTCTTAAAATAATAAAGAAATTAAGCCTCAGAGAAGAAAATATTTGCCTAAACCATAATAGAACGTCTCAAATCCAAGGGTGATACTCATTCTGATATACTTGGACAGTGGTTCTCACTCTTAGGAACATATTAGAATCTCCTGGAAAGATTTTAAAAACATTTGAAAATTTTGATGACCGCATCTTGTCAATTACATCAGAACCTCTGGGGTAGGGGAGACTCAGGCATAGGAATGGGTTAAAATTTTTCCAGTTGATTCTAATCTGCAGTCACTGGGCCAAGGAGTAGGGAGCAGGATAATTTATATTTATAGAATGCCCATTCTGAGCCTAGCTCCCTGCCCTGCCATATTCTATCTAATTTAATTCTCATGTAATTTCTCAAAGAAAAAACTATTAGCCTCTTTTTACCTATGAGGAAAATGGAGGCTCATAAAACAAAGAAATTCCTGAAGATCTTGCAGTAGAACTGGGATTTGAATGCAAGTCTGTTTGCTTCCAAAGTACTTGCTCTTTCCATGGCACCATGCTTTTTTTTGGTTAAGTTTCTGAACCAAGGCTCCACCCTTAACCTTAGTTTTGAGCAAATCTGGATTCTGCCTAGTTTCCATATCTGACCCCAACTTGTCATTCCCTTCCTTGACTTGGTTCCAGCTTCAGCTGGAAGCACCATTCTGAGCATTTGGTTTCATGGTCGAGAAATGCAAGAGGCGCTCCCTAAAGTTACCACCTCCTATCCTGTGGGCTTTGGGCAGCTCAGAGTAAGGCTGTTTCCAGAGCCAGGGATCCTGCACAGTGACCTTGACTGCAGGATCTCTGATGTCCAGGCCAGATAAGTGTGGAGTCCCTTCTTTGGACACCGGGCAGTTCAAAGAGATACAGAAGAGTTGTGGCCTGAGGTCCTAATCCTGTTAATTGAGGGCACCTGTGTGCCTGCTTGGCTGTTTTAATGTCACATTGACTTCAGCTCCTTAGGTCAGAATCATGAGTCTCCATGAGATAGCTGAGTAAAACAGGAGAACCTCAGAGCTGGATTGGACCTCCAGCTTGATTTAGTTCCACACCTCCCTAGGGCCAAAAAGCCCTGTCGAGCACCATTGTCTGAAACAAATGAGACTGTTTAAATATTTCCTGGGGAAGGAATGGCACAATCTCTCCCATTAATTGATACATTGTTAGGCAGCTCAGAAACACTTTTAAAATTAAGCCTGTATATTGCTCTCTATAATTTTCAAGTTCTTCAGCTGATTGATTTTCCTCAGTCTTATCAAGGACTAATTTCTATAAAGTTGATCCATCATCCAAGTAGTTGGTACAAATTAGGTTGGACTAAGCAAGGTCAGTTCCAGGCCAAATTATGAATAAGGTTCTCCAGCGGAGTTTACTTTCATTGTCCTTAATCATGTGTTTTCCTTTAGGGACAGCCCCTTCTCACCCTCTCCAGTCTAACTTTTCTTCCCCCATCAGAATTCCCGCTGTCAGAAAAAAGTTGGAAACTTAGCCACCAGGGGTAAGTGAATGATGAAACATGATTGTCTCCTCCTAAGAGCATTTATACTTTTTTTTTTTTTTTTAAGGATGAAGGCTTGAAAGGTTTGGCATAAAGGAATAAAATGAATCTTAGTCATCAGGCAGTTTAAGGGAGGGTGGGGTAAGGGAACATAGCTTCCCAGCAATTCTGATATTGAAACAGCACGTAAAACATTGATCAGCTTCAGCTAGTTTTGCCTCCTTAAACAGAGTGTTGATTAATCAAATTGAAACAGCACCAGCTTAAACTGGTTTTGCTTCTGTAACTAGGTTGATTAATCAAACCTTGAGTTACTTTACAGAGGCAGCACTGCGCATGTGCAAGACGCGAACCCACCTCTCCAGGATGACCCCAGAACCTAGGATCTTCAGTCCACAGAACTCAAAGAATAGAAGTGTTGCCACCGGAGCCCCTTACGAAGCAAGAAGTCCTTCAATAAGGAAAATCTGGCCTCCTGCACCGTAAGTAGCTTATATGGACTAATTCAAGACTAGCCAATCAGCTTCCAAGTTTGAAATTCCCCTAACTCCTTAAATTTTGCCCTGAAGCCTGGATAGAGAGACAGATTTGAGAACTTTGTCTCCAGTTTCCTTGCCGGTCAATCTCACAATAAAGCTCTTCCTTTTCTCAAAAGCTAATGCCGTAATATTGGCTTCTGTGCTCCTGGGACAGCCAGCCCTTGCTCGGTAGCAATATTGCGTCACGTAGGACACCTGACTCGCCAACGTGAGCCTGGTCCTACGTCTCCATGCTGGGCTGCTGCCTGGTCAGATGACGATCTCCGCTCTGTGAACACCGGTGGTCTCATGGGAAGATGGAATAGAAGAGCATAGGGAGATCAGGGACCTGTGTTACTTGAGGTCTAAGTGAAATAGAAAGTGGCTGGTTGGCTCAAAGTATAAGCCCAGTAGGATTCGAATAGCCACCCTCAGTTTGACTGATGATCTGTTTTCATTCCCTTCTCAAAGATGGCAACGCCCACAGTGCAGTCTCCACTCCACCCTTCCCGCTGCCAAAACAGGAGTCAACGATCATTTGGATAGGAGTTTTCCTCAGAAAAAACAGCCGTGTCTTTTAATGCAGGGCATACACATTCCTTGAAAGGCTTTCTGTCGAAACAGACAAGATCCCAGCCTTCCTTCCTTTCAGAGAGATGAAAATATCACAGCCTGTGGTGGTTGAGAGCGCCGTGAAAACTAAATTCCTTAGCCTTGAGGTGTAGGGATGGGTGTGTGTGTTTTATTTATTATTTACTGAGAAGCCTGCCCAAACACTGCATTTTAGGAACTGGTAAGAAATACCGATGAAAATATGAGCACCCGGGGCATGAAAGAGCCTTTGAAACTAGGACAGACTTTCATTAGAGCCCTACCTGGAGTCTGTGGGCAAGGCAGTTTGTATGCACTACCCTCTCATCCTCGCAAATCAGTTTTTAAACTTGGTTTAGGCTCCGGGAAGCAGTGAAATTGGGAATTTCAAATGAGCCTCTCATTTCAGATGTGTCCATAATAGAAACCACTGGGCAGTGGGGCATAATTAACAATCTCTCCTTCACTGAGACCGCAGAATGGCATTCATTTCACCAACTGGGCTTGACAAGAATTGGCTAGAATGTCTGAGTAGCTTTCCAGCTGCTGCTCGCGTAGCTCTGGCTTCCAGCAGTATTTGCATTCCAAATAAAACGAGGCCTGAAATAGATATGCAATACATGTTCAAAGCTATTTTTAATCAATGATCACTTGGTTCGCTGTGAAAGATTATCAGCAGGTCACAATCCATTTCGGATTTTGCTGTGTCCTGCAGAACTGATCTAAACACACAGCGACTTCAACTTCCTTGTGCTTTGTCAGCTCTGTGGATGAAGGGGAGGAGGGGCTTGAGTGGACGGGGCCGCACAGACATGTTTACAGTTACAAGGACCAGAGCTGAATGGCCATTTACTTGAACTGTTTAAGTTTGTCCTGGTCCCACAGAGAAACTTTGTGGGGCAGTCATAAGCCCGGAGGATTCTGTCCTCAGAACCTCCATCCTGAAACTCGCCATGTTACTGTCCAGGAAGCCAATCAATTTCAATTCAAGGGAGAACTCAGAAAGGAATGTTTCTCATTTCTAAGCCCCTTCTAGCTGTGGGGATGCTGTGAGCCCTGCATATTTCTTTATAGATAGTATCTTCCTGGAAGCTTGAGCTTTCTATAGGGACTGCTGCCAATATTATCCACTAGTTATTGTTGTTGTTTTAAATAATAGCACCTTACATTTATTTAGCACGATTACTGTTTGCAAGCAAGTCTATAATCTCATTTGCAAAGAGAATTTACATAGTATGAATATTCAAATAGTTATAATTGCATATTAATTTTGTTTAACAGAATATGCTCATATTACTTTCCCCACCCCTGTTTCTCTCTTTTCTTTTACTATAATGTGTTTTCCTTTTTGATCCAGCTCTTCTGCCTTTTTTTTTTTGACTTTTTTTTTACACATCCATTGGCAACTATATTTCAATTGATCCCCAGGACTATTAGTCTTAATCTTAAAACTTAAAAATAAACCCTCTGGGGCTTCCCTGGTGGCACAGTGGTTGAGAGTCTGCCTGCCAATGCAGCGGACACGGGTTCGAGCCCTGGTCCGGGAAGATCCCACATGCCGTGCAGCAACTGGGCCCGTGAGCCACAACTACTGAGCCTGTGCGTCTGGAGCCTGTGCTCCGCAGCAAGAGAGGCCGCGACAGTGAGAGGCCCGCGCACCGCTATGAAGAGTGGCCCCCGCTTGCCACAACTAGAGAAAGCCCTCGCACAGAAACGAAGACCCAACACAGCCAAAACTAAAAATAAATAAATAAATAAATTTATAAAAAATAAAAAAATAAAAAAATAAACCCTCTGTCTTTTACCCATAATATTCATTTTGCCGTCATTTTCCATCCTCCCCAAATGCTAGTTTATAATTTCCAAAAACATTTTGCTGTGATTTACTTAAGAGTTTAGATGTGGCTTCGTCTTTTTTCAAATTATAATAGTTGATACCAACTCATGCACATATAAACTCTGCACAAGGTTTCTAACCTCTCTGTGCCTCAGTTTCCTCATAAGTTAATTTGAGTTCATTAACTATTGTGAGGGGTAAGTGAGTTATAACACTGTAAAGTGCTGAGTGCATCTGGCACGTGGTCAGCATTCACTGAATGTTTGCTGTTACTATGTCGTTTGTCTTCCTCCACGAAAATGTGTGCTCTGTGAGGGCAAGCTCTGTGCTGAACGGCTTGCATTTGGCCCTCCAGGTCCATGCTCTGCCTTCTCCACCCTGTGCGTTGACCCAGCAGACAGGTGTTGTATGGACCACATCAACAGTCCTTACCTGTGGCTCCAGGTTGGGTTTTGCTCCTTGTGGAGTGCTGGCAGGAGACTGGAGGGAGCAGGGAGAGTGAGTTTGGGGAATTTGTTCCTCTAGATCCCTCCCTGGGCGAGTCACATCAGGATGGCTGTGTCCTTGACTGAAAGTCACAGGTCCTGTCGGATGGCCTCTCCACAAGCTTTCTATCCAGGCGTCACTGACTACTTCCTCCCTTTGCCTGCTCAAGCCCAGTGCTGGCCCCTACACTCTGCCGACACCTTAAATTACCCCTGTTTAAAGTCCCCTCAAATTATCCAATGTGAACGTGGCTTTCTTTGTCTTCCATGACTTTGATATTTTTGAAGAGTCTGATCAGATATTTTGTAGAATGTTGCTCAGTTTGGGTTTGCCTGGTGTTTTTTCACGGTGAGCTTGCAATTTTGCATTTTGGGAAGGATACTTTAGGGGTCATGTACCCATCTCAGTGCATCGTATTGGTGGATACATGATTCAATGTTTTATTACTAGTGATGTTAACCTTGATCACTTGGTTAAGGTGATGTCTGCTTTACTTTATTATACCGTTACTATTTTCCATTGTAATTAATAAGTAATTTTTGGACTCTCTCTCTCTCTCTCTCTCTCTATATATATATATATATTTTTTTTTTTTTTTTTTTTTTTTTTGCGGTATGCGGGCCTCTCACTGTTGTGGCCTCTCCCGTTGTGGAGCACAGGCTCCGGACGCGCAGGCTCAGCGGCCATGGCTCACGGGCCCAGCCGCTCCGCGGCATGTGGGATCTTCCCAGACCGGGGCGCGAACCCGCGTCCCCTGCACCTGCAGGCGGACTCTCAACCACTGCGCCACCAGGGAAGCCCAAGGACAATATTTTGAGACTATGCAAATATCCTGTTTCTCTTCAAGCTTTCACTCATTAGTTTGAGCATTCATCAGCAGATCTTGCCTGCAACAGTTAACACGGTAGTGTTCTAATGCCAATTTTCTATTTCCCTCATTCCTTCCATATTTCTTTTTTTTTTCTATGTATGGAGTTTTCCATTTTTAATATTTGGTTAAACAAAATACATCTTTTGTAAACAAACCCAGCACAAGGCCAACAAAAAGGAATCAAAGCAAGAAAAACAAAAAGCCTAGGGTTGCCCCTTACTGGGCCTCAGGGTCAGGCCTGCCCCCTTTCTTAAAGGAAGTGGGGCATTTTGCCCTTGGGCATCAGCATAGGTCCCTGTTCCTAAGCACCAGAATTGGATATGAACAGAGAAACCAGCCCTGAAATGTTTAAGCGTCTTTGCATATATCCCACTGGCTCATGGACTCCAAGTGCATGGGGACTCCTTTGAAGTGCCGTTTGCACAGGCCCAAGCAGATTGGTGGCAAGGAGTTTCCTTCTCCTCCCAGGAAATGGCTTACATCACTGACAGTGCAGGTGGACCCAAGGTCCTGCTTGTGACAATGAGCAAGGTTGGCTGTAACTTCTGGCTGGTGGTGGTTGGAATGTCATTGTGCGGGGGCGAAGAGCTCCCTGTGGTGCCAAGCAGGTCTGGTGTAGAAAATGGTGCAGAAGACAATGCGGCCACTTGCTGAGAGGGTGTAATGCAGTTGCCGCTTGGTGGCCTCTGTTACTCAGTAGAAAAAATGGCCTTGTTGGATGGAAGATACATGTGCAGAGAAAGTGCTGGCGTAAACATGCACTCCAGTCACAGTGGGGAGAAAGCCTCAGCTTCATCCCGTTAAGCTTGCTCAGACTGGACATGCAAGCCCCAGGCTGGCTCTGCTATTGGAGAGGTCTGGCCAGTGGGGCAGCTCTCAGACCTGCCGAAACCACTGACCTGTGAGGGCTGGACAGGCCATCCTTGCCTGCCCGCCTGCCCTGAGACAACCACAGCCACTGTGGTGACAGGCGGTGTAGTATGACCCTTACTTCTCCTTTTGTTTTCCCAAGTTACGGGGAGAAAAGTGGCCTACAACTATTTAAAGAGGTAGGGGGCGGGTCCATTCTCAGTTGATCTGTAAAGGAAGCTACAGAGAGATGACAAAGCGTAATGCACATATCCACCCAATGTGAGGGCTCTGCTGCTTGCCACTATAGTGACTCCGAGCCTAGGACGTCTACCCATTCTAGCTGCTCCAAGTCTCTGAAGGCTTATCTTCCTAATACTTTCCTTGCCCAACTCTGTCTCAAACTAGTAGAATTTGATGTCAAAGGCAGTCTTATTTTTTCCTGATTTTTGCCAGGGTGGGTCAGCTGGGAAAACTGCCCTTTTGCCTATCTTGTGCCTCAAAGCCTCCTAAACCAGTGCAATGCAGTGAAGTGGGAGGGATGATGCTGGAGTGAGGCGGACAGGCTGCCCATGCCTGCCCCAGCCTGGTTCTGGCCACATCCTCTTAGGTATCTAGCTCACCCTGTCACACTAGAATATCGCAGGATTCAACCGCCCGGCATGGAATATTAGAGAACTTTTCATTATAAAACTCCAAGGATGGCCATAAACCACTCTTAAAAACAGGGTAAGGGCGGCATTAAGGGTTGGAGACAGCATGCTGTACTGCTGCTGCAGTTTTGGAGATGGTTTCCTGAGAGGCCTTTTTGCTCTAAGTCCTTCAAACCCGTCACATGGGCTTTGCCTGTACTGTGTCTTCAGACCCACTGGTTGCCAGGAAAGGGGAAGTGAAGGCAGCATCTCCAGGTGAGTCAGAGCAGCAGTGAACTCCAGCAGAGCCTCTGCCAAGTCCTCAGAGAAACGGGGAAATAAGCTAAGACCCACCTTTCTTTCTCCTCTCTTAAATAAAACCAAAGTCTTCCATAGCTTGCCCTAAGCACACACAGCTCCTACTTTCCTTTCCCAGAACAAGTAACGCTGGTTGGTTCTGTAACAGTCTACACGTCTGTCCTATTGCACTGTCAAATCTGAGGGGAAAAACCCGATGAGATGTTTGGGGACGTGGCAAGGGCAGACCCACTGTAGAGGCCACAGCACATCACAGAGGATTTCGGGGGTTGAGGTGAGGGAAGGCTGGGTAGAACTGTGTTACACATCAGCCCTCCAACTCTGATGGGCCTCCACCTCTTCTGGTACCACCAGCAGGAGTTCACAGTTCTTTCCTCGCAAATGATGTTTTAAAAATTTCCTGAGCTCGCCCTCACCTCCAATCCATTCGGGCATCTTCAGTTTGGAGTCGAGGTTGTAGTAGGCACCTCCCACCTCTCGAACACAGATCCAGTGCTGCCTTTTGAGTGGCAACTTCAGTGGACCCCAACACAGGCTGGAGGGCAGATTCATGATGAAGCCCATGACGTTAGCGAGAGCAATGGCGCCGACATCCCTGCGCTTGTCCCACCAAACAGCTTCATAGCCTTTGGTTTGAAGTGCTGCCATAATGACGTTCACATCATAGTTTCCATTTCCCAGCATGCTCTTCTTGTGGGGGGTCACCATGGTGTTTGGAGACAACCTCTGGAAAATCTCTTGCAGCGTGTCTCGGGTGAAGGCATTGCTGTCCTGGAAGACGTTATTGAGGGTGTGCAGAGCACAAAGCTCCCTGCGCTGTTTCTCATGGTAGATTTGTAGGGGTGCAGCCTGGGACAGCTCCAATGATTCGGATTTGGCCTTGTCTCCTTTCCATGGCACGCAACTCATGTTTTTCGTTTTAGGTTCCAGAGAGGGCTAAAAACACCCCACTCTTTCCTCCTGAGGAGGAATGTAAGCTTCTCAGTCTTTGCAGGATTCCTGAGGTCTACCTTATTTTCTGATGTCCATGATTTATGCTTTGTCACGGGGAGAAAAGGTTGTAATCAAAAGGCAAAATAATCCCCCTCTTCTCAAAACAAAGATAACTTTTGGATTTAGTGTATTTTGCCACCACTGTCGAAGTGCAGAAGTTTTAAAAAATCATATAAAATCTAAGACCTTGTTTTCCTTCTTCCACCTTCCTCTTCTACCCCTTCCAAAAACACACGATTTTCTTGCTGTATTTTCCTTTCTGCAAATGCCAACCAGACCTCAAGGCAGGAGGACCGAACGGAGTCGGTCACATCGCTCCTTTTCTCCTTTTCTTCCATTTCTTTGGAACCACAACGCCACTGACTCAGGAGACAAGGCCAAGTGGTGGGTAAAACGCAAATTTCGAGCAGCTAGTGAGGGACGGCCAGCGTGGGATCGCGGGCCCTGCTGGGGCGTCGGGGGAGGCTCTCCATCCTCTCGGGTGCGGTGGGACCCCGCGGGGCCAAGGCCGGCGCAGCTCCCTCGGAAAGCGCGGACTCTCACCCTCTCGTCGCGGCCCGCTGCAGGCCGCCACCTGGAGCTGCGAGCCGCCACCTGGGCCGCGCTCGGGCGGGCGAGCGAGCGCGTGCACCTGAGCCCGACGTCAGCGGCTCCGGCCCATTTTTTTAAAAAATTATTTTATTTATTTATTTATTTATTTTTAGCTGCGTTGGGTCTTCATTGCTGTGCACGGGCTTTCTCTAGGTGCTGCGAGCAGGGGCTACTCTTCGTTGCGGTGCGCGGGCTTCTCATCGTGGTGGCTTCTCTTGTTGCCGAGCACGGGCTCTAGGTGCGCCGGCTTCAGTAGGTGTGGCTCGTGGGCTCTAGAGCGCAGGCTCAGTAGTTGTGGCGCATGGGCTTAGTTGTTCCGCGGCATGTGGGATCTTACCAGACCAGGGCTCGAACCCCTATCCCCTGCATTGGCAGGCGGATTCTTAACCACTGCGCCACCAGGGAAGTCCCCCATATTTCTTAATTGGAATTCATTCTTCCATAAGGAAGAGTTGTATCTTATTTATTTATTTCAGTATGGACTTGTGGATATTTATTTTATTATTAGGATTATATACAACCCCACGCTATCATTATTTATGAAGTTGGTCCAACTTTGGCTATTGGGAGCTCTTTTAGACTGGATCCTATGTCCTTTTCACATACACACATTTTTGAGCACTTCCTTATTTCTGGCACCAAAAGATGCTTCTGCTATTTGTATTTTTCTTTTTTTAAATGAGTAGACTTTATTTTTTAGAGCAGTTTCAGGTTTACAAAGAAAGTGAGCAAAAAGTACAGGGAGTTCCCATATACCCCCCTCGGTTTCCCCTACTATTAATATCTTGCATTGATATGGTGTATTTATTACAATTGATGAACCAATATTGATATATTACTATTAACTTAAGTCCATAGTTTAAATTAGGGTTCACTCTTTGTGCTGTCTAGTTCTGTGGGTTTTGACAAATGCATAATTTCATGTGTCCACAATGACAGTGGCATATAGACGAGTTTCACTAGCCTAAAAATTCCCTGTGTTCCATCTATTCTTCCCTCCTTCCCCCCAACCCAAACTGCTGGAAACCACTGACCTTCTCACTGTCTCTGTAGATTTGCCTTTTCCAGAATGTCACATTGTTGGAATCATACAGTATGATGTGTCTTCTTTCACTTAGCAATAGGCATGTGAGGTTCTTCTATGTCTTTTCATGGCTTCATAGCTCATTTCTTATTATTACTGTATAATATTTCATTGTATGGATGTACCACCATTTATCCACTCACTGACTGAAGGACATCTTGGGTGCTTCCAAGTTTTGGCAATTATGAATAAAGCTTCTGTAAACATTTATGTGCAGGTTTTTGTAGGACATACGTTTTCAACTCATTGGCGTAAATACCTAGGAGTGTGATTGTTGCCTCATATGGTGAGACTATGTTTAACTTTGTAAGCAACTGCCAAGTTGTCTCCCGAAGTGGCTGTACCATTTTGCATTCTCATCAGCAGTGAATTCTTGTTGTCTTAACATCCTTCAGCATTTGGTGTTGTCAGTATTTTGGATTTTATCCATGCTAGTAGTTATGTACCAACTGTGTTGTTTAACTGGTCAAATTCAATAAAAGGTGCTGTCTGAAATGTTTGATGAAGGATGTGACTTGAGAATCAGATTTCTTGGAATTGGGAAAGGAGCCAAAGCAGAAGCTAAGTTGAAAACAAAAAAAGAGGGACCAAGTCTCAGCCCAGTATGGCAAAATCTACCTGAAAGCACAAATAAAACTTAATTCCCAAGTCTAGAGTCAAACTGAGGAAAGGAAGTACATTGGTATTTTTTAGTATGTGGACATCTGTCTTAGTGTCTTAATTTTGGTTAGCTGGAATTTCTTCTTCAAGTACATTTATCAGAAAAGATAAATGCGTAATGTATTTTCTGACCCCGTGAATATTGGGAATGTTGGGAATGCCTTCAGGCATAGAAGACAAGTAAGTTGGAGTAGTGGAACATCTGTTGTGCTTTTCTGCTCAGCTTTTCCTGTTTGTCTTTTGTTGTCGTTGTTGTTGTTTTTGTTTTGTTTTGTTTTCAATTGAGGAACGTTTACTCCCTCAACCCATGTATTTTTGGTATAATTATCACTTCAGAGTCAGTATGTTCCTAGACCTGGTTAACTGTGATAACCTGTCCTTAATGACTTCTACAAGGGGTGGGGATATAATCCAAATAGGGCCAGTCAGGGCCTTTGAATTAAATTACATGCATGGCTTGTGAGCTGTATGGATGTAGAGCTGGGCTGCGAGGGGCCATCTTCTCTGCCTTGTGAACAGAGTTCATCTGTGGCAAGAGAGAATGAGGCCAACATAAGCAAAATGAAACAAACAAAATGAAACACGCAGATCTTAGAGATGGAGAGAGAGAGAACCTGAGTGCTGGAGGGAAGAGAATGAGAAAATGAGAGTGGAGCTAGCAGAACTGTTTGAGATCTTTGATCAGCTGCGCTGGAAGTCTTACTCTTGGACCTTCCAGTCAGACAAGCCAATAAATTTCCTTTGTTTTTCTTAAGATAGTTTGAGTTGGTTTTCTGTCCTTTACAACTAAAAAAAAGTAAGTATAGAATTGCTATTAGGAAAAGGCCATTGCTAGGAATAAACTCTACAGTAAAGATTTGGTTGAATCTAAGTATATCACAGGATGGAGAGGACCCCCATACCAAGGGCAAGAAAATAGTCCATCTTTGCTATGCTGTTCCAAAACATATGGTTAAAGGGTGACCTCTTCTTTCTTTGGACTCAGACATGTGCCTGCTGAGACTGGAGCTTTAGAGGAATTGTCAGAATTTCAGGATGTTGCCTGCTTCTTGCATGTCATTCAAGAAAAGAAAAAGCTTCAGTATAAATTGGTCCCTGTGAAAGCAGGAAGGAAATAGTATATAACTTCGTTAAGAGGTGCCTTTCCTCCATTTGGATGTGGGCAGTAAGCTAAGACTGCTGGGGGTCAGATAAATCATGCACCTCATGGAACTACAAAAGCCAAAATCCCTGACCCAAGCTGAAGTTAGTGTTGGCAGAGGTTGGGAGGTGGGAGATGGAGTAGGGGTTGTGATTGGGACTCAGGAGGAATTTGAGAGATCCAGAAGCCTGATCCTTTAAGCCCCTCCCCAAACTGTCCTGCTGAGCACTGGCTGGTGGGGAAGGTAACAATTCATTCCCTAGTAAACAGCCGGTTCAGCCTGGGCACAGCACTGATCAGTTCTGCCTCAGTACCTCAGCCTGAGTCATTTAGGACTCTCATAGCTGAAGGCTAAGAACTGCTGCTAAGAAACAGGTATGCAGAAGAGTCTGGTCTATAATCAAGGACAAGACAAGATTTCTGATTTTCACCTACAGAAGTAGACCCAATCAGTAGATGTCTAGGGGTTTAAAAGTATTGAACTTCCAGAGAAATATCAACCGGAAAGCATTTGGGATTGTTGGATTTCTAAGGCAATCCCCAGGTCCTTGTAATAACACCAAATGCAAGAGAGATGTTAAGGGGCAGGACGTCCAGAAGGATTTTTTCCTACATTCATTTTAGGCACAGCCTTGAAGAATAATGAATGTGGGTGATCTGTGCACAGGGAGAAGCCTGAGGTTGTCAGATTGGTTTCACTGTCAAGATGTAAATTCTTGCTGTGTTATTCTGTAGGGTCTGGTACATGCTGTGGCATACATCATGGCACCCTTTCTGAATGGAGTTTTTGTTTTTTAGTTTTTTTGGCCGCACCGCGAGGCATGTGGTATCTTAGTTCCCAGACCGGGGATTGAACTGCGCCCCCTGCAGTAGAAGCACGGAGTCTTAACCACTGGACCGCCAGGAAAGTCCCCTGAATGGAGTTTTATTGGAAGATATGCTGTTTTTCCTCCTCTACTGTGTAAGGGAGCTGTAGGGGATCATTACATTGATCATTTAAACTGCAGGGTTTTTTTTTTTGTTTGTTTGTTTTTTTGCGGTAGGCGGGCCTCTCACTGTTGGGGCCTCTCCCGTTGTGGAGCACAGGTTCCGGACGCGCAGGCTCAGCGGCCATGGCTCACGGGCCCAGCCGCTCTGCGGCATGTGGGATCTTCCCGGACCGGGGCACAAATCCGTGTCCTCTGCATCGGCAGGCGGACTCTCAACCACTGCGCCACCAGGGAAGCCCTGCAGGTTATTTTTTTATTATAACTATTATTATTGTACCTTTATAGTGAAAAATTTCAAACAACCACTATAAATATCAATAGAATAATGAACCCTGATGTATCCAACCTCAACAATGGTCAGCTTATAGTCAATCTGGTTTTATGCATATCTCCACTCACTAGATTATTTTGAAGCAAACCCTACGCATCGTATCATTACATCTGTTAATAAGTCGTAAGTATTATTTTAAAAAACCCGTAATACAATAACACCCCAAAAATTAACAATGATTCATTATTATTATTAAATATCCAGGCAGTGTTCAGACTTCCAGTTGTTTCTTGAATGTAATTTAAAAAATATATATTGCAGATTATTGAATCAAGAGAAACCATATCTGGATATCAGAGATGTGTACATCACCCAGAGATCCTGGGCATGGAGGTGGGGTAGTAACTGGATGTGATTCTGTGTTGTCTCTTTTTGGAGTAAGTGTGACTTTAGTTATACATTAGTTGGACATACATTTGTTGGACAAATATCAGGTGGAGGGACTTTTGAAATTGTTTGAGTTTGTGTTAAGTAGGCATGGGGGAAATGTAGTTCATATTTGCTCTTATTGTCTGCCCACTCTTTCTTTCTATGAAGGAACTGTCTCCCTCCCATCTCATTAGGTTCTTGTGAGACTGTTAATCACAGTGTATGCACTGTCTGCAGGACCAGTGTGTGACTCAGGCCTGACCAATAATGGGCCAACTTCGCATCCATGGTGATTAGACATGGTCTGAATACAAGCAACCAAAGTATTCTCATGAGATTGAAAATCTCACGGATGCAGGGAGTCTGTCATCCGTTTGAATCATGAGCTAAAACAATGTGGGTATGGAATTTTTTCCTTGGCCACACTCCCTGGGATAGGGAAAGAGTGTACATAACAGTGGGAGAGAATGAGGCCAATATAGAGAGAAAAGCAGAGACAGGATGAAGCAAGAGTTGGCGGGGTTGATGGCAGGGAGGAAGAGAGAGAGGGGCAATGACAATATTTGAGCCCTTGGGTTTAGCTGTACCTAAAGTTACCTTGGAAGTTTTGTGAAACAATATATTCATTTATTTCCCCTTAAGCTAGTTAGAACTGGGTTTCCTCTCGGTTGCAACTAAAAGAGTCATAAAAACTGGGTATAAAAATCTTGAATTACAACTTTTGCCCCTCAAAATTCTATATACTCTGCTTAATTTCCTTCTAACATTTAATAATGCAAAAGAGTGGAATTCCTGGTGGTCCAGTGGTTAGGATTCTGAGCTTCCAGTGCCAGGGGCTGGGGTTCCATCCCTGGTTGGGGAACTAAGATCCTTCAAACCATGTGGCACGGCCAAAATAATAATAATAATACGAAGGAGAAGTTTGTGATCAGCCTGACTTCCCTCCCTTTATTATGCAATTCATTATTCCTGTCTGGATGCTTGAAGAGTTTTTTCTTTATATATATTTTCCCTCTGAAACATTATGGGCTCCTTACACCTGCATAATTGAGGCTTTTTCCAATTTGTGATTTTTTTTCAACTGTGTCTTTGATTATAATTTCTATTCCACTTGCTTTGGTTTCTTTCGCCTATAATTCATAGGTTGGATGTTTATACATTGGGGATGGTGGGAAATAGCAATATTCTGACAGCCTCCAAAAGCAACAGCTAGTCAGTAAAGGTCAGCTATCCAGTTTCTGGGTTGGGACAGGTCTTGCATTCTTATTCCAGGGAGCCAGAACGTTTGGGAGAATTGAACGGACTTTGTACCTTTTTTTCAGATGGGTAGTCTTTCTATTAAGGCAGCATAACACAAGGATTTACCAACTGCACTCTTCAGCGCAGTTCCATCAGTATGGTGGTTAATGAAAATGTTAGTTTTTAATTCCCCCCCTCCCTTCTGATTCATGCTTATTTTAAGGGAAATTTTAGAGAGACTGTCAGATGCCATTTAAAGTTGAAAGTCTTTTCTGTTAACTTAAGAGCTAGTTTCTATCATGTACTTTGTGTTTTCAGCATTTACTTAATTAATTAATTCAATTCTCAAGCCAGCATTATTGAGCAAATTTTATATGGCAGACCCTGTGGTTGGCTAGGCGATAAAATTGAATAAGTTGCTATTCTAATTCTTAAGGACCTAGCAATCTAGTGGGTAGATAGATGTACAAAACAACCAACTACAAAGGACTGGTAAGCCTATGATATACACAGTGCTCTGGGAGCAAATTGGGAGGTGACAGACAATTGTATCCAGCTTTGTAGAATCAGTAGGAGCTTACCAAATAAATGGAAAAGAAGCATTGCTGTATTATTCTACTATCATTGACCTGTGTCCTTTGAATGGGATGTGATGGGGCCTCTGCCTGTATATGGATATTTCTTTTCAAAATTTCACTCCACTGCCTTTAAATTTCACAAGCGGTTTCTTACAACTGACCGATCTGCATGCCACACACAGTATATGGGATGAGACGGGCAGTTTTGCCTCTCTCCTTGTCAGTTTAATTTTGCTTTTTCTCTACCCATTCACTGGGTGTGGAGATGCTGGGTTTTTACACGTTTTAATTGCTTATCTATTGCAAAATATATTTATGTAATTTTGAAGGAAAGCAGTGATTTATATTAGCAGAGAATGGGAGAGTTTAAAGGGGTAATCTAGTCTAACCTCCTCATTTCCAGTTCCATTTTCTAGTTGTTAAGGTCATACAGCTAAGTAGGACCAGAGCAGGAATTACAATCACGATGATGAAGATTGCACAGCACTGGCAATTTTCACAAACATTGTTGCATTTAATGTTCACAAAGATCCTCTGAGCCTTGTATTATTATTATACCCCATTTACCAGGGAGGAAATTAAACTTAGCAATACCAAGGTATTTGTTTTAAAATGTTGTATTAAATCTCTGGACTTTCAGTCTAGTACTTTCTTTGTTACTCAGTGAAACCTCATTGGTTTTCGTTTGTTTAATTGAATTCTAATTAAAAATACTTTTCAAACTAGGATCTAGGATTATCTTTTTTTCTTTTTGTGTTTTTTTTCTTTTAGGATTATCTTTTAAAAAAATAATAAAATGCATAAATGGTATCTAGCCCAATATCTGATTTCCTATATTTCTTATAGTCCATATCACAGGTAATATTTCCCATACTCCTTGATATTATGCTGCTTTGTATTATTGTCTAGTTTGTATTTATATGATTTGTGTTATCTGAGCAAAAAGCCTTTTCCCTGTTCAAAATCTAGTAATTTTCTATTACACCCCCTCTTTGTGACTTCTTTTAAGTTCACCAACTGTCAGCTCTTTCCCGCCTCTCCATGGCAGATTGCCAGATTGTATAAATCATGCCTTTGGCTGTTCTTGTCAACAACTGAAGCAGAATTTTTGCAAAAATCTTGTGAACAGTGTGTTGCAATGTTAGTGGCCTCTGCTACTAATGCCTCCCTTTTCTTTCTTTTAATATGAGGCTCGGTCCCCTTGTTTTATGAAGTGGACCATTTCATCTTTCTTCCACGTGCAGCTAGCTAGGCTTTTCTCATGGATTTAGTAGAAGCTGATCTTGAAATTTTCACAAAGGTGCTTCTTCTCTTGCTCCTTTAGTTTCCATTAGGATCCCTAATGGGAGTGATGTTGAACACCCATCATCTCAAAGAGTTCTATTTTCGAATCCTGACCCTGCCACTTTCTGGTTGAGTCATCTGGGGCAAACTTTTCCAACCTCGTCTGTAAAACGGGATCACATCACACATACCTAATGGCAGAATTGAGAAGATGGAATTACCATTGTGTTTTTCAGCCACACCACATGGCATGTGGGATCTCAGTTCCCTGACCAGGGATCGAACCCACACCCCCTGCATTGGAAGCACAGAGTCTTAACCACTGGACTGCCAGGGAAGTCCCAAGAAGATGGAATTAGATGAGAATAGTGCCAGATACATAATGTTTACTAAAAAGAATGTTGATTGCCACTTTTATTATTCTTGTAAATAATCCTTTCTTTGGTTGAAGTTTCTCTTTGTTGTCAAGCTAACCATTCAGTCATATATCACAAACTCACCACTGCCTTCTCTCTTTTGAAACATTGTAAGTCAGTTGTTTTGTTTTTGCCTAAACTCTATTTCTTGAGCATCTTGACCCAGCTCTCTTTTTTTTTTTTTTTTTTTGCGGTACGCGGGCCTCTCTCTCACTGTTGTGGCCTCTCCCGTTCCGGAGCACAGGCTCCGGACGCGCAGGCTCAGCGGCCATGGCTCACGGGCCCAGCCGCTCCGCGGCATGTGGGATCCTCCCGGACCGGGGCACGAACCCGTGTCCCCTGCATCGGCAGGCGGACTCTCAACCACTGCGCCACCAGGGAAGCCCCCCAGCTCTCTTTTTAATTGTTTTGCTTCATTCTTTTCCTATGAGTTTTAGGGCCTACTACTCTCTGGCATCTTTAGATTGGAGCAAATGGTCCCTTTGAGTCATTCCTCTGACATTTTTAGCCACTTTATATTCTCTCAGTAGTTTGCTAACTCCATATACAATCTGATAAACCAGTTCCCAAGAAGTCAGTTTTAAGATAGTGGAAAAATTGGTATCTATCACTTTACAGTGATTTGCTCTGGTAGTTCTATTGGCTCGTTTCCTGTTTTCCCCCCAAGCTTTTAGAAAATGCATTCACATAAATATTCTTCAAATCTGTATTATTCATATTAATTTCATAGGCTGTGATTGATTATTTCCAATCCTGTCCCTTTTAGTTGAAGGGCGGTCAAGATCCTCTTCCAATTCTAATGCTTCTTTTTATATTCAGGAAACTCACCATTTAACAGATATAACAACAACCATAAATGCTAGGATACAGGGACACAGAGGGATAAAAAACATGGTCCATCCTTCAAGGAACCCATAATAAGTAAGTTGTCCCTTCCTTATTTCTTTAAAAGACATTCATATCGTTTTATTTTCATAATCGTTAAACTTGGCTTCTTACATAAATGAGTATCTAGTCCTACATCCTTGGAATAATTCTTACCATCAGGACTATCCTAAGGCTTATATTAAGGTGAAAAAAATATTAGATGGTTCCCAAAAGAAGTGGTTTGTGGTTTGGGTATAATTTGCTTAGTATTTGCATATGCCTATTTTGAAAAGACCTAGTGTTTCAAGTTAAAACACTAAGGCTATAAATGAGAGCAGATTTCTTGCTTCATGTTTGGCTGCCATAATTGATACCGATTCCAGAAACGTATAGCCAGAAGTGAGTCAACAGTTAAATGGAACAGAGAAGAGGAAAAAAAAAAAAAGTCTCAAGAAATCTTCTAAGACAGTAATAGCCCCCATCTGGAATTTTCCTCTCCTCTGTAAGAGCTTTTGCACTTAGAGTGCAGTGTGGCTGGATGGAGCTCTGGTTTGCATACTGCCGGCTGAGGGTTACTCCAAGTCCACCCCGTGCTCAGCTATTTCCCTTACTGGCTTTTGAGTTAGAGCATGGAAGACCCCCTATCAAAATAGAAATGTTTAGACACAGAATTTTATTGCTGAAAGGGATCTTACAGATCATTATACCACAGAGATTCCCAAGCCTTTTCAAGTGTGAGAACCCCTTTTCAATCTCAACGTTTTTTGGATTCCCATTTAGTAGGACTTGAACTTGTAGTATGCATGGATTGAGAAGGTATATAATGACAATATGCCACTATGAGTTCAATTTGCATGAATTTAAACTTCGTTAATCAGAACAGCAATTACATATATTTGAAACAAATAGCTATACCTGTATGAGTGAGACATATCACTTATTTCATCTATAGCCTGCTAGGTATACACATGGATTTGGAGATCCCATGAATTTGGAGGGCCCTGGGGACCTGCACCTTGGAAACCATTGATCTAATCCAGTCTCCTGTTTTAACAGATGAAGATAAATGTGGTTTGTGGATATTAAGTGACTTTCTAAGGATACAGCTAGTTAGTGGCAGAGTCCAGTTCTTTGACACCTTTTCCACTGTGCCTCAGCTGTCTTAAACTTATCTGAAATTATTATTCATCCAGATCAGCAGAGAGAGGTACTGTAAATGAACTAGCTCAGAGGAAACTATGATTGTGTACCACACACAGGAAAACATGCTCCTGTATATAACAATAACAAAACAGATCAATTAGATTAATTAATTAGTTTGTATATAGAATTAATTAGATTGTATGTAGTTAATTAGATTGTATATAGAATTCTTGCATAACTTGTCTCACTTGACAATTACATATTTCTTGAGGATTGCAAGGAAGTAGAGACCTGTGTTAGGTACTTGATAAACTGTGGAGTGAATATGAAAAACGTTGACTTTCTGGCCACAAATAATAACCCCTCTCAAAAAAAAATGCAGAGGAAGAATTAAAAACCTTAAATATTATGGGTTTTTGGCAATGAACGGGCACAAAAGTCAGCAAGAATGGACATCCTCAACTTCTGCCAAGTCAGGAGGAGCAGTTCTGGCTGCTGAGTTGAGAAGAGAAATGAGAAAAATCACCAGCCAAATCATCCGTTCTAATACTGGCAGACACAGGAGGGGGAGTGTGTCAGAGATATTAAAAAGCCATTCAGTGTGAGAATGATGCGATTCAGCTAGGGAAAGAAGAAAAGAACAATTGATATTTCCTGGATATTTATTAATGTTTAGATACAAGAGGTTGTATTGAGAGTCGCCAAGTCTTCAGCCTGTTTTCTCTGAGTGCTTGATACGGCGTGAAAGAGGCTGAACAGAGTGCGGTTCAGATCCGTGCTCTCCCTGGGTGACCCATTTCTGCCAGTACTGCACTGGGTTAGAAAACTTCAGGGGTTTCCTAGACTAGCTTTAGGTCTCTTTTGATCTGGATGACCCTTGGGAGTCTGAGTTGATTTTGATTCCTGTGAAAATTTGGGTCATTTGGGGGTAGATCTTGCCTGGTCCAATCATATCTTCTGTGTGGATATGGTAATAATGAGGGTCCATTCAGTTAGATCCAATAGTGTCTCAAGAAGGTCAAGGCTACTTATCTAGTTATGCTGTGTATCTGTTTTCCATAGATAGAGGATCTATTTCATGAGCAAAGTTTGCCATCTTCATTCCAACCAAATGATCTGAAACTATGAGCTGCAAAAGGAATCTTAAGGGAAAATAGGGCTGAACGTGAGCAAATCCATTCTCACCACCGGAAGCTGTAACTCCACCTGCATAGTCTCTGGGGGACAGCCCATCTGACTGAGTCTTAGAGAAACAGAGTAGATATAACTGGTATTGACAGAAAAGTTGTACAAACAGATCGTGATTAATTCTGTAGTCCTTACAGCTGAATATAACAAAACTGGGGTCCAGGGACTGTTGCTTTGCCTCCATGTTCTCTACCCGCTTGTTCCCGAGACTCTAGGTGTCAGAGGGAGGGAATGGCGTTTGCCATAGAGCAGAACCCTTCCTCTTCTGAGTAACTCGCCTGTTAGAGCTGCAGTGCTGGCAGCGGTCCTGAGAAGGGCTCTGCAACGTGGGCTGGTTTGCAGGAGCATTTTCACTGCAGGCAGGTTCCGTTGCCTTGGTGAAGTCCCCACGCATCTGAAGAGTGGCTCATCTGTTTCCGGCTGGGGATCGCTTGTGCTCACCCAGGCACCCATGAGAAACCTGGGAGACTGGTGAGCAGGTGCTGGCTGAACCGGGAACCTTTAAGAATCAGCCAACAAAATAGATAATTTTACTCAGTACAATTCCAGGAGGACTAAGTTTTGGAGGAAATGCTGTCAGAGAAGCGTTTTCAGTGTCAGGGGCCTAGGGCAGGAATGGTGAGTGGAGAAGGAGGAGGGAAGAGGAAGAACAGAACGAAGAAGTGAGGGGGTGAGTTGGGGGGTGAACGGGCTGAGAGATTCTTAGCACTCGGGTGGAGAGAGTTGTCTAAGAAAGATTTTAAGGATGTAGCCTTTATGATATGCTTGTAAAACCTCTCACCCTGCTGCTTCCTGAAAATCACAGTAAACATCTACATTGTGCTCTTTCCAGTGTGGGCGTCAGGACCCACCTTTGGCTACTGAGCCGTTGAAGTGTGGCTGGTCCGAACTGAGATGCGCAGCAAGTGTAACATACGCACTGGATTTTTGGCGACTTAGTGTAGAAAAAAGAATGTAAAATATCTATTGCATTGATAATTTTTTACATTGAATACTTGTTGAAACGATAATATTTTTAATATATTGGGTTAAAGTATATCATTAACGTTAATTTTACCTGTTTCTTTTTACTTTAAAAAAATGTGTCTACTAGAACGCTTAAAACATAATGTGACTGATGTTATATTTCTACTGGATAGCACTAATCTAAATGATTCTTCAAAGCTACTGGAGTTAGATTTGTGTTTATTTTGGGTTAGTATTGGTGGTGCTACAGGGTTGTACAAGCAGACACTCACACCCTTGTCTGCTGATGGCCAAAATGGAAGGGAGGGTCAGACTTGATAAATCTCAGGCTCCAAAAGGAGCATTGGTCAGCAGGCTCTGGTAAGTACATCTGTGTGCCGAGACCTGCAGACATTTGGAAAGATTCAGAGTCAGAGAAATACCTGGGAGAAATGGGGCCTGACTTAAATATATCGAAAGGAGACCAAGTTTTCCTACAAGAACAGAACTGGTATTAACAGAGAAACCTCAGAGGGCAAAGATGGGAAACAGCGGGGATGGGAGAGAAGGTGCAGCCTTCTCTGCGAGTGTGTCATGGCTCAGTAAGACGGGAATAAAGACACAGACCTACTAGAGAATGGACTTGAGGACTCGGGGAGGGGGAAGGATAAGCTGTGACAAAGTGAGAAAGTGGCATGGACATATATACACTACCAAATGTAAAATAGAGAGCTAGTGGGAAGCAGCGCATAGCACAGGGAGATCAGCTCGGTGCTTTGTGACCACCTAGAGGGGTGGGATAGGGAGGGTGGGAGGGAGATGCAAGTGGAAGGAGATATGGGGATATATGTATACGTATAGCTGATTGATTCACTTTGTTATAAAGCAGAAACTAACACACCATTGTAAAGCAATTATACTCCAATAAAGCTGTTTTTAAAAAAAACAAAAACAAGAATGCCTGATGCCTGGGAGGGAGGAGAAAGAGGAAAAGAAGAAAGGACGGAGGGGGAGAGAGGAGAAGAAAGGAAATAGAACTGAATTGAGAAAAATAGCCACGCAAGGCTAGACGTGGTTCATGTGGTCCCTGATAGATCTTGTGAGTTTGAAACAACTTGAGAAATGACCACTCCACGGAGCAGAAATCCTCTGTAAAACCCCCACAAGTAAAGAAAAAACAGGTTTCCTGAATGTTCAGTAGCAGCAGTCGTGAATCTATTTATTTGAGAAACGGCTTTGAAGCTGCCCCAATTCTTTGTTAAGACAAGACTGGGGAGAAAGGAGTATTTGCATAAGTGATGAGGTGAAAGGGCTGCTGGCGTCCTCAAAGTTGAATGCGTCCCAGGGATACATCCTTTAGCGCCCTCCATAGGAGGCCAGGGAGTCCCTGGCTGCATCCCTGGCACAGTGTTATTCTGTAGCGGTGTGTATATATCTCGCTCAACTATTTGGAGCGCGACTGGGCCCTTCAAGTAACCAGAATAACACCCTTCATTTCACTTTACGGCCAGCAAAGACACTCATTCCAAAGAGTTAGTAGAAACACGTAAAACCCTTCAGTGGAGTACTGCCTCTGCTCTGGGTCTGAACAAGTTCAGTCCAATTTCTCATCCCATAACTCCTGTGTCTATGGAGCCAGGCAGTTAAAATGAATGACCGGAGGCACTGCAAGGGTCTGAAGTGCCTCACAAATCATCAAAGAAAGACTAAATTATGTCCTGAACTTACCAAAGCCAAAAAGTGAACTAATAATATATTTTAGAAACAGTTGCTCCAAGAGCTGAAACTGAAAACATGGTGATGTTTAACTCCAATTTAATGAGAACATCCAAGTAATTAAAAGGCCCCACTCTTAATGCTTTCTGGTTGATTGAAGGTGCTTTGCATATTGGAAACAGGTATGAAAAGCTTTTATGTGTTAAGGGTTCTCTGAGGCAAAATTGTTAACACTACCCACCTGGTGGACCACCTGCATCGGTTTAGCTAGAACTAGTTAGAAATGCAAATTCTCAGGGCCCACCCCAAAATCTGCATGTTATCAACATCTTTAGGGGATTCTAGGCACGCTGAAGTTTGAGAAGCACGGGCCTAGGGGCCTAGTGTGTCTCTTGGAAAGGAAGGAACACCCTTTCCTTGAACAGGGCCTCTGGGGACCACAGGTAATCCTTATTTTATGTTCTAGGCACTGGGCTAAGAACTTTACACAACTTACCTCGTTTTAATCCTTCAGCAGTTCTAAGGAGGCAGTATTAGAATTAATGCCACTTTACAGATAAGGAAACTGAGATATAAAATCATTAAGCAATTTGCCCAAACCCACATGCCCTAAGTAGGAGAACCGGGATTTACATCTAGGCTGCCACTCTTTGGCAGGACATGATTCAGTCTTTTTCACTTGGGTTTTTTTTTTTTTTTTTTTTTTTTTGCGGTACGCGGGCCTCTCACTGTTGTGGCCTCTCCCGTTGTGGAGCACAGGCTCCGGACGCCGCGCAGGCCCAGCGGCCATGGCTCACGGGCCCAGCTGCTCCGCGGCATGCGGGATCCTCCCGGACCAGGGCACGAACCTGTGTCCCCTGCATCGGCAGGCGGACCCCCAACCACTGCGCCATCAGGGGAGCCCTTCACTTGGGTTTTGAGCCATCTACAAGATGGGCAGATAGGGAGTTCTGTGGGTCCTACCCACATGGGTTTGCTTTGTCCTTTCCAAAAAGCCTGGGATTTCCTGCTTAAAAGTCCCACAGAATCTAGGTGGTGGAGTGACTTCCCCAGATCACATAGTTAATGGCATAATCCTGGCTGGAGTGCAGGCTCTCTGACCTTTCATCTCATATGTTACAATAAAAAAAAAATACCAAAAAGCAAAACTGAGACCATAAAATTGAACTGAAATACCGTCTTTTAGGAATAATGTCTATTAAATTTGGAGGTTTACTCTTATATGACTCAAGATAGCTCAAGGAAAGGGGACTTATTTAAAAGTGGGGGTGGAGGGAGTCAGTGACACCCCTCCTTTCACCCATCACAGTCTCGTGAAGCACACGTTCTGTTTCTCTGTTCTCTTCTTCTCCCTTCTGCAGGCAAGGCTGTCTCCACTACTCCTCTGCTTATGGGTGAATGAAAATGGCCACCCCAGCCCTGATTGGACAACATCCTTCATTTCACACACCAGCAATCATGTGAGCATGGTTTTGTGTCTCTTATTTCTAATTCTCCAGTCAGAGAATTCTAGGCTATTCACTGATCTCTCATATTAATCAGCCAAGTCAAGTTGTTATTAAAACAAAGGCAAGAAGGCTACCCCTTTCAGTAGGGGCATAGGGGTAATTCCAAATAGTGGATTATAGAGTAGGCAACCCTGCCCAAATGTTCTACTACATTTTAAAAAAAAATAAGATCATACCTCTTGTAGCTTTTTTTTTTTTTTACTATTTTGCCAAAATACTTCCCTGCCTATAAATAATATCATACCTCCTCAGTTTTTGTGATGGTGATACAATCAGCATATCCACTGTATGGCTCTGCCTCGGTTTGCTCAACCAGTTTCTGTTGGTGGGTTTTCTTTCCTCCAGGTATTAGCCAATATTGTCAATGTTGTAATGAACAACTTTGCCATAAATCTTTGTGCCCAGTCTTAGTTCTTTTTTTAGGATAAATTCTTAAAAGGCAAAACTGCTATGTGAAGAAGTGTGGCCATTTTTAAGGCTTTAGAAATACATACACCAATTACCTTCTGGAAAAGCTGTCCCAGTTCAGACTCCTACCGACAAGGGAGTAAACCTTCCCACAACCTCACCAGCACTGGGGATTATTCTTTTTTATCTTTGCCAATTTTTTTTTTTTTTTTTTTGCGGCACGCGGGCCTCTCACTGTTGTGGCCTCTCCCGTTGCAGAGCACAGGCTCCGGACGCGCAGGCCCAGCAGCCATGGCCCACGGGCCCAGCCGCTCCGCGGCATGCGGGATCCTCCCGGTCCTGGGCACGAACCCGCGTCCTCTGCATCGGCAGGCGGACTCTCAACCACTGTGCCACCAGGGAAGCCCTCTTTGCCAATTTTATAGGTAAAAATTGAGCTCATTGTTCTTTTAATTTGTGTTCTGGCTGAGGTGGAACAATTTTTTCACATGTTCACTGGCCTTTTGTATTTCTGGTTTTGCAACATATGTCTTTTGAAAACCTCAGCTGCACTTTACAGAGGAAAAAGATTTTGGCAGTTGTCATTAAATGTCTGCTTGTTCCTTATTCTAGTGGAGTCCTTTAGTTGATTACCCCAACCTGAAGGTAAACCAGCATCGCATTATTAGGATAATAGTATTTGAGTCTTCAAACAACATGTAAAGCTAAGCCTTTAGTTTGTTACAATGTCCTTTATGAAGATGTTCTAGGAGAGGCGAATCGATCTTCCAAGCTATGTGATAAAATGTCTGAGACCAGAATACCTAGTTGGCTGAAATGGTGGGATGGGGTGAAGTGAGAATATGAAAGATGTCAAAGCAGTTGGAGTTCTTAAGGGAAGAGAGTTTTTCGTACTATCCTGATCTCTAAGGACGGGGAGAGGAATCTGTATGGGAAGTTGACTGTTTCTTTTTAATCCTTGCTTTACATCCAGCATTGAAAGGATGGACCCCTATCTCCTGTTCAAGTTGAAGTGTGGGTAGTTTTGAGTCTCCTCGCAATTACTTCCTGGGACTTTGAAAATGATTCAGGATAGAAGACTCCCAAGAGATCAGATTGAGGTGACAGTAGGCTCATTGAGAATCACAGGTCAAGACATTTTGAGGAATGCGGGCTGGTGGAGCTTGGCTACACCGGTCAGAGATGTCCTTCTGTATAGGCAGTAGCCTCTGGTTTGATTCAACAGGGTTTCCCAAGCTTCCCTCATGATAATGATCACCTGATGTATTCACTAAAAACAAACATTCCAGGCCCACTGATTCAGACTCTTCAGACAAGGGCCTGATGATTCTACCATCAGAGAAATTTGGAAAACACAGATTCAGAGGTTCTGCGGGAAGGCCTTTTATAGCAGATAGCTTTTTGGATGTCCATTCAGCCACCAATACAATACAATACAATTCCCTACCCCTAGGTCGGACCTTAGTATTCATGGTTGGGCTTTGTCATACCCATGTCCCTGGCTGCAAAGGAAGCCAGGCTGTGCCAGTCAGATTTTCTCTTTGTAAATTAAAAATGGTATTTAGAGGTAGCCAGTCTGTCTCTAGAATTGCAGTATGGAATCTCAAGAGCATGGGGCAGCTATATTCTGCCATGTGGATGAAGAAGCTGTTAAGATGGTATACAGGAAGACAGAAGAATGAAACACAGATGCCCTCTTGACTTGCTTTCAATAACATGTATCTCTACTAAGATACTCTACTATAAAAAAAAATCATCTGCATGTAACTAAAACCTTTACCTTGAACATCAAGTGAAGTTAATGGGTCTTCTATTTTATTTTATTTTTTAAATTAATTATTTAAAAAATTTTGCATTTTATTTATTTTTTATTCAGCAGGTTCTTATTAGCCATCAGTTTTATACACATCAGTGTATACATGTCAATCCCAATCGCCCAACTCATCACACCCCCACCCCCACCCCCTGCCGCTTCCCCCCTTGGTATCCATACGTTTGTTCTCTACATCTGTGTCTCTATTTCTGCCTTGCAAACAGGTTCATCTGTACCATTTTTCTAGGTTCCACATATATGTGTTAATATACTATATTTGTTTTTCTCTCTCTGACTTACTTCACTCTGTATGACATTCTCTAGATCCATCCACGTCTCTACAAATGACCCAATTTCGTTCCTTTTTATGGCTGAGTAATATTCCATTGTATATATGTACCACAACTTCTTTATCCATTCGTCTGTTGATGGGCATTTAGGTTGCTTCCATGACCTGGCTATTGTAAATAGTGCTGCAATGAACACTGGGGTGCATGTGTCTTTTTGAATTATGGTTTTCTCTAGGTATATGCCCAGTAGTGGGATTGCTGGGTCATATGGTAATTCTATTTTTAGTTTTTTGAGGAACCTCCATACTGTTCTCCATACTGGCTGTATCAATTTCCATTCCCACCAACCATGCAAGAGGGTTCCCTTTTCTCCACACCCTCTCCAGCATTTGTTGTTTGTAGATTTTCTGATGATGCCCATTCTAACTGGTGTGAGGTTAGAACCTCATTGTAGTTTTGATTTGCATTTCTCTAATAATTAGTGATGTTGAGCAGCTTTTCATGTGCTTCTTAGCCATCTGTATGTCTTCTTTGGAGAAATGTCTATTTAGGTCTTCTGCCCATTTTTGGATTGGGTTGTTTGTTTTCTTAATATTGACCTGCATGAGCTGTTTATATATTTTGGAGATTAATCCTTTGTCTGTGGATTTGTTTGCAAATATTTTCTCCCATTCTGAGGGTTGTCTTTTTGTCTTGTTTATGGTTTCCTTTGCTGTGCAGAAGCTTTTAAGTTTCTTTAGGTCCCATTTGTTTATTTTTGTTTTTATTTCCATTACTCTAGGAGGTGGATCAAAAAAGATCTTGCTGTGATTTATGTTAAAGAGTGTTCTTCTTACGTTTTCCTCTAAGAGTTTTATAGTGTCCGATCTTACATTTAGGCCTCTAATCCATTTTGAGTTTATTTTTGTGTATGGTGTTAGGGAGTGTTATAATTTCATTCTTTTACATGTAGCTGTCCAGTTTTCCCAGCGCCACTTATTGAAGAGACTGTCTTTTCTCCATTGTATATCCTTGCCTCCTTTGTCATAGATGAGTTGACCATAGGTGTGTGGGTTTACCTCTGGGCTTTCTATCTTGTTCCATTGATCTATGTTTCTGTTTTTGTTCCAGTACCATATTGTCTTGATTACTGTAGCTTTGTAGTGTAGTCTGAAGTCAGGGAGTCTGATTCCTCCAACTCTGCTTTTTTCCCTCAAGACTGCTTTGGCTATTCGGGGTCTTTTGTGTCTCCATACAGATTTTAAGATTTTTTGTTCTACTTCTGTAAAAAATGCCATTGGTAATTTGATAGGGATTGCATTGAATCTGTAGATTGCTTTGGGTAGTAGAGTCATTTTCACAATGTTGATTCTTCCAATCCAAGAACATGGTATATCTCTCCATCTGTGGGTATCATCTTTAATTTCTTTCATCAGTGTCTTATAGTTTTTTGCATACAGGTCTTTTGTCTCCCTAGGTAGGTTTATTCCTAGATATTTTATTCTTTTTGTTGCAGTGGTAAATGGAAGTGTTTCCTTAATTTCTCTTTCAGATTTTTCATCATTAGTGTATAGGAATGCAAGAGATTTCTGTGCATTAATTTTGTATCCTGCAACTTTACCAAATTCATTAACTAGCTCTAGTAGTTTTCTGGTGGCATCTTTAGGATTTTCTATGTATAGTATCATGTCATCTGCAAACAGTGACAGTTTTACTTCTTCTTTTCCAATTTGTATTCCTTTTATTTCTTTTTCTTCTCTGATTGCCATGGCTAGGACTTCTAAAACTATGTTGAATAATAGTGGTGAGAGTGGACATCCTTGTCTTGTTCCTGATCTTAGAGGAAATGCTTTCAATTTTTCACCATTGAGAATGATGTTTGCTGTGGGTTTGTCGTATATGGCCTTTATTATGTTGAGGTAGGTTCCCTCTATGCCCACTTTCTGGAGAGTTTTTATCATAAATGGGTGTTGAATTTTGTCAAAAGCTTTTTCTGCATCTATTGAGATGATCATATGGTTTTTATTCTTCACTTTGTTAATAATGGTGTATCACATTGATTGATTTGCGTATGTTGAAGAATCCTTGCATCCCTGGGATAAATCCCACTTGATCATGGTGTATGATCCTTTTAGTGTGTTGTTGGATTCTGTTTGCTAGTATTTTGTTGAGGATTTTTGCATCTATATTCATCAGTGATACTGGTCTGAAATTTTCTTTTTTTGTAGTATCTTTTTCTGGTTTTGGTGTCAGGGTGATGGTGGCCTCATAGAATGAGTTTGAGAGTGTTCTTTCCTCCGAAATTTTTTGGAAGAGTTTGAGAAGGATGGGTGTTACCTCTTCTGTAAATGTGTCATAGAATTCACCTGTGAGGCCATCTGGTCCTAGACTTCTGTTTGTTGGAAGATTTTTAACCACAGTTTCAATTTCATGACTTGTGATTGGCCTGTTCATATTTTCTATTTCTTCCTGGTTCAGTCTTGGAAGGTTATACCTTTCTAAGAATTTGTCCATTTCTTCCAGGTTGTCCATTTTATTGGCATAGAGTTGCTTGTAGTAGTCTCTTAGGATGCTTTGTATTTCTGCAGTGTCTGTTGTAACTTCTACTTTTTCATTTTTAATTTTATTGATTTGAATCCTCTCCCTTTTTTTCTTGCCGAGTCTGGCTAATGGTTTATCAATTTTGTTTATCTTCTCAAAGAACTAGCTTTTAGTTTTATTGATCTTTGCTATTGTTTTCTTAGTTTCCATTTCATTTATTTCTGCCCTGATCTTTATGATTTCTTTCCTTCTGCTAACTTTGGGTTTTGTTCGTTCTTCTTTCTCTAGATCCTTTAGGTGTAAGGTTAGATTGTTTATTTGAGATATTTTTGTTTCTTGATGTAGGCTTGTGTAGCTATAAACTTCCCTCTTAGGACTGCTTTTGCTGCATCCCATAGGCTTGGGATTGTCGGGTTTTCATTTGTCTCTGGGTATTTTTTGATTTCCTCTTTGATTTCTTCAGTGATCTCTTGGTTATTTAGTAACGTATTGTTTAGCCTCCATGTGTTTGTGTTTTTTACGTTTTTTCCCCTCTAATTCATTTCTTTTTTTTTTTTTTTTTTTTTTTTTTTTTATGCGTTACGCGGGCCTCTCACTGTTGTGGCCTCTCCCGTTGCGGAGGACAGGCTCCGGACGCGCAGGCTCAGCGGCCATGGCTCACGGGCCCAGCCGCTCCGCGGCATGTGGGATCTTCCCAGACCGGGGCACGAACCCGTGTCCCCTGCATCGGCAGGCGGACTCTCAACCACTGCGCCACCAGGGAAGCCCTCTAATTCATTTCTAATCTCATAGTGTTGTGGTCAGAAAAGATGCTTGAAATGATTTCAATTTTCTTAAATGTACTGAGGCTTGATTTCGGACCCAAGATATGTTCTATCCTGGAGAATGTTCCATGCGCACTTGAGAAGAAAGTGTAAACTGCTGTTTTTGGATGGAATGTCCTATAAATATCAATTAAATCTATCTGGTCTATTGTGTCATTTAAAGCTTTTGTTTCCTTATTTATTTTCTGTCTGGATGATCTGTCCATTGGTGTAAGTGAGGTGTTAAAGTCCCCCACAGTTATTGTGTTACTGTCGATTTCCTCTTTTATAGCTGTTAGCAGTTGCCTTATGTTGAGGTGCTTCTATGTTAGGTGCATATATATTTATAATTGTTATATCTTCTTCTTGGATTGATCCCTTGATCATTATGTAGTGTCCTTCCTTGTCTCTTGTAACATTCTTTATTTTAAAGTCTATTTTATCTGATATGAGTATTGCTACTCCAGTTTTCTTTTGATTTCCATATGCATTTAATATCTTTTTCCATCCCATCGCTTTCAGTCTGTATGTGTCCCTAGGTCTGAAGTGCGTCACTTGTAGACAGCATATATATGGGTCTTATTTTTGTATCCATTCAGCAAGCCTGTGTCTTTTGTTTGGAGCATTTAATCCATTCACGTTTAAGGTGATTATCGATATGTATGTTCCTATGACCATTTTCTTAATTGTTTTGCGTTTGTTTTTGTAGGTCCTTTTCTTCTCTTGTGTTTCTCAGTTTGAGAAGTTCCTTTAGCATTTGTTGTAGAGCTGATTTGGTGGTGCTGAATTCTCTTAGCTTTTGCTTGTCTGTAAAGCTTTTGATTTCTCCATAGAATCTGAATGAGATCCTTGCTGGGTAGAGTAATCTTGGTTGTAGGTTCTTCCATTTCATCACTTTAAGTATATCATGCCACTCCCTCTGGCTTGTAGAGTTTCTACTGAGAAATCAGCTGTTAACCTTATGGGAGTTCCCTTGTATGTTATTTGTCATTTTTCCCTTGCTGCTTTCAATAATTTTTCTTTGTCTTTAATTTTTGGCAATTTGATTAGTATGTGTCTCAGCATGTTTCTCCTTGGGTTTATCCTGTATGGGACTCTCTGCGCTCCCTGGACTTGGGTGGCTATTTCCTTTCCCATGTTAGGGAAGTTTTCGACTATAATCTCTTCAAATATTTTCTCGTGTCCTTTCTCTCTCTCTTCTCCTTCTGGGACCCCTGTAATGCGAATGTTGTTGCGTTTAATGTTTTCCCAGAAGTCTCTTAGGCTGTCTTCATTTCTTTTCATTCTTTTTTCTTTATTCTCTTCCACAGGAGTGAATTCCACCATTCTGTCTTCCAGGTCACTTATCTGTTCTTCTGCCTCAGTTATTCTGCTATTGCTTCCTTTTAGTGTAGTTTTCATTTCAGTTATTGTATTGTTCATCTCTGTTTGTTTGTTCTTTAATTCTTCTGGGTCTTTGTTCAACATTTCTTGCATCTTCTCAATCTTTGCCTCCATTCTTTTTCTGAGGTCCTGGGTCATCTTCAGTATTATTATTCTGAATTCTTTTTCTGGAAGGTTGCCTATCTCCACTTCATTTAGTTGTCTTTCTGGGGTTTTATCTTGTTCCTTCATCTGGTACATAGCCCTCTGCCTTTTCATCTTGTCTATCTTTCTGTGAATGTGGTTTTCGTTCCACAGGCTGCAGGATTGTAGTTCTTCTTGCTTCTGCTGTCTGCCCTCTGGTGGATGAGGCTATCTGAGAGGATTGTGCAAGTTTCCTGATGGGACAGACTCTGGGTCTTCTATTTTAAAAGTGAAAATTATTCTGGAAAGATTAGGGCTATCAAAAATACATAATTTAATATAAATTACTTTAACCAGATTACTGCAAACTCTGGCAACAGGAGTGTTATTTTTAGGGAAGAGGGTGGGAAGTGGGCCATGAAGGTGATGTGAGGAGAGGCAAAATAGGTGAAGAGTCACAGCAGTGGTTTTAGAGACTAACAAGGGAGCACAGAGCCTGGATATGGTCACTTCTATGTGGTGTTTACACATTTTCCCCTTGTGCTGGAGAGTGTGCAGGTATTTCCAATCTAGGCTGATCTAACCACCAGTGTGAATGTCAGGTGGCATTTAGGATCTGTCAGTTTCAGTTTTTGCTGCTGTAAATAATACCTGGTTAGGATTCTCGAACTGAAGATTAAAAACATGCGTGGGTTATTTGAAGACAACACAGTGTGCTTAGTAGAGTTGATTTAGTGTTCATTCAACTAGTCAGCTCATTACACAGGTAGTTATGTTTAGCTCTTTCTCATCACACAAGGGCAAGACAAATTTTTCCTCCCTAACTCTCAGGGCTGAGTGCATATCTCTTCTGGGTGTCTTGATCCATTTTTCCCTTTTGTTCATGATTAAAGGGCTATAGACTCCTTCAGGAAGTTGTCTCAGAATTCCATTAGCATCACAGTTTCTAGACTTTCCTACCAGGTCAGTAACTTGTTAAAAGCTCACCTTCTGGTTCCTGAGATTTCTCTTTTGCTTTCTGCACATTTGGTCCTCATCCATTCTACTATCTCCTGTTTTTCCCACTATTTTCCTATTTTTATTTCATGTGTGTAGCTGGAAGGGGAGCTCCATATCTCCCAGGAAGGCTTGCTGTTGAAGAGGGAAATATCTGACTTCCCAGGAGCTTAAGGTTCTTCATATTCTTTTAAAACAAGCCCCAACATGGGACTTCCCAGGCGGTCCAGTGGTTAAGGCTCTGCGCTTCCACTGCGGGGGGCTAGTGGGGCGGGGTGTGGGTTTAATCCCTGGTCAGGGAATTAAGATCCTGCATGCCGGTGGTGCGGCTGAAAAGAAAAGGAAAAAAACAAAAAAACGCAACCCATGGAAGGAGGAAAGGCCATCGAGCTTTGAAGACATTGGCAAACCTTTCAGGATCTGAGGCACTGCTGCCTTTAACCCTTTATTGCCACACCAATGATTCATTTTGTTGTTTTAGGGACCTCCCTTCCTTTGCTAGGAAGGTACTTTTGAATTTCACTCTAAGTTCCCCAGAAAGCTACAAATGTGAGCTTAATCTAGGTTGCTTGATGCAATTATAATTTTATCTGATGGTCTGGGTGATACGTTTAGAAAAGAAGTATCTGAGGGCTGGTCCTGGAGGTCCAGTTCTAGGTCCCTGGCTGAGTTCACAAGGAAAACACATCGCAAGGAGGACATATCTGATCTCTGGGAGCCAAAACGACCCTAAGGTTACATTCTGCCTGAGAATGGCTGGCTGTGGCTCCCTGATGCTCTTCAGCTGTGGGCTGGGAAGGCATACTAGAATGAAGCTAAGAAAATCTGTGCTTTCTTGAGAGCTTTTTTTTAAATTTTTTTAAAAATTAAAAAAAAATTTTAATTGAAGTATAGTTGGTTTACAATGTTGTGTTAGTTTCTGGTGTACAGTAAGGTGATTCAGTTTTATATGCGTGTGTGTGTGTGTGTGTGTGTGTGTGTGTATGTATATATGTATATTCTTTTTCAGATTCTTTTCCATTATAGGTTATTACAAGATACTGAATATGGTTCCCTGTGCTATACAGTAGGACCTTTTTGTTTATCTGTTTTATATACAGTAGTGTGTATCTGTTAATCCCAAGCTCCTAATTTATCCCTCTCCCACTTCCCCTCTGGTAACCATAAGCTTGTTTTCTATGTCTGTGAGTCTGTTTCTGTTTTGTAAATAAGGTCATTTGTATCTTTTTTAGATTCCACATATAAGAGATATCCTATGACCTTTGTCTTGACACCTTCTTAAGGAAGGGGTGTAACAATATGGAGATTTGCATGTGTAATAAATTTTTATTAACTCTTAGTTTTCAGAGCACTTTGCAAATGCGAACTCCTAACTCTCACTGTGCGTGATTTTTCTCATTTATGGCTGGGCAAACAGAAGCATAAAGAGCAGCAATGAATGGTCTGAGATCACCGAGTTAGTGAAATAGGCAGAGCTCATAGACTAATTATCTCTTACTGCACCTCTTGCCCAGCCAGTCACCCTCACCCTTAGTCTTCCCTGACAGCTGCCATCCACAGCTCCTTAGGAAAAGGGAAATTCAAGCACAGATGAAGGAAAAGGAAATTGTTTCAATCCAGTGTTCTCTTAACATTTAATTCAAACCTGTGCTGTTGGACTAGCAGCCCCCATGTGATTTAATATGGTGATGAGTAAGTCTAAGGAGAAAAGTATATGTACAGTAAACGAACACTGATGCATTTTGGGGGGAGAGAACTGCTGACTCGCGAAATATACATTTATTTCCACCACGTGAGCTATAGTGACTGCTATTTGTTTCTCTCTGTTCACTCAGGGATTAAATTGAGTTTAAGCAGCCTGGAACAGTTTGATGCCTTCTCCTTTCAGCCATGGAAGGTGCCAGGTGGCTTGCCTCTAGAATCTGACATCCTGTTGGTGAGGATAACAATCCACAACTGAGATCCTTTGGCTTTCTTTAGGCCCATCTACGAGAAATAAATCAGAATGATGCAGAGCTAAGAGCATGAACTTTGGCCACAAATGGTCTTACGTTCGAATTCTGTCAGTAACGGTGTGACTGGGTCCTCTGTGAGAACTGTCTTTCAGGTCATGATTAAATAGCATATGATAGGTCGGTAATAATAATGATAGTAGTAATAATAATTGTTATTAAAGCAGCCACCATTAAATGAGTACTTATTACACACCAGCCACTGTGCTAAGTGGTCTCAATCTTGACAACAGCAATAGGAAATGGGTACTGCTAATAAATGTATACTTAATGTCAGTTGCTCTTTTCCTTGACAGAGTAGGTATTTACTGAGCATTGGATACGTGCAGACGTCATACTAGGTGTTGGTGATTTAGCATTAAATGGGTCATGATACCACCTCTCAAGGAGTTCTTGTACTCCTGGGGGAATAGGGAAGAAGACAAAGGAAATATGAAATGATAAGGACTATCAGGGGGTATGATGGGAGCAAATGGAGGGGAGAATATGAAACAAAGTAGGAGTTAGGGAAGGTTGAACCCTCAGGGTTCTGTGGCTCGGGAGATTGCTGGACCACTAAGGTCATGGACTTCTGAGTTCAAGTCCAGCGCCCTCTACTAATCCTTCCCTCCTAGATGAGCGTCATCACTAAGACAAGACTCTGCGAAGCTTCTTCCCAAGGAAAGGATTACTTTAAGGAAAAAAAAAAGAACCTTTATTGTGAAAGTTTTCAAATTCACAAAAACAGAGAGAACAGAATAATAGACTCTTTTACTCATCCTCCACATTCAGTAATCATCGACATTTTGCCACATAAGCTACACGCAAAGGACACTTTTACTGGGGGGCTCTGTGGGTGATTCCGAAGAGACTATATAAATCCTTTGTCCATTTCCCCTTGTCCTATATCCATAAACTGGACCTTCTCTCCTCCCTCCGTTGTGAAGACACCCCTTGATTCTAACAGGAGAGTGAGTGTCGGGCCTGTGATCCAGCCTCCATCACTGCTGGAGTAGAACAGCCCCACATATATGCTGGAATAGCATCTCCTTTTAAACAGAGACAGGATTATTATTGCGGTAGTCAGATTTGCATTTTGCACATACGCACTTTTTTTTAAACATCAGTCATAATGCCTGGTTTGGTGAACAATGCCTTAATCATCACATGGTCGGTGTAGTAAGACCATCTTTAGCAAATGGACTGGACACAATAGACATCTTGGTTAAGATGCTAGACCTCACTGGGTGACTATTGTCACCCACATCTATTATGTGGCAATCATCTGGTGAATGCTAGATCTGGCTGTGAAAATAGATTTGCACTTTGTCTTTTTTTTTTCTCCTTATTCTCCATCAGTCCCAGCCCCTGGAAAGGAGTCTGTCTCAGGCAGCATGCTCTGAGTAGCGATTTTGAAGGTAGGGGAAAGAAAAAACCAAAAACCAAAAATGAGTGCTTAGACTACCAACCCATGGACTTTATTTTGTGGTGCATATTTTCAATTACAAAAGAACTGATTCAGCTTATGAAACAAGAGTAAGTCATTTCTGGAAGGGAAATTCTCTCTAGCATTCAGTAAAGAGATTGATTGGGTTTACCAAAGTTAGAATAAGGCTGCTTTTGTTAAAAAGGAAGTGATTAGGTACAGGGGAAATCATTTTCGATTGTCAGATAAGAGTCTTAATTTCAACTCCCAGGCTCTGCTTTGATGAACCAGGCTATATTTGGCAAGGCACCTCACACCTCTGGTCTCAGTTTCCTTACCTGTAAAATACAGGTAAGGGTTTAATGATCTTCTTAGTCTCTGATATTTTGGGACTTTAAGAGGGTTTAATGCAATGCAGTGGTTAAAAGCAAGTCTTTAGGAGTTGGATAAAGCTGGGTTTCAGGCCTATGTCAGCTGCCTGTTAGCTGTGTGATCTTAAAAAATTCACTTAACCTTTCTGTTCTCCATCTTCACAGTTTGTAAAACTAGTACAGTAGTAATAGTTCAGCCAAGAACTATTAGATCAAATGTATTGTGCTTCACATAGTTCCTGGCACATTTAAACTCAATAAATAGGATTTCTTCCTATTATGTGCTCTTGGTACCTAAATAATCAGAGATCCAGGAAGAAAAACAAAGCCCTCAACAACATTTTACTGGAAAATGAAGCAAGATCCCTGTCCCCAGCTAGCAATATTTTCACAAGTACTTTGCTCTGATCCAGTGCTAGCATGCATGAAGATGCGTTATGAGCTCAGTGCCGTGTCTGTGGTTCATTTCTAATTTCATTCATTTAAACAACCAGCCAGCATTCACCCAGTGCCCTCTAGGTCCTTGAGATCCTACTGGCCTTGAGGATGAAAAGGCAAATGTGCCATCTTTCCTGCTATCACGGGGCTTACAGTAGAGAGGGCAGAGGTAGACCTAAGCAATATTATCGCATTACTTTCTTCACCAGTTCTTTCTTTCTTTGTGCTTTCTGGAAATTCTTTCAGATTTGGAACTCAGAGGCCGATGCCCATTTTAAGTTTGCCTTAAAGTCAGATTTCTCTGTGATCTGAAGTTCAGATGCCTCACTGGGTATCTTCTCAAACCACATAACTTCAGATTCTCTGTGTTGAAGTCTGTTATCGGTTCAATTCTTCTCTTTCTAAAAAGAGTTAAGAATATTTGAAACAAACTGGGAAAGTGTGCAGATGTTTGTACAGCTATTTGAAACAAACAAGCAAACAAACAAAACGAGAAGAGTGAGTAGCCCGGTTCCACTTTAAAAAATAATAACCTTAGTTAACTTCTGCTGAGTCCTCTTTATAATATAAACAGGCAGTGCTCAAAGCAATTTATATATAATCATTTATTAATCCTCACAATAGCCGTGGTAAATAGATTCGAGGATAATTCCCGTTTTGCTAGTGAGAAAAACTGAGGGACAGACAGGTTGAGTCAGCTGCTAGTCAGACAACTAGTACGTGGCTAAATTGGGATTTAATCTTACCGTCTGACCCCAGAACGAGGCACATATCCAGTGGTTTCTGCATGGCACAAGATACTTGTAATAATTTTCTATTGTTTTATTAAATATTGAGCTCAAGAAAATTAAATCACAGGGGACTGCAAATATAATTCAAACTTTTATTAAATGTTAGAATATCAGATATTTGGATGCACTTTACTTCTGGGCAATGATCCCGGTCTGAAGCATATATTTAAGTATTTGCTGCTGTGATTATTGCATTGATTTATAGCGGCAAATCAGATTACACAGTGAGGAGGATTAAGTTACTGACACACACTTTGGGGAGGACACCTTTTGATCTTGGTTTGGGAGTTCAGATGTTCCCTTATAAGGAGCAGGCCTTCTCCTTGTCTATTTCCTTTGAACTATCTGCTCTATGGAGAGAGTTGTCATTTAATTTGAACTTGTGAGTTCTGAAAGGGACATTTATTCTTTTTCCTTCTGCAGGATGCATGCCACCAGAAATAAATGCTCTTGGTTTGTAAGTTTAGAGCTGCTATCATAACCACTTTTTGTTTAGTTTGGAAAACTCCAAACTGCTACCTACTCCATCTTTTTTTTTCCTTCCTAAAAGTTCTTTCAAACATAATTCTTTTAGTGGAATAAAAGATTTTTTTTCTGTCTTAATATACTATAAATAGTCATCTTTTTTTTTAATTGGGGTATAGTTGCTTTACAATGTTGTATTTCTGCTGTACAACGAAGTGAATCAGCTCTATGTATAACTATATCCCCTCCCTCTTGGACCTCCCTCCCCACTCCCCATCCCACCCATCTAGGTCACCACAGAGCACCGAGCTGAGCTCCCTGTGCTATACAGCAGGTTCCCACCAGCTATCTATTTTACACATGGTAATGGATATATGTCAATCCCAATCTCCCAATTCATCTCCCGTCTCCTCCCCCCAACCCATGTCCACATGTCTGTTCTCTACGTCTGTGTCTCTATTCCTGCAAATAGGTTCATCTATACCATTTTTCTAGATTCCACATATATGCGTTAATATATGATATTCGTTTTTCTCTTTCTGACTTACTTCACTCTGTATGACAGACTCTGGGTCCATCCATGTCTCTACAAATGACCCAGTTTCGTTCCTTTTTATGGCTAATATTCCATATTATATATATGTACCACATCTTCTTTATCCATTCATCTGTCAGTGGACACTTAGGTTGCTTCCATGTCCTGGCTATTGTAAATAGAGCTGCAATGACCATTGTGGTACATGACTTTTTTTTTTTTTTTTTTTGCTGATTCACTTTTTTTTTTAACATCTTTATTGGAGTATAATTGCTTTACAATGGTGTGTTAGTTTCTGCTTTATAAGAAAGTGAATCAGTTATACATATACATATATCCCCATATCTCTTCCCTCTTGCGTCTCCCTCCCTCCCACCCTCCCTATCCCACCCCTCTAGGTGGTCACAAAGCACAGAGCTGATCTCCCTGTGCTATGCGGCTGCTTCCCACTAGCTATCTATTTTACATTTGGTAGTGTATATATGTCCATGCCACTCTCTCACTTCATCCCAGCTTAACCTTCCCCCTCCCTGTGTCCTCAAGTCCATTCTCTACATCTGCTTCTTTATTCCTGTCCTGCTCCTAGGTTCATCAGAACCTTTTTTTTTTTTTTTTTAGATTCCATATATATGTGTTAGCATATGGTATTTGTTTTTCTCTTTCTGACTTACTTCACTCTGTATGACAGACTCTAGGTCCATCCACCTCACTACAAATAACTCCATTTCTTTTTATGGCTGAGTAATACTCCATTGTATATATGTGCCACATCTTCTTTATCCATTCATCTGTTGATGGACACTTAGGTTGCTTCCATGACCTGGCTATTGTAAATAGAGCTGCAGTGAACATTGTGGTACATGACTCTTTTCGACTCTTTTCTCAGTAGTGGGATTGCTGGGTCATATGGTAGCTCTACTTTTAGTTTTTTAAAGAACCTCCATACTGTTCTCCATAGTGGCTGTATCAATTTCCATTCCCACCAACAGTGCAAGAGGGTTCCCTTTCTCCACACCCTCTCCAGCATTTATTGTTTGTAGATTTTTTGATGATGACCATTCTGACCGGTGTGAGGTGATACCTCTTTGTAGTTTGATTTGCATTTCTCTAATGATTAGTGATGTTGAGCATCTTTTCATGTGCCTCTTGGTCATCTGTATGTCTTCTTTGGAGAAATGTCTATTTAGGTCTTCTGCCCATTTTTTGATTGGGCTGTTTGGGTTTTTTTTGATACTGAGCTACATGAGCTGTTTGTATATTTTGGAGATTAATCCTTTTTCAGTTACTTCGTTTGCAAATATTTTCCCCCATTCTGAGGGTTGTCTTTTACAGCTACACGTAAAAGAATGAAATTAGAACACTCCCTAACACCATACACAAAAATAAACTCAAAATGGATTAAAGACCTAAATGTAAGACCAGACACTATAAAACTCTTAGAGGAAAACATAGGAAGAACACTCTTTGACATAAATCCCAGCAGGATCTTTTTTGACCCACCTCCTAGAGTAATGGAAATAAAACCAAAAATAAACAAATGGAACCTAATGAAACTGAAATAGTCATCTTTTAAGTCTGCATCTCCTCCAAGAGGCATCTAGATCACTTGCTTCTTGGACCATCTTTATTCCTCTGACTTCACCCTCCATAACTCCTGAAAGCTGGACTTAAAAATGGCCCTAATTCCAACTTCCTTTCCACCTCAGTTCCAGAATCAATCCTGGCAGGAAGTGTATCAGTCTCACCTCTGGGATTAGTTCACATCCCCGGCCTGGGCACCCAGTGACATGGTGGGCCCTATGCTCTTCCTCGTCACCCAATCCTGATAGCAGCCTCTTACCTGACATTGCAGTTGAGCCTGCCCTAAGACTCTCTTGCTACTCTGTTCCTCCCTTTGGGCTGAAACTCTGCATATCCACAAACTGTGAACTGCGCCTGACCTCATTATGCCCTTGGATAATTATGCCTCGAGACTGAGTCTGACTCTCTCTGCCCAGAGCCAAGGGCAAAGCATGAGCTGGGAATGCTGGGCTGAACACTCTGTTTGCCTATGGGGGCAGTTATAGGAGTGCGTGCCAAGGATAGGCTCAAGGGGCCGCAATGCCCGAGATTCTAGAAAAGGAGTTGAAGCATCACTAAACGAGGACGGAGAAATGTCACGAGCTTAGAGTTGAAGGGGTGCATTATTGTACAAAAGAACAGGTGGACAGAGGTGCCCAGACTGCAACTGGGGCTGAAATGAATGGTTGGCTAGCACAGAGGCCAGGCAGGGCACTAGGTGAGGGATGGTGGTAGAAAGGACGAGTCCTGTGGGCCCTGTGACCCTTTTGTATGCCAGGGAGTGTACCTGTCAGGATGGGCTCAGGACCTTCAACTGTGCAGCTGGCCAGGCTTGTACTCTGGTTCAGGACGCCCATTCCTGCCTGCTCTTGGCTGCCAAGGCCTCAGCAAGCCTCCTGCCTGCCCGAGTCTGGGCTCTGTCCCATTTTCAGTTTAATAGAATTGATGTTGCTCAGTGCTCCCAGGACACATGGCATTGCCCTGTTTGGCCCTGGTCCTGATTTCAACAGAAGGGGAAAAGAAAAGAGGGCTGCCAACAAGGCCATTTCCTTCAACTCTAAGTCCCACTGTGCCCCCGGCTTCTTATAAGTGACAAGCCTGAAGGATTCTGAGTAGCATTTTTCGATTAAAGTGTTTCATTTTATGTTTGTCTATCATAGAACATAAATAGTGGAGAGAAGAGATCATCTCTAATTAAAGTCAGCAAGTGTTTATCAAATGTCTGTTAGTTATTGGTCTTACTTGTATCCCTAACCTTGTTATAAAAGTCACAGAGGCAAAAATGATATAAAATATGGTTCTAGACTTCAGGGGCTTACCCAGAAATCATTATGAATTAAAGTCTTTAATGTATATAGAAGTATAACTACTATCACAATATGATTTATGGGTTTAGATATACCATGACTCAAATTATACCAACCAAAAAGAAACCACACAGAGAAACTTTGTTGTAATCTTGCTTTCTAGCACCAGTCTCTAAAGGAATTCTAACTTTAAGCCCCAAAGTTCCAAGAGTCCCTTTGTTATAACTAGTAATAAAATCTCTCTCCCTCTCTCTCCCTCTCTCTCTCTCTCTCTCTCTCTCTCTCTCTCTCTCTCTCACACACACACACACACACACACACACACACTTCTACCTTGCAATGTTACTAGCAAGTCAGATCAGCCATAACGCTGGCCAGTGAATAGCTCCTGGCTGGCTGGCTGATCAGCCCATACATTGTTCGGCAAATTGGATCAAGCCACAGAAAAGTAGCCTCAGATAAAGTGAGCGATTTAACATAATTTACTTTCTCATAGTGAGAGGCTCTATTTAATTTTCACACCCCTGTGTCTGATGTCTTTTCATGAAATATAGTAGTCTACTTCTCAAAACTTCCCTGCTGGTGAAAAGCATGCATTTATTTTTTAAAATACATTCTTAATTTCTGGTCCATAGGAATAAACCATGCCTCTGGGAAAGAAATGCATTGCATGGATACACTTTGTGAAGGTAAACACACAGAGGCATCCTACTTTGTGTTAATTAATGATAGTGATGCCAAGTTTTTATAGGAAACCAATTTTGCTTTTAAACACCAGGGAGATCTTTGAGCGTAAGAAACATTTCAATTTAGGAAAACCATAGCATGCCCAAAAGTCCCAATGTAGCAGGTGAATTACAGTTGGTATAGAAAATTAGATGCATCAGGAATTGTTCCATGAATGTTCAGTAAATATAGCTGGACCACTGAAGGCATTTTCTTAAAGCTGAAGACAACTCCAAAAGTTGGGATTTGTTCCAGCATTTTCCCAAGTGTTGGAGTTCACATGCATGGACTGGGACTGTGGGAGCTGAGAAAGGCCGTAGTAGTGAACAGCCCACTGGGTAGAACCATGCCTTGGACGGGCCAGGGCTTTGCCAGACTGATGAAGCGTGGATATTCCTTGTCTCCAAATGGAGACCAAGTCTGACCTTTTAGGAGGATGGGAGTTTCAGCTTCCTCTTGTTTCTATTCATTAGGAAGTTATTTATGAATGTTCACTAAATGTGACATGACATCCTTGGTGTATTTAAAGCAACCCTAGGCTGGTGTTGTCAAAAGTTTCATTGTACACACAGATGCTGCAAGTCAGCAGGAACGCAGAGTTTGACAGGGTGAGCGGCAAATGATGCGAGGGCTGAGTCACTGCAGAGCACGCCACACAACCCCTCTCATGTAACGGGTTCTATTCTCGTGCCCTTACTGACTGCCCCATCTAGACTCGTCTGCCTTGGACTCTGCACCATTGTCTGCCTGGAAGCATAGTTGGTGATAAAGAATGGTGAAAGTGAGGACAGTTACTTAAAGTGGAAACCCCCAAGTCTAGGTCCTCTGAGCCCCCATAAAGGTGTCTGCACTTTGACTTCCAGGAATCAGTTCTACAGAAATACTCAAACAAGTGTCTACAAGTCCATCCGCAATGAAGACATGTACAAGAATGACAAATTGGAAACAACCTAAATGGGAGGGGGGCCATAAATTATGGTATTATTTATGCAATGGAATATTATGTAGCTGTGAAAACAGCCAAGCAGTTTTATGTGAATAAAGCTGCCCACTGTAGATTGCTGAGGAAAACACTATCTGTCTAATCTATCTATCTATCTATCTATCTATCATGATCCCATTTCTGTGTTTAAAAAATTATGTGTGTGTAGCAGTGCTGCCCTGGGGGACTGGAATTGGGAAAGCTGAGGGAACGATCATCACTTTGGCTTTCTACATTTCTGGCTTTCTACATTTCTTTCTACATTACTGGGAAGTTTGCAGTTAACATGTATTACTTTTGTAACTAAATATATATTTGCAAAAAGGAGATTAAATAATTTAAAAGCTTTTCAGTCAAGATGCCCAGAGTAATCCTGGGATTACACAGTAGCCAAAAAGAGTAAATCCATAATTATAAACAGAGGTTCCATCATTGCTCCAGGCTCTTGAATGAAGCATTTCATCCGAGTGTATTTCTAGGAATATGTGTTCTGTCTTTTAAGAGAAGGTGCAACTATAAGTCCAAGTTGTTTATTGGCCTGACCCCTTTGTTCTAACAGCTTAGTGATACTATTAATAACATTCATTATTCATTTCCTATTTTATGGTTTACAAAGCACTTTTCACGTCTTGAATAATACAACAAAGCTGTGAAGGGGTACTAGTATCCTTGTTTTCAGAAAAAGTAATTGGGGTTCAGGGAAATTTGGAGATATGTTCTAAATCACACAATTAGGGCAGAAATGCAGTAGGAGTCAAATAGGGATTCTATCCCCAGTTAGCCATTAATTCTAGAAGTCACTGTTTTTCTAGGTCTCAGATTCCTCAACTATGCAACTGGGATGGTGAAGTTCTCCAAGTATAAAAGTATACAATTGTTTAAGTGAAACCAAGTAGATCCTTCCTATCTAACACCCTGCAATTAACTTTGGGACAATTCTATGGATGTGTTTAAAGATACATTGTAAAGCTATGGCAGTCATTCTTTCTATTAGCATATTTAGGTGTGAAGTTAAAGGCTGTATATTTGTGAAGTGATTCAAAGGACAAATTATTGCAGATTGGTTGGAAGGAACCCAAGGTGATATGGTCACATCCCTGCCATGACCCTCCATCCCAGGTGGCACAGATGGTCATGGCCCACCAGAGGTGAATTGTAGTTCTTCTTTCCTGGCCTTGGTAATTCCAGCTACTTATATAAGCATTCCACGTGAATTAGAGTCGAGAGATGGTTTTATACAGGTCTAGTTGGTACATGGTAGTTCTAAATAAATGTTTGCTAATAACTGGATTTGCAGTGTAAATATTTGGCAATGGGTCATAAAAGAAATTTACTTTTCCTATGACTGAACTATTGGTATTATTAGTACCATCTCCCAAGTAACCGATTCCTAATCTTTTCACTAATCAACACAATTTTCATGAACCTACCGCCATAAGGCTGTGTTTTTGTTTTGTTTTGTTTTTTGCGGTACCCGGGCCTCTCACTGTTGTGGCCTCTCGCGTTGCGGAGCACAGGCTCCGGACGCGCAAGCTCAGCGGCCATGGCTCACGGGCTCAGCCGCTCCGCGGCATGTGGGATCTTTCCGGACCGGGGCACGAACCCGTATCCCCTGCATCGGCAGGCGGACTCTCAACCACTGCGCCACCAGTGAAGCCTGGGCTGTGTTTTAAGACATAGCTTTTTGTTTTTATTCAGGAATGGTGAGGACAATAGATCAAGAGATGACTGTCATTGAAAAATTAGTTTGTTACAGTTCCCAAGGGGAGGGGCTCCGCCATGCCTGGGGGAGGGGGAGGAGAATGCGGGGAAGCGGCGGAATCAGTCAGGAGGCGGAAGGACCAAGGGGAAAACAACGGCAAGATCCCTCTTTGTGGTTTCCGCCGGGAGAAGCAGGTGAGGCAGGGTAAACAAGTTTAGGATTGACTAGTTTGAATAACTCCAATGGGTTCTGGGATATAAGGGCTGTCTCTGGCTCTTTGGTACCCTGGCCCTGGTGTGATTAGGGCAGGGGGACAGTGGCTCAGCGTGCAGAAGCCCAATAAAGGCGGTGGTTAGGCTCCCATGGCTCTGAGTGGGTTGGTTTGCATATGAAAGGCGTGCTCCTGGCCCGGTCCTTAATTCTCTCTGGAATTGGCTGGCCCTGGGAGAGGCAGTCTCTCCAGGGTCAACAAGACCCCAGGTGTCCAAGCTTCAGAATAAAAAGGCATGCTACAAGGCTGATCTAAATTAGGGTAGCCTTAGAAGGAAGCAAAGAATTGTCAAGCAGCGGTGCTAATAAAAATTGGGTATATAACCTATCATTCTGTATAATATTATGTGTACTGACATAGCACACTTTCATCGTGGATCACTGGTTTGGCATTAGTAAGTCTGGGAAAGGCTTGTACGTGTTTTCTTCCAAGAGCACTAGATCACTTTGTCCTATGAGCTAGTTTATTTCTTCAGTTCTCCAGCAATGAAGCTATACAATTAACAGGTGGCGGTGGGTTCTTAGTGGTGGGATTTTCTAGCCCCTCCCACCTCACCCCCTATACATACACACATTATTAACATATATATTGAGAGGTAGTACATACTTACAAATATGTGTGAGTGCAAGCTGATATATATACATACCTTTAATCAAGGTATAGGAAGACAAAACATAAACCTTAATTTAAGTACCATGGACTTTCAACAAAAATGCATCTTAAAGTTGAACAGGATTTATCACTTTATTGCCCCTCCACTCCCAACACCTGCCCCTTCCCTTGTCTAGTTAGAGATCTCTGAACAACATACAAGTAAGCACACATCTTTCATTTTTTCAGGAATGACTTATGTAAAGACATCATCAGGATCAATAGATTTGTGTGCTGTAATGTATGATGCCCTTGAGCAAGTCTACTTAAAAAATTAGCCCACATGTATTATTGAACACTGGTCTTATTTTTACATGTGAATTATGAGCGCCATTTGACTCTATCCTCTTTTACACACACCCACGGGGCAGGCACACCCTCTTGAACACCAGTGAGACGGGTCGAGCCACTGGCTTCTACAGAGCACCACTGGCCTGTGTTCCGAGAATTTTCTCCCCTGTAGGTCTGGCAAGACAATGCTTATACACAAACATGTTTTATACCCGTTTGCTGGTCCAGCCAGAGAAGCGACGGGGCCGGGGTAGGGTGGTTTCTGAGCCAGAAGCTCCCTCTGTTGGAAGAGTCCAGCTTATTAACCTCTTAGAGGTAACTAATTCCTTTCTTTCATGACCTCGCTCATGGCTGCACAGCCACCTTCCTCTAAACCCTTGCTCAAATCTCCTCTCAAGATGGTGCCAATCAGACACATGTAACTCAGTTTCTAATAACCAACCTAATGCGCTTTTCCTCTTGTCATAACATCATTAACAAGGGAAATAAGCCCCAATGCAGCAGTGACTGGGGCAGACCTTCTGCGCTTTATGTCTACACCCCAACTGTATTCTGCACACCCTTCACTGTTACGGTGCTAAGAATATAAACATTCTTCAGTGTCTCCTTCCTTTTCTTTTGTATGTTTGCTTTTGGCTGTTTCTCCATGAAGTATTCATGACCTGTCCACGTTCCCCTGGATTTATTAACTTAGCTCCTTTGTATCTACTAGTTAACCTTGATGTCTTTCCTTCCTCCTGTACAATAAATTCCTCCTCTGGATCAACACTCCTCATTCAGTACACGCCTGCCTTATAAGTAACTCTCAAGATACTTGGGTCCCTTTTCAGAGTCCATGTTCACAGTTCAAAGCAACCTCTAGGGCTTTGATAACTTGGTTCAGGTAATCAGGGCAATAGCTACATATGCTCCATTGTTTTAAATTACTTTCAGGTGGAAATCCATTCTGACTACATTCAAAGTGAAGGTGAAAAAAATAATCTTTCCAGCTGTTTGATACAGGAAAGAGCTCATTGCTCTGCACAGATCTGAAGAGCTCACCCTATGCATCTTTCCTGTGACTGTAGTGGACACATCGTTGGTGCTCAGGTTTCTCTGTTGCTTCCTGGAGCGTCCACCCACAGTCATTCTCCAGCCTTTCCCATTCCTGGATGGCAGCCAGAGCAGCACCTTGGGGGAAGGAATGAGTGCTCCGCTGAAATAAATGCCCGGAGAAGACGGATGCCTGCGGTGCAGGAGGATTGGCCAAGGCATTCACTCTCCAGCTGTTAGGAATTTTAATTTTCCTGTCTTGGAACTCAGTAGAACCTTGGAGCATGATCAAAGGGGGAACAGGGTCAGGGAGGAGGGGAAGTAGTGGAGAATTGCGGGCTACCGTCCTACAAAGAAAGCAACTTAACTAAAGTATTAGTTTCCAATTGCTGTTATAACGAATTACCCCCACCTTAAGGACTTAAGACAGTTTATTACCTAACAGTTGTGTAGGTCAGAAGTCCAAAGTTAGTCTCACCTGGCTAAAGCCAAGGCATCAGCGGGGCTGCATTCCTGTCTAAAAGCTCTAGGGGAGAATCTGTTTCCTTGTCTTTTCCAGAGGTTTCCTGCATTCCTTGACTTGCGGTCTACTTCCTCTATCTTCAACGCCAGCAACAATGCATCTCTCTAACACTTTTTCCATTTTACACGTCTCTCTGACGGTACCCAGGAAATGTTCTCTGGTTTTAGGAATGCGTGTGATTTGATTAGATTGGACCCACTGGAGTAATCCAGGATAAACTCCCCATTTCAAGATGCTTAATCACATCTGCCAAGTCCCTTTTGCCATGTAAGGTAACACATTCATAGGTCCCAGGGGTGGAGTGGGCAGGTTATTCTATCCTACCACACCACGAAGTCGATATCCTCACTGAGACAGAAAAAAGAAGTTTCTACCTTTAGACCTACCTTCTTTGTCTCCCTCAGATCTAATGGGACAGCCATAGATCTTTAAAAATTCTCTTTTTGACATCAAATAGGTGACAAGTGAAATTTTATTATAGGCAAGCAATAATAATATTATCAGTTCCATCACAGTTTTTCTTTATTCAAATTACTACTTTAAGGTTTAGGGGTAACTTTCATTTCTCCTTCTCCATGTCTCTCCTTCACACATCCAGTAGCTTCCTCTGCCTTCAAGAAACTTTAATCTTCTTGACCTCCCTAGCTGTAGAATGATTCCCTCCTGCCTTTGACTGCCAAAGTTCTCCAAAAATTAATCAGCGTGTTACTGTTTTTTCCTTCACCTTCTATCCATCCCTCAGACCTCAGAAGTTTGGCTCCTGCCTTAACTCAATGGATGACGACCTGCCGAAGGCCCCAGGTATTATGTCACTGAGACACTTTCTCACTTTTCTATCTGCTATTGGATATTCCCATGATTCTCAACACCGTTGACCAGGCCTTTCTTGAAACTCCCCATCCCTGGCTTGTGTGGCTCTCCTGAGTCACTCACACCATGCTGTCTCAGACCCTGGTCCCTCGTCCTCCACCCAGCCCTCGCCTCCAGACATGACCTCTGCTCTTCTTTTCTACCCAGACTCCCACAGACACCCGCCGAATCTACTTTTCTAACTATTTGGTGGACATTTCTACACAGGTATCCTTCTGCCCTCTCAAACCCAAATGACCAGAGCTTAAATCTCCACATCTCTTCTCCTTCCTGATTTATGTACCGACTTGTTTATATAAAGGTTTTTTATTCATTTTAGTCAACAGATCCATCACGATCCTAATCGTCTTGGCTTGAATTCCAGCGTTGGTGTGGAACTTCTTTTATCCCATTTGGTTGACTTATTCACTATTTTTTTTTTTTTTTTTTTTTTTTTTTTTTTTGCGGTACACGGGCCTCTCCCGCTGTGGAGCACAGGCTCCGGACGCGCAGGCCCAGCCGCTCCGCGGCATGTGGGATCTTCCCAGGCTGGGGCATGAACCCGCGTCCCCTGCATTGGCAGGCGGACTCTCAACCACTGCGCCACCAGGGAAGCCCAGACTTATCTATTTTTATTCATACTGTTTCTGGCATCTCTTCCTTTGCTTCCAGTGCTGCCCTCGTGATTCTCACCACCATGGCCTGGGTGACCTGAAGTCCTTCTCAGCACTTACTTTACCACCACTACGAGATTAATTCCTAATCTCTCTTCTTCCATCATGTCATTCTTCCTTTCTTCATTTCCTATCGTTTAAACCCTCTGCTGTCTGAATCTAATCAATATTTCCAAGTTTATCAAACTTTTCATGACAAAAATTCTAGGAGGACCAGGGTGTCCACTATCCCATGAACATACCTTGTTCATTACTATCTCTGGGTTCACATGGTTTTCCATTCCTGAAATACTATCTCCTTCACCACCTATTTACTCTCATAGATCTTTTGAAGCTCAAGTACCAATCTCCCCATCAATACTTCTTTGGCTGTCTCCATTTTTAAGATTTCTCCTTCCTCTGAACGTATTAAAATTTGCAGAGCACATGGCAAATCAGCAGAGAACTTCCATAAGGTCCAATCATCCACCCACTCATCTTCCCGCAACTGTCACCATGTCCTCATTTCTTTCCACTGTTACTATGGATGAACTCTGCAGGCACCTACCCAAGACAGCCTCTCCATTTATCTACCAGATCCCACTCCAGTATTTCTGCTTCTCTTTTCTGTATCAATTTCTCCATCCCTCCTGGATCATTTCCATCAGTACATGAGCATGCTGTTATCTTCATATCTTCAGACAAACAAACAAACCTCTCTTAATCCCACTCCTGCCTCTAGCTATTCATTTTTTCTCCTTCCCTTTACAGCAAAACTCCTTTGAAAAAGTGATCTATCTGCACTGCTCTAACTTCTCTCTTCCTATTCTGTCTGGAACGCATTCCAGTTGAGCTTACATCCCCAACAGTCTGCTGAAAATGCTCTTATTAAGGTCACCAAGGACCTCCTCTTTGCTAAATCCAGTGGTCAGTTCCCATCTTGCTTGACCAATCAGAAACGTTGTGACCTTGATGACTCTCTTCTATTTGAAACACCTTCTTCACTTGGTGTTCCAGGCCCCACCCTCTCCTGTCTCTCTGTCCAGGCCCCTCCAGTCTCCTTTGCTAGTTCTTACTCAACTCATCATGCTTCTCAGCTTGTAGCAGATTTCCATGTCTCAGTCCTTGGCCCTTTTTTCTTTTCTATCAACACTCACTCCCGGGGTGACATCATCCAGTCTCATGGTTTAAAGTACCATCTATATGTGGATTCTGTTGGCTCTCAAATTTATCTCTTTGCCTGAACCCCTTCCCCAAGCCCTAGATGTGTGTTTCCAGTTGCTCACTCAGCATCTCCACTTAGAGATCTAATAGGCCTCTCAATTTAGTGCATCCCAAACCTAGCTCTTGAGAGCGTCACTGCTCCAACCTACACTTCCCATAGTCTCCCCGTGTCCACTGATGACAACTCCACCCAGTCCCTTTCTTTCTCTCTTACCATCAGCAAATCCTGTGGGCACTACTCTCAATACCTATCTGGAATCCAACCACTCATTGTCGTTCTACTATTGTCACCTGGTCTAAAACACGGTCCTCTCTCTCTGTAATGATACAAATAACAGATACGAGTGCAGGCCCTGGAGTCATAGCATGCAGGGCTCAGTCCTGGCTCTGCCACTTACTAAGGGTATGACCTTGGGCAAGTTATTTACCCTTTCTGTGCTTCAGTTTCCTCATTTATAAAGTAAGGATGATGATGATAACTGTTACAAGGATTAAGTGAAAAACCATATAAAGTGCTTAGAACAATGCCTGGCAAATGGTATGTGATCAACAAATGTCAGATCCATACTATTATTCTATAAATCCATGAAAGCTCCATGACTGTAGGTGGGAAGTAGTAGGCAGGAAGATCAGGGAAACCGTGGAAATTGCCATTCTCCTAAGCATAAGCCATCTAGATCTTTAAATACCCAAACCCATGCTGAACCAGGCTGGGGGATAATTGTTCCCACCAACTCTGACCTGTGCCTACCACTTGATATGCTGCTTATTTTGTTCAGTTTTTACCTACTGATTTATAGAATAATAGTACATAGCTAGCATTTCTTTTTTTTAATTTATGCTAGCCATCTTTTTAAAAATTAATTTATTTTTGGCTGCGTCGGGTCTTTGTTGCTGTGTGTGGGCTTTCTCTAGTTGTGGCGAGTGGGGGCTTCTCATTTTCGTGGCTTCTGTTGTTGCGGAGCACGGGCTCTAGGCACGCGGGCTTCAGTTGTGGCTTGTGGGCTCTAGAGCACAGGCTCAGTAGTTGTGGCACACGGGCTTAGCTGCTCTGCAGTGTGTGGGATTTTCCTGGACCAGGGCTCAAACCAGTATCCCCTGCATTGGCAGGCAGATTCTTACCCACTGCACCACCAGGAAAGTCCCTCTAAAATTTCTTTCTTTTTAAAAAATATTTATTTATTTTATTTATGGCTGCGTTGGGTCTTCGTTGCTGTGTGCGGGCTTTCTCTAGTTGTGACAAGCGGGGGCTACTCTTCGTTGTGGTGCCTGGGCTTCTCATTGTGGTGGCTTCTCTTGTTGTGGAGCACGGGCTCTAGGTGTGTGGGCTTCAGTAGTTGTGGCTCGCGGGCTCTAGAGTGGAGGCTCAGTAGTTGTGGTGCGTGGGCTTAGTTGCTCTGCAGTATGTGGGATCTTCCTGCATCAGGGCTCAAACCTGTGTCCCCTGCATTGGCAGCTGGATTCCTAACCACTGCGCCACCAGGGAAGCCCCCTCTAACATTTCTTGATCGTGCGCTATTTGCTATTGTCACCTCTTTTCCTTTGTCTCTAGAGTACTTCCGATAGCTCCTCTTCTCCAAATCTCCTTAGTCCTGATCCTGGCTCTATTCTGTGTTGACCTCCCCCTTTCAGGATTCTATATCTAGAGTTTGCTGTCATTGCTACCAAATATAACATTTAAAAGAGTGTTCTATAAACCCAGTTAACAATACTGCCGTGAGAGCCATTTTCAATTGTCATTTTATTGACACAAAGAACCTGGGCTTCTTTGCAAAAGTGGTTGATATGGAAAAGGGTAAACTGCTGAGTGAGGATGGAAAAAGGAAGTAATTCAAACTATGTCCACATTATTCAGAACCAAAAAAGCCAGGCAGTGTTCAGAAAAGGAAATTGAGAAATGGAAGCATTTCCCTAAATATTCAGAAAGTTCAGAAGTGGGGATTAAACTTCACTGTTTGAAACTTCAGGGATTTCTTTTGGCTAAATTCCAGGATTCTTTGGAGAGAATCCCTTTCTGTTGTGTTTTTGTCTCAGCAGGGCTCATAAGGGCACATGGTGGCCTGGCTGGAAAACACTAAGTGACATCTCCCCCACTGTCAGCCCCCTCCCTGACTTGCCACTCACCTAGTCCAGGGCTCTTGATCACATGCAGACTACAGACACCAAATAAATTAGGTAGATGGAACTCATACATCAAAGCCACCTACTTGGACTCCTTTTTGGCCATTGGTACATTTTCTCTCTTTTTTAATCGGCCTCATAAATCTGACCCTGACAAGGTCCTACCTCTCTATACCAGCAGTCAGAGGTGAGATGGTAATTTGTCCTCAAGCTTTCATCTGCTTCTCCACTTGAGTGACCGTCAGTGCCACGCGGCACCCATTCATTTCAGGGGCTCAGGTGTGGCTGTGGGGAGGTGTGTACCAAGTCCTGCCAAACCGGTGACTCCTTCCAAAAGAACAGGATGGTTCTCCAAGCATCGTGCGCAGCAGGTGACTACACGCCACAGTGCCTGATGAAATACCGGCATGCCGAGAGCTGTAAAGAACACGACACATTGTTCTGTGTTCTTCGGAGTATCTGATTCATAATAGCTGTTCACATACTGGCTAATGATTACCTGGACTCAAATAATTTTTCAAGAGGCTTATCCAAATCAAGAACTGAAGAAGACACCAGAGTTGTCCGGGGGGGTGATGTCGCTCTCTGAAGTGGGGGGAAAATACCTCCAGACCTGGGTTGAATTCACATATTCGGGGTCATTTGACTCAATCTTCGTCCCCTGGTGACATTCCAGATGTGATTCTGGAATGTCGACTTTGGTCACGTGGGCAAAGTTTGGATCTCTCATCACTTGTGGAGAGCTGCCTCATGGCTTCTAGGAGCCGCATCGTGGCTGGGTCTTGGGTCCTTCCTGAGTCTGCCTTTTTCTGCCTGCCCCTTTTTAGAGGAGGCTGTCTCTTTTTCTCCTCTCATCCAGATGCTGTTTACAGCTGGCTTAATGTCCCCCTGTCCTCTCTGGGCTTTCCCAGCCCCTTGCATGGGGAGGGGACATCCAGGTTCTACCTAGGTTCCCCTAATGTGTTTGGTTTCCATATAAATGGGCAGTCATTTTCTACAGAGGCCTTTCTCTCTAATCCATTTAGAGACCTTGAGGACTGGAGATACCTTATCGTACTCTGGCAGTTCATTTTGGTTATTTACAAAACACCATTGAGGGCTTCCCTGGTGGCGCAGTGGTTGAGAGTCCGCCTGCCGATGCAGGGGTCATGGGTTCGTGCCCCGGGCCGGGAAGATCCCACATGCCGCAGAGCGGTTGGGCCCGTGAGCCATGGCCGCTGAGCCTGCGCGTCCGGAGCCTGTGCTCCGCAATGGGAGAGGCCACAACAGTAAAAGGCCCGTGTACCGCAAAATAAAACACCATTGAACCCCTTTATGGGCTCATAACAAAATAGCCTATTGAAAGAGCATAATGGTTTCTTGCACTTTTGAACGCCCATCGTTCCACCAATGCTATAGATGATTTATGTTGCAGGAGGCTTATGGTAAGCCTCCAGGCTTTTCACTGGGGTTCAACCCTTGGGAGAGTAATGTTCTGTACCGCACGAGGGTCATGACCTGCAGATGTGAGCAGCCACCAAATATTATTGTTGGAGATGGTAAATAACAACAATCACAACAGCTGCCATATACACAGGGCACTTATTAAACGTCAGCCTGTACATTCACTGTGTTGCTAATGCTTTATTTTCATTGTGTGTTTGCTTCTCATAGCAGCTCTATCATTACTCTGATCCCCATTTTATAGATGAGGAAACAGAAGCTTGGAGAGGCTAAGCAAATCCTACTCCCCACAAAATAATCACATAGAATTTGAGCCCAAGTCCCTCCAACCCCACAGCCCAGACTCTGTATGTCTTGTTGCTGTGTCATCAGAGCATATCGTCAGACTCCCCTGCCTTGGCTTTGGGGACATGCATTTTCTTGGCTTCCTTCCTACCTTCCTTCCTGGTCTCCTCTGTGGTTCTGCCTCCCCCATGGAGGTTTTAACGCCCCAGTGTCTTCGAGCCTGCCTTGACCCAAACCTACTAGTTTTTCTAACCACACTCTTCTCTAAGCAATCTCACCTAGTCCTGCGAATTTAAATATCAACATGCATTTAACACCTATCTGCTGACATTCCACAATCGAAATCTTCCCTTCCAGACTGCTGCCCTTACTCTCAGATTCATACATCCAATTGAGATTTCTAAATGGCATCTCAAACTTAACATGCCCCAAACAGAATTTTTTACCTTTTTCTCAAGAATGTTCCACACCTCACTTCATGATACTGCCATTCAAACACTCAAACCAGAAATGTAGGCCTGGTTCTTGATTTTTCCTTTTCCTCATCTGGACTCCCAGTAATTCCATGAGTTCAACCTCGACCCACCTCTCTTCCTCCACTGCTGTGTCTTTAGTCTGAGCTACTAACATCCCTTGTCTGAACTATTGCAATAGCCTCCTGGCTGGTTTCCCTGCTTTCATACTTGCCATCCCCAGCCCCAGTTCATTTTTCACTTAGTCGTCTGTGACGTTTAATATATGAATCAACTCGTGCCCCTCCCCTCCTTAAAACTCTGCAAAGGTTTTCTTATGACCGAAGTCCAAACTTCATAGGATGCCCTTCTAGGCCATGTGTGAACTGGCTGTTGACCAACTTTGCAGCTGAATCTCATACTGCTCACTGCCTCATTCACTACTCTGTAGCTACAGTGGTGTCTTTCCAGTTCCCCAGTGATACAGAGCTCTTTCATGCCTCAGGACCTTTGCACTGGCAGTTCCCTCTCCCGGGAATGCGCTCTCCCTGGCCCACAGGTGCTCACTACAAACAAGAATAGTAGGTTGCCTCTCCTACAAGAATAAGATGAATAATAAGTAACATGAAAAAAATCATGTCATCAATAACTTATTTAGCTATTTGTATTTATGACATTTAAATGACGTGGGCTTAATATGATTAGGCTGTGGGTTTTCTGAAGCATGTTTCTGTGTTTACGTGGATGGAGTAGGGAAGAGTGGGAGGAAACATATTTACCATGTGGTAATGATGACTCATGAATCCTGAGAGGTAGATGTTGATATCCCTGGTTTTCAGAACTTGCTCAGAGTAACTGGCTAACGATGAGCAGGTAAGAAGTAGTAGGTCTGGAATTTATAGGTCGTCTGACTCCAGTGCACGTGTATCCCCCAGATCCTGGTGCCTCTGAGTAGATACAACTCAGAGATGAGGTTCAAGGGTAAGAAAAAGGAGAGACACCTGGAAAGAATAGATTTTGTTCACCTGGGCAGCGTCATCGGAGAGAGTAGATACCTATCTTAGTTATGTCCAGCTCTGCCTTGGTTGTCAAACATGGCCTGAACGAGCTGAACTAGCCCTCTACTTAGAAAGCCAGTATCCAGACACACAGATAAGGCGGGGAATACAGTTAGGTATGGCAATAATGAGCTACCATCTGCTAAAACATCACACTCTGAGTGGGACTTAACATGGTTTTGGGTTTCTTTGAACGTGTTTTTTTCCACCATATGTGCTTAAAGGCTCCGAAAAGGAAACAGCTTAATCCAGGAATGTGAAAAAGAACGGTGACATTCCGTGGTGTGTCAGTGAAATGAGAAACTATCAGGCACCATCTATTTCAGGGCTTTGTGGTATTTTCTGGTTCCAGGCTTCCAGTTAGTGACAAAATGGCAAGAGGAATTACCACATGTGTGGGGTAGAGAGGAGGACCATGGTAGGTGCTACTTCTAAAATTTACTTTTGGCTTTGCCCCGGACTAAATTGACACATATACAGAAAATGCCTTGTTTCCTCCAAGGCCTCCCTGAGATAGCGTCTATCTACTTGGCTTAACCATATTCTTCCCACTGGAAATTGATCTCCCTGCACTAGGTTTCCCTGTTGAATTTTGTCTGCACCTCTGCGACAGCACTCAGTCCAGGCATCCCTCTTTATAGCCTCTTGCATTTCTATCTTTCTCCTCCACTAACCTAAAGCTCCCTGAGGGCACAGGCCATGGGTTTCGTTTCATCTTTGCATAATGCAGTGGGACCCAGCACAATAACTTACCCTGGAGGTGCTCAAGAAATGTTATTGAATTAAAATAAAATTGTTAGAGGGGAACAGTTTAGAATGATCATGTTAAAATAAGATATCTCAATTATTTGCCGAAATGACATATTGTAGATCAATAACATAATTGACTCTATCCTTACATTAAATTCTGGAAAAATGTCTGATAGTACCATGAATAAACCCCTCCTCTTTTTGAGAGCCAGTGTGTGGTTTTGTTTTGGTTTTTTAATTAATTAATTAATTAAATTTAGTTATGGCTGCATTGGGTCTTCATTGCTGTGGGAGGACTTTCTCTAGTTGCAGCGAGCGGGGGCTACTCTCTCATTGTGGCGTGCGGGCTTCTCATTGCGGTCGCTTCTCTTGTTGCAGAGCACGGGCTCTAGGCGCATGGGCTTCAGTAGTTGTGGCACGCAGGCTCAGTACTTGTGGTTCGCGGGCCCTAGAGCACAGGCTCAGTAGTTGTGGCGCACGGGCTTAGTTGTTCTGCGGCATGTGGGATCTTCCTGGACCAGGGCTTGAACCTATGTCCCCTGCACTGGCAGGTGGGTTCTTAACCACTGAGGCACCAGGGAAGTCCAGTGTGTGGTTTTGGTTAAACGTCATAGTGTAAATTCTACGGAATTTAAATGTTTGAGATGAGGAAAGATATTGCTTTTGGTCTTAGCACTGGGGCAAAAGGGTGAAAGCCTTTTAGAATATTCATGGCTAGCATGGTTAGCTTAGCATAGGTATGTCAATAAATCATTGCCATAGCTCTGTGATAATTGGAGATCTCTCTCTCTCTCTCTCTCTCTCTCTCTCTCTCTCTCTCTCCCCCTCTCCCCCTGTGTGTGTGTGTACCTTTTTGTAAGAAAATATTTAAGAACTTTCTGTGTAGAGAAATACGGTGAATGTCATAAAGCACCTAGATATTATGATAAGTGTGTTTGGAGAAGGCAAAAGTGTTTTGTTTTCTCAATATTTAAACATGGCCAACACATAAATTGGGATGTTTAAATGCTACGGGAATACTGACAGTAACAAAGAAGGACTCTAGTGTAATATAGAGGATAATTCTCTCTAACCTAGAAAGGAGAGTTGGGTGCTGAAGGATGACGTCATCAAAACAACATTGGAGGAAGATGCATTTGGCATCAGTGTCCAGGATAACTGCAGGATGATCTGCCCGTGAACCCAGCTGTCCTGGAATCACTGGGGCCAAGGAGGGAGCTGGAATAATAATCCAGATGTGAGGTGATAGAGGCACAGTGATAGCAAGTGGTAGAAATGAAGAGGAAAGATTGGCTATACAGGCATTTATAAAAGGAAGAATCCCTACCACTTTGTGAATGCGATAGAGAATTCTAAAATATTGGGTCTGAGTGTCTTGACTGACTTGTCAACACCAGAAAGAGAGAGAAGTGAGGAGGGGCAGTTGGACCACAGGGAAATATGAGTTGACCTTTAGACATACTGAGTTCTACAACACAGTGAAACGCCCAGGTGGAAATTCTCTAGCTCTATCCCTGTCGTTTTAGGACACTGTTATTCTCCAAGGGAGATATTGGTGATATCAGATCTGGAGATGGCAAAGGGAAATTTAAGACAAGTGAAGAACAAGCTAAGTTTGAAAACGTTGAGGGCACGGCACTGCCCTCAGCACTGCTGAGACATGCCTCCGTGTTCTGGTTGGGTATGTGATCTCCCATCATCTTGACTACCTGCCAGGCTAAATGCCGTCATACATCGACTGTGCTCTGGCTTAGATTCCTGCTTCTCCTCGCCTTCCTTGTGGTCAGGGATTAGAAGATGTCAACTTTATGACTTAAAAACACAGAAGAGCATTCTTCTCTTACAGTGGGCTCAAATATGGAAGCCTCCAAATCTGTCGGGTAGATACGTAAGTCAGACTTATATTGAGTGGCATGCCAGTGTCTCTGATCTAGTCCTCTTGGTAAAGTTTAACTCATCCTTTGAGAGTTAACTCAAAAGTTACTGCCTCTAAGTAGCCTTCCTGACTTCCCCAGGTGGTTGGTCTTTTCATTGTCCACGTTGCCACACACTTTGTTCTGCTTTGTGCTACAGTGCACAGAAAAATCTATGTGTCTGTCTCTCACCACTAGACTGGGAGCATCCAGAAGATGGGAACCATTGATTCATCTTTGTATTTCCCACTCCCTTAACAGAGTGGGGCTCGTGGGTGATAGTTCATTGTTGGAAATATCCAAAAGAGAAGATTTAAGAACGTGGATGGAACGATAGGCAGTTGCTGTAGCAAAACCTGTATATACATCATATGTCACATCCCGCTGATGCTGTTAATGCTACACCAGCAGAGGCAGTGCTCTCATTACATGCTGTTGGCCCATATTTGTAACGTGTGACATTTTTTATGGAATATTGTCAAGGGTAATCCATCACATAGTAACCTTTGGATTATATGCTGAGACTGGTCTTCAACATAGACATAAATGAACTTCAAGGATCGTGCTATTTTCTGAGAAGGGTGTGATCAAGGGTTCTGGCTAGGAAAATGAAGCAGAACATTATTTTCTTTTAAGTTAAATATAAGTGCCTGAAAAAGAGGTTTCCTTCTGTCAGCCCCAGTCGGGGCACGGTTATTGTGTGAAGATAATCAGATGACTCTGAAATGTGGCAGAATATTTTTTTCTTAGAGTACCTCAGGGTTTGAAAAGGGGGTGAAGAGTTGCTAAAGGTTTGACCACCCTTGGAACTTGTAGGGTTTGTAATATCTTTATCTAATATCTTTATCTCAAGAGGTGTTTTAAAAAATAAAAGGACACATGACAACTTGAGCGAATTTCAGATATCGGCCGTGGGCTCACAGTTAAAGATATTCTCTCTGTATCCATAAAGATTTAGGAATTTACACATAGTATAGAGAGAGTATAAATAAAAGAGAGCTTCTAAGTCTCATCATTTTTGTGTAAATCCAGATAAGACTCCTTTGATGAGCTTAGCGGTTCCTGTTAAGGAAAAGCTTATAGGTGAGAGGAACACTAAAATTATAATTCTTTGTCTTCCTTAATTAGACTGAAGCTCACCATAGATCTTGCTGAAGCTGTGATAAAATTCAAGTAATAATTCACATTGTCAGGTCAGCAGAAATGGGCACGGGGCATCCAGTATGACTGAAGGATTTGCTTACGTGATCTATCTGTGAACGGAGGTGCTCAGGAGAGGTACACAGTCTTCATGGGAAATAAACCCTCTGAAGATGCTGAGTACAAACAGCAACGAAAATAAATCCCAGCAAGTTTCTTATATTACCCTTACAGATGTCATTTCAGAGGAAATATATAAATCACATTCATACCAATTGATGTGGGGCACTAATTAGTAAGTCCCATTAAATCGTGGAGTAATGACATTCAGCATCTAATGAATGCCTCATCATCTTTTGATCATTAATATTTCACAGCATAAGAACACAAGAATTGGCATCCCTGGGCTCACGCAGCATGGTTTTCTGTCTGTGATGTAGCCCCAAGGGCACTAAGTAGCACGAGGGTATTGCTCCTTTGTCGTGAGGCTGCACAACACAATTAACTCAGGACCCTGAGTCCTAACGTTTCCTCATTTTAGAAAATGCGAATCTGCCTGCCATTCTCCGAATTAACATCTGCGACTGCCCAGTGCCCTGGAAAACAGAAGCAAGCTGAGATGTTGACTTTGCTTCGCTGCTGACCCTCACAGTCCATGCAAGAAACTTGCACAGGAGATAAAAAACAAATCATTCCTCTGATTTATTACTAAGGGCTTTCTTTATTCAAAGGCAGTAATCACCTCACAGAGCAGGTGCCATTGCAAGGGCTTATTGATCCTGTGCGCTTCTAGAAATGCCAGGAGGCCGTCACTCCGGCGGGAGATGGAGGTGGTCAACGATAAAGAAGTCCATCTCCGAGCAGGCTGGAGTGGGAGAAAATCTCTGGCCCTAGAGACCTATGGCTCCAGCGACGCTCGGTGCCTTTCTTTCAGAAGAGGGGCTGGAGCGGAGAGAGCGCTGAGAGGCTGCCGTGGGCAAGTGAGAGAGAAAGGGAGGATGACAGGGAGACAGAGCTGCCGAGGGGTCTCCGAGGCTGCATCCTTCAGGAGGACGGAGAAAGGGTCTTCGTCTCCAGATCGAGATTCCTAAGAGTTAAATACCACCACGCAGCCCGACCCGGATGGGATTTGTTTCTGGGTAGAAAACGCGACACTGATCAACATCAACTTGGACAAGTGACAAGACTAGGTCTGATGTTGGTGGATGTCTTTTCAGGTCGTTGGAGGGGAGAGGACGGCAGGCAGTGTGCTCGGGGGTAGCTGGAGAGAAACATCGCGTCCAGGGCAGCGACAGAAAGCGACAAGGAGGAGGCCAACAGAGGGACGAAAAGAGAGGGAGGAAGAGTTGAAGAAAAGTAGGGGGAAAGTAGGGACAGGGTGAAGAGGAGAGAGGAAGGGACGAGGGAGAAGTGAGGGCGGCGAGGAGGGATCCACAAGGGAAGGGGATCGCGGGAGAGCAGGGAGGACGGGTTGGTCGCGAGGTGCAGAGCGGGCACAGGGGTGCGCGGGGGTGGCGGCGCCGGGAGGGAGGCGAAGGGGCTGCGGGAGAGGCGGGGGGCGAGGGAGCGCTCGAGGCTCGGGGAGGCGCGGAGCGGCGGACCGGGGAGGGGGCGGGCGCGCGGTCGAAAGGGAGCCGAGGAGGGAGCGCGCCGGGCCGGGAGCCGAGGGCGGGCGGGAGGTGGGGGGCAGGTGGGGGAGCGCGGAGCGAGCGGAGGCCAAGTGCATTGTGTCTGGCGGCGGCGCGCGAGCCCACCGGCGGCCGCGGCGGGGCGGGCAGCCATGGAGCCGCGGGCGCTCGTCACGGCGCTCAGCCTCGGCCTCAGCCTCTGCTCCCTGGGGCTGCTGGTCACGGCCATCTTCACCGACCACTGGTACGAGACCGACCCCCGGCGCCACAAGGAGAGCTGCGAGCGCAGCCGCGCGGGCGCCGACCCCCCGGACCAGAAGAACCGCCTGATGCCGCTATCTCACCTGCCGCTGCGGGACTCGCCCCCCCTCGGGCGCCGGCTGCTCCCGGGCGGCCCCGGGCGCGCCGACCCCGAGTCCTGGCGCTCGCTGCTGGGGCTCGGTGGGCTGGACGCCGAGTGCGGCCGGCCGCTCTTCGCCACCTATTCGGGCCTCTGGAGGAAGTGCTACTTCCTGGGCATCGACCGGGACATCGACACCCTCATCCTGAAAGGTGAGCGGCGGGCGCGCCCTGCGCCCCGGGCGCCCGCGTGTGGAGCGCAGCCCGCGGCTCCCCAGGGGCGCGCCTGTCCCCGCGGCCGCCTCCCCGCCGCGTCCCCGGCACATTCTTTCGTCTCCCCCGCCGCCTCCTTTTTTTACCCCTCCCCTCTCTCTTTCTTTCCCCGTCCCTCCCTTGTTCTCTCCCGCTCCTCTTTCTTTCCCCGGCTCTCTTCTTTCCTCTCCATCCTCCTTTTCCTTTTCCCGTCTTCCCTCAAGTCTGGGCTTCAGCCCCCCGCCTCTATCTCCTTTGCTTCCTTGGCCTCCTTTCCCCCCCTTCTCCTCGCCTCTCGTCCTTCGCTGTCTTTGTACACGTGCCTGACTTGGAACGCACGGGTCTGTTTTCTGGACGCTGCTCCCCGGGAAGGTAAACATCAAAAAGACCCGACCTTTCCCAGTTGGGCTCCTTCCCTTAAGTTGTACTTTCCTTTTAGAAATACCTTTGAAGGAAAAGTGGTGCAAACCTCAGAAGAGGAGGAAAAGGGCTTTTTCTTGTATTGTGCTGATGTTGGTGGCAGACGGGACTGATGTGGTATGCCAGCCTGGCAGGCTAATGGGGAGCTCAGGAGGCGGGAGGAACCTTCCTCTAAACCCCCGAAGTGCAGGGTTCCTTTGGGTTAGACCTCAGATAACATTAATGCATTGGTGGAGGCAGCTGAATGCTGATAGGACATCTACTTTTTTCCAGCCTTCCTGATGACTGGGCACATCATCCTTAGGCTAGTCACACCAGGGCGAGGAGAGTGGAAAACCGGTCCAAGCCTTTTAAAGTAGAGCTTTCCGTATTTGCACATGGAGTCTCTACAGAATCACTCTCTCTTAAATTTGTGATACCTCGTAAGGCTGTTTTTGTTGTTGTTTTGTTATTTGACACTGAGTTGTAGAGCATCAATTTGCTCTTCTGAGGTCTAGGTGACACCTGGCTCCCATGTGCGTAATCGGATCGTTTGAATTTTTTTGGTAAATGTCATTCATGTAAGAATATTCAATGTGACAGTCCTACTGCTGAGGCTTCCTTCTAACTTTCCGAGCTTGACCCTTATTACAAATTCTTTTTCTCTGAGACGGAAAAAATAAAACCCACCTTCTTTCCTGGGACTCATTATTGCGAAAAAAGAAGACGTCTAAAATCAGTACATTTAAAGATTTAGTAGCCATTCAGGAAAGCAAAGAAGCAGATTTGTGTTGAATTCCAGTTTGGAATGGAATTACATGGAAAGGAGGGGGTTAATAACATGTTGGCCTCAGAGTGTTGTTCGTTGGCGTATTCCTCATTTCTCAAACATGTCAACTTCTTCCTTCCCATGGCTAGCTCAGCTGGGGACTGCCATCTGAAATCTGTCTGTGTGTGGAAGGACTCCAGCGCTCTTGGGGGGAAGCAGATACACTAACCTTCCTTTGGGAAGGGCGCTGTATTCTTTCCTCTCCTAACTCACATCCAAATCTGATTTCTCCTCGTGAAGATGCTGCATAATTAATTTTGATAGTACATGAACAAACTGTAAAAGCTGAATTTGGAGGTTCGGTTATGGAATGCTCGTTTAGGCAAGGCAATTTTGAAAGCTAAGCAGTGTAGTCTGTCTTTGGAAATGACAGAGCTGCATTTCCTTACGCTCTTCCTCTGCTGAGAGTAATTGATTGCATGTAATCTGGATATAGAATAATGCCTGAAACAGCAGGGTAGAGTTCATTCAATCCAATGGCAGGCAGGAGAGGGTGTCCCACAGGACACTTGCACATTCCCCACCTCCCTACCTGGGCTGGCTAGCTGAGGTGCCGAGCTCCAGGGAAGTTCAGAATCGAATAATCCTAGAGGCTGAAGGGACTTTAGTGGTCATTCAATCCAACCTCCCCTGCACTGTTGACTCCCTTCTTCTACATCTTTCTGACAAACAGTTGTCCAGCCTAGCACTTTCCTAAGACAGAACTTGTGTGCTAATTAAAAGAATTATAGTTTTCTAGTCATAAATGCAAGTTTGTATTAAAACAATCTCAGGGCTTCCCTGGTGGCGCAGTGGTTGAGAGTCCGCCTGCCGATGCAGGGGACACGGGTTCGTGCCCCGGTCTGGGAGGATCCCACGTGCCGCGGAGAGGCTGGGCCCGTGAGCCATGGCCGCTGAGCCTGCACATCCGGAGCCTGTGCTCCACAACGGGAGAGGCCACAGCAGTGAGGCCCGCGTACCGCAAAAAAAAAAAAAAGAAAAACGATCTCAGATTTGTAATACTGATGGTGTTTAGCTAATCCTTTTTGTAGGATACTAAAGGGTTCTAGGTTGTCATCAGAAGACCTGGGCTCCATTGCTGGCTCTACTGCTAAATCGCAGGGCTTCCTCCAACAAGTGTCCAGGCCTCCTTGGCCTTCAGTTTTCTAGTTCATAGTAGGAAGGCTCACTGTTCTTTAGGGGATTTTCTAGTTCTAAAATCTGTCATTGTTGTACTAATAGCAATGTAAATTTAGCTTCCTGGGAAGTTAACGCCCTGACATTATTGACATGAGGAGTTTGGATGAAATGACAGACGTTCAGTACGTTATGTCCTTGATCATAATTTGTTGTTTGGGAGATGGCCAGAAGGGCCTCAAGTACTTTCAGTATTGCTACTCATCTACCTTGGGCTACCTACATAACTCTTCTAGATCTCAGTTTCATCATCTGTGTGAGATGAATGGGTGAAATGAACAGCTTTAAAATTCTGTGATTCTAAGAATAATTTCAACAGATGATTTTGACACCCACGTTAGGTAAACATTATTACCTTTGTTTTGGCATCTGTGATATGAATTTGGCATTTGTGGTGTATTTTGACATCTGTGGCTGTGGTATGAATTTCTTAAATGAGCCCTGTATAACTAGAAATCAACATGACAGCTAATTTAAAAATTTGGACAACTAGGGTCCCACATTTCATTCTTACTTTCTTCTCTGAACTACCTTATGAGTCCTAAGATTTAGAAATGTTAACGATAGGAAATGAAGAAAAGTAGACTCAGATGGGAGAGTGGGGAGGGGTGGAAAGGGCCACAAGAAGTGCCTGACATACTTAATGAGCTTTTGAGGGAAAAAGAGGTCAGCCTTTCTTCGTGTGGACTTAGAGCACAAAGCCAGGAGGTGGGGGCTTCCCTGGTGGCTCAGTGATTGAGAGTCCGCCTGCCTATGCAGGGGACATGGGTTCGTGTCCCGGTCCGGGAAGATCCCACATGCCGCGGAGCGGCTAGGCCCGTGAGCCATGGCCGCTGAGCCTGCGCGTCTGGAGCCTGTGCTCCGCAACGGGAGACGCCACAACAGTGAGAGGCCCACGTACCGCAAAAACAAAGCCAGGAGGTGGGTGAAAGTTACAGAGGGGAAAATGTAGAGTTGATAATACGGAAGACCTCTCACAATTGGAATTGTTTGCATTTCCTGGAGGCTGGGAAACTATTTCTGAGAGATGGAGAGGAAAAAGAAACAGACAATGTGGAGAATAAGAGATTGGCTTAGAAGTGCAGCATATAGGCTCTGTAGTGTTCATCTACTTAAGAGAAATCACGTGAGCCAGAAGAGCAGCGGTCTCATTGGGACAAGTATTTGGGAAAATCATCAAACTCTGATTGTCACCCTTTCATTATGATTCTGTTTACTTCTAGCCCAGAGTGACCCTAGAAGGTCTCCCCTAGATTGGACCTCCAACCAGGACCTTCAGTAAGAATGGAGGTAAAGTTATAGATAAATCCATTAAGGACCAAGACTAGAACTCGATGCTACTCTCCCAGGCTGACGAAAGACCAGCCACCAGCACAGTTGGCATACCGTTGTCTTTCCTCTTACTGTATTAACTAATCCACATTTCACTATCTTGCCCACTGGGATAACATGGGAACTTACAAATGCTGTAGAGATATTAAGTTCACACTATATTATCATAGTTTACTATCCAATAAAACAAATGCCCATCGAAAGGCTGTTATGTGCAAGGTCATATTAGGGAGATTTCGGCTACACATGTGGGGATTCTTTTGTGTTTGAGCTGGTCAATTGACTAACTTATTCTTCCATACATAGACCCTTCTTACAGTTAACTGTTGTTGCTAAGGAAGCTTTGCTTGTCACAGTAAAGACAGTCTCTGATAAGTATGCAAATGAAGTCATCCTCCACCCAGCAACAGGGCGGCTAGAATAGTTGAAGGAGCCTTGTGGCAGGAACTTGAGAGAATGGGTTTAAAGAGTAGGTTCTTGGGTTTCCCTGGTGGCGCAGTGGTTGAGAGTCCGCCTGCCGATGCAGGGGACACGGGTTCGTGCCCCAGCCCGGGGGCAACGGGAGAGGCCACAACAGTGAGAGGCCCGCGTAACGCAAAAAAAAAAAAAAAGAGTAGGTTCTTTATCCCTTCATTCATCCAGCTTATTCCCTCAATAAATATATATTGAAAGCCAGGTATTGTTTTAGGTATAGAAGATACAGGATTGAACAAAATGGATAAAAACGCCTGCCCTAATAGAGTTTATATCAAGTGGTGGAGTTATTTTCTAGTGGATTATACAGTCATTACTCTTAGTAGGCTGTGGGAAGAACGCTGTGCAAGCTGCTAGAGCTGGTAAGTATGTGACAGAAAATACAGTGCAGAGTGATGGAGAGCTGTACCCTTTGGGGGACGCCCGGCCATTCTGTTCCAAGTGCAATTCTTAGGTTTAAACTACTGGTTGAACAGTAAAATAGGAGGACAGATGGAAGGAGACTCAGTTGGAGACATTCTATAATGCTTCTTTCAGTTACTGAAAACACTGAGTTTAATAAATAAACATTGAAGAGTCTTGTGAATACATTATGTGGAACTTTGGAGAAATTAATTTTGAATAGGAGTTAGACATTGAAATGATATCAAAAGTGCCAACTGTTCTTACTAGCCTTAACTTCAATTGAAAAAAAAATTTTAATTAAAAAATTTCATTAAAAACAATTAACACTATTTTTCAAATAGATGTACTTTGTTTATGTAAACCAAATCCTAATATTATATATTGCCTGCAATAAACAAAAGGAAAATGAATGTTGTAGTGTTTTGTTTTTATGAAATTAAAAGTGATAGAATTTCAGCAATGTGAAGATTCTAATTCTGTAGGCATACTGTTAACCTGTATAAATCATTTGGGATTGAATTCTTGAAACTTGAAATACAGCATGTCCTTGTGGTTTCAGAAGCATTTTTCCTTTAATGAGATAAACAGAGATATCAAAGACAGTAGGACATAAATACTTTGTCATTTCGCTCTCTGCAAGTAAAAGAAAGTAGGAGGATTGGTAGGAATTCATTGGGTCTCTTCTTCACTCTGCTAATGATATATCTGTTTCCCCTGTTGGCTTATTTTCCATGAAATTAATAGTCTGTACAGGACACACTACGTTCTACCTGACACAGAAATAGATTGATGATTTTCTTCAGCTCATTTGTAGACCAAAGTATCATTTGTGTTAGAATAATTATCTCCCAAGAGCAGATGTATCTGGGAAATCTGAGAGGCAAGCACTGTTTCTCTTCTCTGACCCATTTGTTCACATACTGGTCTCAGACCTTCTCTTGGACCAGAAGATGCTGCTGGCAAAGGGATTCCTCAGTTTTGGGGGTGCTGGGGGTATCATTAAGACTTCCTTTTTCTTTCTTTACTTCTCAAGGCAGTGGTCTCCAAACTTGTCTTCAGCCTCACTCTATGTAATTTATATTTATTCATTTTAAAATTAGGTGCATGGACTGTCCTGACATATACATCATGAAACACAGACAAAAGCAAACCTTGAAGGGATGGGGTAATAAACAGAAAAAGAAGTTCAACTATTTTCACCCACACTTTCCAAAGGACTGCTTGTGTACCCCCTGGCATGTATACACTCCTCTTGGAAGACTGCTGTTCTCACTGCACATCAGCAAAGCTGAGCTTCTCATCTTGGCAGAAGAAGGAGGATTGTTTGTTTACTATCATGGCTGACCTCTGTGGTGGGTCTCCCAGGCCACCGTTGTATCACATGTATTCATCTTGCACAGGGGAGAGAAGAAGATGCATTTTATTTCTGTATCATTTCTGACATTAGGCACAGCATTACCCAAGTGTGATAGCCTATGTTTCAACACATCCTGTTGCTAACACTCCTGAAGGTTATCTTGCATAGAAATTAGATTCTTACTCGCCTCTCTGCTATCAAAAAAAAAAGATACTTGTTTCCATTCTTTCCATCTGCACAGGGAAGTCACCTTTTAAAAGTGATTCATTAACACAAAAGTGGTTGGTGCTTTAAGTGGTTTGTGATCAAAATTGCCAGAGTCAGTGCCATTTGTATCCACCATGTCTCATGGATAACATTTAGCAATGGCCTTGAGGGGAAAAACGGAAGAGTTTTTGGCTATGCCATAGAAAGTTCACAACCAGTTATACCCGAGTGGCTGTGATTTTTTCCTTAGCTCCTGATTTTTCTTTTTCAAAGCTCAAAATGAGCCGTTAAACCCCATCAGGCAGACTGCTCATAATTGCAAGCGTTCTTGATTACCACAGAAGATATGCTTTTGTTTGGGGAGCATCTGGAAGTTACGTTCCACTGAGGGAGTAACCGAGTCTCCCAGTGTCAATGCTAAATGGGAGGCCATGGGGAGTGGCCACATTGAAGGAATTTAGGCAGGTCCTAGGGTTTTCCCAACAGTTACCAAGGGTGAACGCTCCTTTCCTCTTTGAACCCGCCTGCAGTGTGGTATACCCCAGGTTACTGACCTTTGACCTCTGCCAAGCAAACTGTGACCTCGGGTTGACTGTGTCCTTATTCCTGAGTCCATCTTTCTTGTGTCTGTCCACCTTGTCTTTCAGAGAGATTCCACTGTCCTTCTTTGACACTCAATTGTGTGACCATCTGAGGCCCATTTTCCTGTATTATTTGCTGGTTAAAAGAATAAAAATAGGGCTTCCCTGGTGGCGCAGTAGTTGAGAGTCTGCCTGGCGATGCAGGGGACACGGGTTCGTGCCCTGGTCCGGGAAGATCCCACGTGCCGCGGAGCGGCTGGGCCCGTGAGCCATGGCCGCTGAGCCTGCGCGTCCGGAGCCTGTGCTCCACAACGGGAGAGGCCACAACAGTGAGAGGCCCGCGTACCGCAAAATAAATAAATAAATAAATAAATAAACCCATAAGAAAAACCCACTACACCATTGCTATTGTCTAAAGCTTTGCACAACTGGTTGTAAAGATTTTTATCAAAATAAAGGCGTTTTTCAGTAGAAAATGGACTTTATCTTCAAAACCTGGTAAAATTTATGATGGTTTATTTTTTCACTCTTTTACAGTGTTTCCCTGTGGTTAAAAGTGATTGCAGTGATTAATCTGTTCTATTGCAAGTTTTAACTAAAAGGATGTAGCTGAACTTCTTGGAGCCTGAGAGAGCCCACATCGGCCCTCTTGAAGCTGACAGCCTTTGTTTGCTGCAGAGTACGGGGAAACTACAGGCTGCACTCCATCTTTCTTGTAACTCAGCCAGATAAGCTGATTGCAGACCAAATAATAATGTCATGGGGACACCCATCAGGGAATGCATTAGCAAGTGAAAAAAGGGGAACAATACAAACCATATTTCAGTTTCCGTTATCTTGACTGACTGAGGACACACTGAATTATTTTCTGTAATTTGCTGGATGTCCCCCAGTGTTCAGACTTTTAAGTATTTTGTTCATGGGAAAAAATCAATCAACTCATTTCTCCTTCAAGGACCAGAAGGTTGTAATATGTTCCCTTTTGGTTTCTCTGGGTTATTTGATACCACATAGGTAGACGGGGAAGCGATTCGAGAAGTATGTGGGAAATTCTGGATGTATAGATAATTCCAGAAGGCTTCATTGTCCCTTTACGACAGGTACCTCAACTGTAAATCAACACTGATGCCTCCATCTGCCATGCCAGTAAGCACTGACTTGTATCCTTAGCGTCTATAGCAGGCAAGATTGGGAGAGTGGGGCGTGAGGGTAGGGGTGGGAGGCTGTATGTGACTTGGATCTCTCTTGTCTACATTTTAAGGAATTTTTGTTTGGTGCGGGGGATGTAAACATTTGCTTCACTCAGAAATCAGTCAACAAATGTTACTAATGAGTGTTGAAACGAATTGCTTTTGCAGAGAAGAGGCTGCTCAGTGAAAAACACGGGTGCGGTATCCTCCTTGCCCCGTGAGGTTGTGCTTTCTCTAAGGACCCCCAGAGTAGTGAGGAAGAGGGTCTGAGCAGGCGGATGGGGCTGTTGGTTAATTTGAGTTCGAATGCCGTTTCTTATGTTCTCACAATTTTGAAAACTGCTTACAGTCATGTTTACAGTTGTCATGGAATTTTTCAGCATGGGCATCCTGTTAAATGCTACTCAAGGAGGTTATCCTGAAAAGCAACAGAATCGATCACTTGTCATGGGTTTGAAAAATTATGGAACTCATCATCAGAGAGACAGTTTGACCTAGTGGAAGATAAACTGTAAGGGGAGAAGAAACTAAAAATACAATGGTCAATGATAATAATTGAGTGTGGGCCAATTGAAGCTCAGTATGTTTGTTTTATGCCCCTGAAACTTAATCACTTATTCCAGGTGATTTAATCCTTAGCATCTAACATATTTTAGGGAGAGTTTGTTTGGTGTTCAGACAATGGAAGTGTTGGTTGAAAGAAGCTAAAACGAACAAATACTAGACAAATATAGAGCTAGGCTGAACTAGAGTGGCAGGAGAAGCGACAGTGACTGCTGACAGGAACGTTTCTGAAAAATACTGTCTTTCTGTTCGGGTGTTTGAAACAAACAAAACAAAAAGGGCACAAGGAAACTGTTTACTATTCAGCAGTAAAAGATAAAATCCAGCCAGAAGATGTCTGCTGAAGAAGCCTCAAAGTCATGTATTTCTTTCCTTTTTTCCTCAGTGTTACCTTTTCTTTCTGAAAGAAACTCAGATTGGTTGGAGGAAAATGGGTAAGCACATGTAGAATCAAAGATTCACAGAGTTGAAAGGAACTTTGAGCCGTGATCCTCACCTAATTTTTTTTCCTGTGATGCCGTGATAGAGGATTTTCATGTGCCCTACAGACTTCTGTCAATTACATGCAATTCCTAGCACACCAGCTCTGACTCCCTCCTTTTCTCTCTGAGCGCGTGTTTTCAGAATGCCTGTGACGGAGGGCATGTTGTTATCAGCATAATCTCGATCAGTTTTAATTTATAAAACGGAGTCTAGCTTTTGGACAGGGGAGGCCCTTTGATCTTGTATAGAGGAGGCTTAGAGACAGGCATCTGATTGGCTGTGGGAGTGGCGGCTTTATCCAGGTTGTGTGTTTTTCAGGGGTGAGGCTGGTACAGGGAGCTGGTGGACACTGTGAGCATGCGTACTTCAGTCTCCCAAAGTCGTCCCCAGGCACCACCACTGATTTGGAAATTGGGAGCTGTATTAATAACTCATTACCTGTTGGCCTTATGAACAGGTCCCAACATACCTGATTTGAGAAAGTTAAAAAAAAATGACAGGAGAAATCATAAAAGGTCACAGTTTTGTTTGCCCTCCAAGTGTGACAGAGTTCTTGAAATAAATCTGTCTGAGAGCCCCTGAAAGCCGTTAAACAGAGTAGCTGACTATTCAGTAAACCACACATACAAGAGGATTCTGCAGTCATATTTGATTATATGCCATGGGAGAAATTGATGCTTCTTACTAATATGCCCCAGATTTTCATTTCGGAAATTTGTGGCATAGGTATTTTCGAGAGCATGTTTTTATTTCCTAAATTATCACACAGTTCTTGTTTTAGCACTCTTCCAGTTCTATTTGCAGGTTAAAATGGCAGACCTAATTTTTCTCCCCCCTGGCTAAGTATTCTCCCATATATCTAGCTTTCCGGAGTTGTTTTTATTCCTGAAAAGGTCAGGTATGAAGCATTATAATTTGGGTTGTCAGTCTCATTTTTTTAAATGCAATTAATAAAGTGCTTGATAAACATTCATCCACTCACATATGTGGGTTTATCAGTTAAGGATCTTTTAGTGCCGAATAGTAGAAAACCCAAATAAAAATGGCTTAACCTACAAGGAAAGTGTATCATCTCCCATAACAAGAACTCTGGAGGAAGCCTGTACCTGGGCTGGTTAATTAAAGATTGAATTCTGTTGGGCTTTAGTTGTCGCAACAGGGGCTTCAGGCTTGTCTCTTGCTGGTCGTCAGCAGGAGTGTCAGTCACTTCATCACATAGCAATAGTTCAAAGGCTACTAAAGCAGGAGAGAGAGGCCATGCCCCTTTTTCCTAAACCATTCTTAAAATGAGCGTAGGGCTTCCCCGGTGGCGCAGTGGTTGAGAGTCCGCCTGCCGATGCAGGGGACACGGGTTCGTGTCCCGGTCCGGGAAGATCCCACATGCCGCGGAGCAGCTGGGCCCGTGAGCCATGGCCGCTGAGCCTGCGCGTCCGGAGCCTGTGCTCCACAACAGGAGACGCCACGACAGTGAGAGGCCCGCGTACGGGGAAAAAAAAAGGATGTAAAATGTTCAAAACTGTGCATTTTAGGGGATTTTGATGTACTCCAAGATCTGATAGTGCAGTTGTTATTCATTTGATACACACTGTACTGATGAGGTCAGTGTTGTTACACACCTGGAAGGCCACCTGAGGAAGTGGTTATTTAGCAACATATGATTCTGTGTTTGGAGGAGTGGGATGGAGGGAGAGTGTGTTCTGATGGAGCTCAGGCATCTCGGCAGGAATGTTCGAGTCAGACCACTCCAGGGCACTTCACCTTTCCTGATGGAATTGCTATGCTCTTCTTGGACCTCTCATTTGAAACTGAGAGGCCTATTTATTAAAGCTGGATACCTCTTTAGAGCAGGAATTACAAAGCAAGAAAACAATCTGAACTATTGCAGATGGGCTGAGCTAGCAGGGTGTTAGCATAGAAGCCTCAAAAGATGGTGTAGAGCCACAAGGTATGTGGGAGGACATATATTTGGACCACCAGATTGCATGCCAATTTGTAGGTTCAAAAAGATAAAAAGCAAGTGAGGAGGAAGGAAAGAGAGGAAAGCAGGAAGGAGCAAATGAACAACTATTTGGTGGATCTTTGGGGAACCAGCTCTCTGGGATCTTGTTTCTTTAAGTATCTATCAGGTTTATCTTTCTAAAATAAAATCGTATCATGTCTTTCCTTTGATTAAAAATCACAGTCTGATGGATTCCCCAATAAGTTAAAAATAGACTGACTCAATGATCCAGCAGTTCCACTCCTAGGAATATACCCTAGAATGGAATATACCCTGGAATGGAAAATAGGGACTCAAACAAAAACTTATACATGAATGTTCATAGCAGCACTGTTCATAATAGCCAAAAGGTGGGTACAACCCAAATGTCCATGAGTTGATGAATGGATAAACAAAATGTGCTATGTCTATATAATGGAACATTACTCAGCTATGAAAAGGAACGATGTACTGGTACATGCCACAACACGGATGAACCGTGAAAACACTGTGCTCGGTGAAACAAGCCAGACACAAAAGGCAAAGTATTGTAAGATTCCATTTATATGAAATATCCAGGATAAGCCAATCCATAGAGACAGAAAACAAGGAAGGAGGAATGTGGAGTGACCGCTTCATGGGTATAGGGTTTTCTTTTGGGTTGATACCTATGTTCTGGAGATAGATAGTGGGGATGGTTGTACAACGTACTAAAGGACAAGGAATTACACACTTTAAAAAATGTGATCAAAACAAAACCAAAACCAAAACCAAAACCTCTCATGGTTTTGCACTGTCCACATCTACAAGTCTAAACTTCTTCGAAGGTCATAAAAAAGCCTTTGCCGTGTGGCTCCAATTCCCTTTCTGGTTGTGTAGCAAGACACTTCTCCATGAAATCTAGGGTCAGGCTCCACCAGACCATTTGCTTTTCCCTCAATACATGTTCCCTTCACTCTGTGTCATTGTGGAACTTGTTTCCTCTGCCTGAAATGCCACCTTCTCTTGTCCATCTGGTCGCTCTTCCTTGAAAGCTTCCTAGTGCCATTGTTACTTCCTCTCTAGACTTCCTTGACTCTCCCCTTAGCCTCTCATTACCTGCAGAATTAATTGCTTTATTAGTTGGGACCCCAGTGTGCTTTGTACTATTATAGTGCTTTCTACATTGTATTGTGGTTTAGTTCCTTGTCCACTTTACCCCCTACCTTAAGGTTGGGGATGGATGCCACCCAGCTCAGTATCTGGCACATGGCGATCTTCCCATAGAATAGCTGTTGAAAAAATTCCACTGGATTGATTCAAATCACCGTCATATCTGGTCCATTCTTTTTCACCCACTCCAGAGTTTCTCGTTCAATTCAAGGACAAGGAGAAGAGAGACTTATTCTAATCTTTCAGAGACTAGGACACTAATAATTAACTCAAAGGAGATGAAGTAATTGGCATTAAAAAAAAAAAGCAGTAGTAGTAGTATATGTAAAAAAAGAAGCGTTTATGGTGGTTTTTATATTGAACGTATTCCAGAAATCAGCGTAAAACTAACAGGGTGCTTTTTATGGAGGATTTGCCTCATAAAATGTTCTTAATCCTTAACAAACGGATTACATTATTATTGCGATTTTCTTGTCTTTCTGCTTATACCCCATTGGAAGTCCCTACCTTCAAGGAACTGTTCCTTTGTTCTCTCACAGGACCTAGCTGGGTGGTTTTCAGATACTAGGAACTCGATAGATGGGTATTGTTTTCCTGGGTTTATTCCAAGTATTTTCTTGTACAGTTTTGACTTATTAAATATTCTGTTTTTCAGTAAAACTGTTGCAAGTCCAGTTATATACTTCCTTTCACCAGCAAGCACAATAGCTAGAATGAATCCGAAAAACTCTTGGTGGCTGCCCTTCATCAGGCTCTTTACTGAGCTATTCTGATGCTGTGTCAGACGTCTTAAGAGGGAGGCTCCTGTATGCTGAAAGAAAGCCTGGAGGAGCAGCTGGGGTTCAAGTGGGCTTTTCAGACTCTTCAAGCTGAGATAGCTCTCCAAGAGACTGGTGGCTTTTCTGGTGTGCTGAAATGATCTCCCTCTCAGCAAGTTTATTTTGAAGGTTATTGAGGTGACAGCAGGCAGAGATTTGGGGCATCTTCTTCCCTCTGCTATTAACTAGCTGTGTGACCTTGAGCAAGTCACCTCACCTCTGCAGATCTGCATTTTCTCATTTGTACATACAGAGGTTGGATCAGTGTAACCTGCTGGGTCTCTTGGAGCATTAACTGGCTGTAACTATAGGATGCCCAGCAAACAGCAGCTTAATTAACTCCACAAAGTGTAAGGATAGAAAAAGGTCGGTTCTCCCTAGAAGCAGGTAAAGTGTTAGGACAATCCAAATCTAAGAGCCTTTGTCTCTTTTCAGTTGTTCACCCACATGCCTTTCCTTTGCTCTTTTGAATGTGACATGCTTTCTTACTGCTAATTTTCTTTTTCATTTCCTGAGGGTTTCAAAGGAGAAAACAGGACTTTCTGTATTGTTCCAGGAATTCTCTTCTGTAGGAGCAGTGTTTGCCATGTGGTTGGAAGGACTGAACTGTATAATATTTTCCTTGTTAGATGATTTCACAGGGAATTGGTAATAATAAGTTATATCTGGTTTTAGGAACTGAAGTTAGAGTTCATAATAGAGAGCAAAAAAGGAGCACCCTTTAGAAAATTGCATCGTATAATTTAAATTTTGCCTTACCTGCTCATTTAAAATTTTTTTGATGAAGTTTGAGAGCTTTTGATGGAAGAAAGAAAATCATATACTTTCTTTTTGTTACTACAGGTAAAAAAATCCTAGGTTTATTCCTTTTTTGCTTCATGAGAGTATTTAATACTCATAAGCCACGTGAAGTTAAATAGAAATCCACAATTATCTATTACGATTTGTGCTGTTCAGAAGTTTTAGAGATACGCTTTCTGAATTTAATAATCTGCTGTGTTAAATACCTGGAAGTTATATTTGACCACTTTAATTCATACTATGAATCTTGATTATTCGTTTGTTTCTTTTTTCCCCTCAGATGATATTTTAGGTGGCTTGCTGCACATTGTAATTGGCATAATAGTTAATTTCACTGAAAGCCCTATTCAAAAAATTTGAACATGATATGACTTTCCTTGACCCCCAATTTCTTCCTTTGTGTAGATGAAAGGATACGCCCAGGTAAACCTCTTTAGGCATCCATGGCAATGATTATAATGGCAGATCTGCTGCTCTACTTCTGATGCTGGGTTGGACCAGTTTTTACTTAAATCCTTCCACACAGAGCAGAGATGAGGTAGACGAGACAATCATCTGTATCATCCCCATCACAGTCAGGCTGATTCTTATTGAGAGAGAGTGTGAGTTCCAGAAGACAAGAGAGGATATGGCTGAAGGTAGCAAGCATACTACCTCACCTTTGCCCCATCATAAGCATTTTGGTCATTTGGAAGACTTAGAAGTTTATCTAAGAGGAAGGAAAAAAGAACCTGCTCAAAACAGGTTGACAGCACTGCACTGAATGGTGATGGGGAAGATAGGGGAAGAGGCAACCCCATGGAGAATGAGAGTCATCACATAACCGTCTTAACTTTGGTCTCTTTTTGCGGTACGCGGGCCTCTCACTGCTGTGGCCTCTCCCGTTGCGGAGCACAGGCTCCGGACGCGCAGGCTCAGCGGCCACGGCCCACGGGCCCGGCCCCTCCGCGGCACATGGGATCCTCCCGGACCGGGGCACGAACCCATGTCCCCCGCATCGGCAGGCGGACTCTCAACCACTGCGCCACCAGGGAAGCCCAACTTTGGTCTCTTGATTCTTAGAAAGTCTCTTCATTCTTTTGGAATTTTGTTTGTTTCCTCTTACAAACAGTAACACTAGGAAGAGTCTTACAAAGTCTGTGGGAGATTATGAACTAGGGAACTGAAATTACTCTGTAGAAGCCATATGACGAGGAGTGTGATATTCATGGAATTCATGAGAAAAAGCACTTTAAATTTACACAGCAGATTCCTTCCTCATAACCCAGAGCGGTTTTTACAAAGAGAAAAAGGAGACACGTTCTCTGACTAAGCATACGTGATTGAGGAGAATAACATTGGGACTGCTGTTAATTACTGCTTGTATACGGAGGGGAAGGTGGCCCCGTGGAGGGGGCAGTGGGGGAGATGAGCAACCTTGGGAACTGGGAGCTGTGGCCCTGGTCCTGGCTTTTCCGCCACCCGTGGGACCTTGGCAAGTCATTTAAACCTCTCTAGATCTCAGCTTCTCATTTTTAAAGTTGAACTTCATGATTTCAAAGAGTTTTCCAGATTATTACCTTTTATGATTATTTAGAGCATCAGAAGGAAAGGGTGAGTTTTCCAGAGAGCCAAAACCTACCTTTCCGTGCCTCAAAAACTTGTTTTTATCTGACTGGATGGATATATTATTCAATGCATTATGCACATCTCTGCTTTCTGAAACAGAGAGCACTAAATTTAACTTTTGCTGAATGACTCAAGGTTGTAGCTATGAACTATGATGTAATAGCCAGGTCCCCTTGGGGAACATAGAGGTGTGTAGAACTGTGTGCCTCAGAACCAAATGACGCAGCACACTGTCCTTTACACAAAAATGATTGTGAGGTTCTGATTTTTTGTGTGTGTGTGTGCTTGCTGCTTTTCTAAATATCACTTCTTTCTGTTTCCGTTGTCTGTCTCGAGCTGTCCCTTTTTGTATTCCACTTTGCTGCTTCTAGTGGGCTAGGAACAGGGGGTCATAGATGAAGCAAGCTGGAATTAGGTCTGAAGTTAGGGCAAATGGTCACCAGGTGAGGTTTCAGGAGGCAGCCCTGAGGGTGGAGATTTGGTGACTTCCTCAGGTCACTGCCTGAGGCCTTTGGGGTGTTCTGTGTCGCAGTAAGCGGCCCTTGGATAAGTACAGTATCGAGGTGTCTGGCTCTTCCTGTTTATGGAATGATGTAATGTTTGTGACCATCCTTCCTAGAGGAGAAAATAAGAATGAGAGCTGGGCAGGAATGACATAGCCCAAGGGACTACAAGAGGGCTCAGAAATAGAAGCGTGTCAGCAGGAGGGCAGGTGTGCGGATCCGTGACAGTGTCCAGGTGACGGACAGGCAGGGCCAAGCCTCATTTGTAGGGCGTCCCACAAGGTCATCCTGTTCACAGCCTTGGCTTGCAGCCATTCTCCACCATGACAGCCCATTACTGCCTTCTTTAGATGAAGCAGATACAGGGGGATTGGCAGTGGCAATGTTGAATTAGGACCCATGGATGCTGAACTTCTGGTTAATTGTTATTCTTTTGATCCTCGGGACCACTTGCGGGTTGCTTAAGAAAATGTAAATTGGTTATTCATTTCTGTGTATTTACATGTACATGCCGCTTTATTAGCTTGCAAAATACAGTGTCATCCATTTCAGCATAAACGTGGACACTGACTAATTTGCACTTCTTTAATCTGCAAACTTGGCAATTTGGGGCAGCCTCCTACCTCCTCCATCCTCCCTCCCCATGATCTCCCCTCTCCCACCCAGCAAAGCCAAGAATGTTATTTTAGGCTGTAGGAGCCATATTTTAAAAATACCACTGGGCTTCTCTAAGCTTTTCTGAAGTTTATAAATGAATGAATGAATGAATGAATGAATGTCACATGGGCCAGTCTCCTGTGGGGCTCTCTTTGCTGTGTTTTCTGGGAACTCATGGGAGAAAAGCAGTCAGGCCTGGTGCTATCCTGGGGCTACAGCTCCCCTGCCCAAGAGGGGGATAGGAGCTCATCCTGGGCAGGAGGAAGCCAGGAGGGTCCAATATATGTAGCTGTGGCTTCATCCAGGATTGTGTTTATGTAACTCCTGGGGGTGTGGGGAAAAGCCAGAAGATGATCGGTAATTAGAGAAACAGGACGGTGCCACCCATTTTGGTATGGGAGTTAAGTGAGCCACCGTTGTGTCCCACTTATGCTAGAATTTTCCTCTCTTTTAACACCATCGGGAAGGATGAGGATGGGTACAGGAAGCAACATCTGCTTTCTTCCCTTCTAAGGCTGGCCCCTCCTGACTTCTAGAAAAATACTGCCATAATCGCTCTCAGGATTCTGGAATTACAGTCCTTGTAGCAGTGCAGCCTGAGGCCTTATTTATCCACGGCTTCGACTTCTTCTTTATTGATTTGGGCTGATAATCATGCAGTCTGTTGGGCTGCTTCTAATTATTTTGGCTATCTTAATTATTGGATTGTGCATGACCTGTTCTGTTAAAATAATTTCTCAGCAAAAAAGAATTGAACCGGGTCAAGAGTACATGCATCTACCTAGTTCCTATCTGCTTCTGCCTCTAGCCCTTTGTGTCATATTAAATGAATCATTTTGCTTCCGTGTTTTTCATTTTTCTCTCTGTGAACACAGAGAGAATGATGTTTATCTTGTGACTTAAGATTTAGGGTCACTAAGTGTCACACACTCTTGAAATGTAAATTGTTGCTATCGGTTTGATAGGACCATTCATGCTGCCTCCATGTAGTTTACATCTTTCTTTCTAATTATGAACTTTCATAAACACACGCTCATTATAGAAACTGCAGAAAACTGCAAAGAAGAAAACAAAAATCAACTGTAGCCCTCCAACTTAGTTACATAATCCTGTTCAAAGTTTGATTTCTTTTCATCCAGTCTTTATGCAAATATATATACAAAGACATGTTTCTATAATGTGATATATACTGCTTTGTATCCAGCATTGAGCCACAAGAATTTTCCAATTTTAATCATTTTTAATATCTGCAAAGTATTTTAATATGTGGGTGCATCGCCTTCTAGCTAACTAATCACTAATCTCCCCTACTCGAGCCTCTCCTCATATCCTTTTTTGTCTACCTGACGGAATCATCTCCCAGAAATAAAACTTGATCCTATCACTTCCCTGCTTAAATCCTTCTGCAGCTCCTGATTACTTGCTGGATGAGGTCTCGCTGTGTGGGGGAAGGAGCTTTTCTTGCCTGGTCTCAGCCAACCTCTCCTCTTAGCTCTTTACTTCTCATCACGCTCTATCTCACACAGCACCGAACAGCCTCCTGTCTGTCAGTTCCTCTCAACACTCCTTACCTCTCTGCACCTTCCCTTTTGCTCTTCTGCCATCTGGGATGCCCACTCCTGCCTCTGATGCCACCACCCCTGTGACCTGGCTGTCTCTGGCTCCTTTCTAAGGTTCCCTGCAGGAGGCCTTCTCTGCCTTTCCCTCATCGGGAACCTGTTTCTCTGGACAGCTCTGTAATGACCTGCTTGGATCTCCATCACTCAAATGACTCTGGGCCCCCTCCAGTGCATTCTCCATGCTAGGGCAAGAGGGAAATGTTTTCTGGCCAGTTTGTTTTAAAAAATCAATTCTGATCATTGATTCTGGTCATTTACAATCTGGGGTGGCTTCCACTGAGGCTCACAACAGAGGCCAAGTCTCGATCCACGTTCAGGCTCTCCGCGATCTAGCCCCCGTCTTCTTCTCCAGCGCCATCTTCCCTGATATCTCCTCAGCCCAGTCTCGCAGGCCTTCCTCTTCAAAGCCCTCATACGCGCCCTTCCTTCTGTTCCACGAGGATAATTCTCATGATCCTTGGGACCTCAGCCTTCTTGGACGGCCTCCACCTTTCCCTCAGCACTCAGCCACCCTCTTCTGTGCTCTCAGAGCACTGTGTGCTTCTCCCTTATGTCAGAGTTGTGATTTGGCATCTGTCTGTGCTATTATTTCAATAATGCCACTGTCCTTCACTAGACTTTAAGCTCTCTGAGGGTGAGACTTGTGTTCGTTTTCATTTATAGGTAGGATTGGCTTGGGGGAAAATCGCAAGGTCCAGTAGCTGACGTTAGAAAAGCTACCAACAAACCAAGCTAGATGAGACCAGGTCCGTCCCAAGTCACCAAGTGGGGCAATGCCAGACGCATGGATTAGAGGTGATCTCCTATAGTTCTTGGAATAGCCTATGAAATCAACATTATCAGCCTCATTTTAACTCAGACTCAGAGATTTTCATGAAGGTAGCAGGGGGGAGGACCATAATTTAATGTTAAGTCAACCTCGAGGAGAGGGGGCTGTGTGGAATGAAGAACATGCTGGTCCAGGCTGTCCACTGGGAGGTGACGGACCTCCTGGTGTGCGGTGGTGGAGCCCCAGGTGTTCGTTTGTGTGTCTCAGGATGCATTTGGGCAGCTGGCTGGCTCGTTGTATGGCCTTAAACCAGCCAGGCGGAGAGAAGCGGTGCGGCCAGAAGCAGGGAGCCCTGCAGGGGCTGATTTTATCTCTGCACATTGGTGCTCCTGGGAATTCGCGGTGTTCTCTGAGTCCTTTTGCATGTGCCGGATAGAAGTGGGGGCAGCTGTTGGCCAGGTTCCCAGGGTCCTCGGAGGGCACAGTGCTAAACCCCGAGGAAGAAATCCCCAGGTGCTCAGACCTGAGCAAACTCAGGTACTTCTGAGCCCTGCAGGGCAACGGAGGTGGGCTTTACTGCTTCTAGTCCCGGGCTTTTAAAGTTACCCCCCAGAGGAGGCTGGGGGCTGTGGATGCCCTGGAACACCGGTGATCCAGCCTCAGGCTTTGAAAACCAGACAAAGACAGAACAGAAGTCTCTGTAAAAGAGAATAATCCATAAAGGATGCTGCCAGAGAGTTTTAAAACATTTCTTCCGTATTTCCTTAAATTAGGTTTTTCTTTTAATTACCTAGTTATCCTTCAGAAACTTGGAACAGCCCGCTCCTTATCAGCATATTCCTTGTCAATTACGCACAGGCTCAGGCTTACCGTGCTGAGGGGGATGTTAAGTACGAGGCAGCTGGAAGTTCTTCCCCTTGGGCTGAGGGGAGTGATAGGAATGCTAATGGGCTGTAGCTCTGGGCTGAGCTGGCAGCCGAAGGAGAGGCCTCCCTGAGCACAGGGCTGGGGGACCGTGTGGGGAGCAGAGGAGAGGCTCATGGCCTGGGTGCTGACCCAACTGGATGAATGGGGGCTGGGGGTTAACCTGTAATTTTTGTGATTCTGATCAACTCTGCCTGCTTCCTGGGTTCTTAGCACCGTATCCTCAAATAGCTGATTGAAGTGATGCTTAGCAAAACTGCCTATTGGCACTTTTTTTTTTTTTCCTGCCCAGTTGTCTATGCCATTCATGCTGCTTGATGTAAAATTAGGGTCGGAAACATTTCGTGGGCATGTTTGGATGAGATGTGGGCTGAAATGTGGTGTGTGTGTGTGTGTGTGCGTTATAAGGTGCGATGAGCACTGAGGTAAATAAGCTACAGCTCTGGACTCTATGCAAGTTATCTTGTCCTGTCCATCCGCAGACAAGGACTTGTGACGACTAGATGTGATAAGCACAGGTGGAAAACAGAAAGAGAACTAAAGCTCTCCTTCACGCTGTCACTGGAACTGGACCAGAGGTACCTTTGTGTTTCAGGCTCAAGCACCCGACGGTTATCTTGGCTGCCTGAACTATGTGGGTAGGTGGGTAGTTCTGGTAGGAGAAAGGATGGGGACTTCAGTTTGGAGTGTGCATCTGTGGGGTGGGCCCTCTCCGCCTTCCCTCCAACAGAGATTCCCTTCGGAGGTGGGTTCCACTTGGCCAAGGAGGAGGTTCACCCCTCCAATCCTCGCTTTAGGTATTGAATCCCAACACCGCTCCCCCAGTTTGGGACCTATGTGGGTCTGGGGCTCTGGGGTGGAATCTCTGCCCCAAATGGCCCTCCTTCCCGTCGCAAGATTCCCACACCTTACTCTGTCTTCCCAGCCACTCCTGTGCCCCTTTTGTTTTTCCTCTGCCCTGCTCGGCGAGCAGGGAAAGAAGTCTTTGCCTGCAGCGCTTCAGACAGTGGTTTCCTCCAGTCTTTGTTTGTGCTTCCTTGTGGGTAGAGGGCAGTGTGAGAGCAAAGGGGATGGAAATACACAAATTAATATGACGAGAAAAGCGATGCCACGCGTCAGTCCATGCCCGCCTGCTCTGTCCTTGTTCACTTAAGAGGACTAATTAGGCATGATCAGATGTAGTCATAGTGACTCTCATCTGACAAAGTCTGTTAAGATATCTAAGAACTGGTTTTGGAAGCAGATGCAAATTCAGTGCCAGCTCTGTCACTCGTTAGTTGTGGGATTTCAGGCAGATTATTTAACCTCTCTGAGCCTCCGTTTCCTCCTCTGTAAAATAGAACCTATCTCATGGGGGATAGAACCTGGCACATAGCAGGTCCTCAGTAAATTATCATCATCACCATTTAGCTATGTGCCTTAGTTAGTGCCTTATTTGTAAGAGGCACAGGATATCTGCCTTATGTAACTAACAAGGATGCGGAAGAAGGCACTTTCCATCCAGCATCACAGGCCATACAGTAAATAAGACCATGATTATCATTTTCCTATAACTACATTAAAGCAATTCTGGGGGTCTCAAAAATGTGCTTATCTGCAGATTTATGTCCTGATTTAGAGATGCCTGGAGCTGTTGCGGGAGCCGGAACACATGGGAAATAGTGTAAAAGCTTCTAGAAACAACGGTCCTGTCCTGACTGTCATCTTCCTGCTGCTGCTACAAATGGCTTTGAGATTTGGCTGCTTCTGCTGTAAGGTTCTTGCCCTGGACGGTGGTGAGTGCCATCCTCAGCTCTTGTTGGAGCGAATCCTTGATAATTCATCCAATCTGGAGATTTTATTGCTCCTTTGCTTCTTGTCTCTGGCACCCACCGGGCCACCTAGCTACGAGAGGGTGGACTGAAGTATCGCTAGTAAAAAAAGGAGTGAAGTTCGAACTTGTCAGGTTTGCTTAATCATTGCTTAGCCTTGATCATTACTTAGAAAAAGTTGAAAATATCGTTTAAAAACAGTTTGTATTGTTCTTGGAAATTGATTTCAATCATCTGTCAAAGCCCAGGAGTACAATTCTATCAGTGATCCAGCAATAGAATAGGCTTTCCCTTTAGATCCTGAAGCCTGGCTTTAAAGGGGCTCCTAGTTTCCATTTATCTGGATGTGTATCTGTGACACCTCCCAGCATAAATCCAGCAGCTCATCTGGTGAAGAGGATACAAGAACATTGTTCACGGCAGCAAATATGTTTAAATTTTTTCACAGTCTGAGCAAAGCTATTGCCCTTGTCTATATTTTCATAAATGAGCTCTACCAGACGTTGCTTTCCTCATCTCCAGGTACAGTAGCAATTAGTCAATTCAGCTCTATCCAGGACTTATCTTCATGAAGGAAACAAACTTTTGAAAGTGTAGCTCAATTTGAAGGATTCTATCAAGGCACCTGGAAGGGGCCAAGAGTGCATTGTTTTTGTTTTGTTTTGTTTTTTTTGCGGTACATGGGCCTCTCACTGTTGTGGCCTCTCCTGTTGCGGAGCACAGGCTCTGGACACGCAGGCTCAGCGGCCATGGCTCACGGGCCCAGCCGCTCTGCGGCATGTGGGATCCTCCCGGACAGGGGCACGAACCCATGTCCCCTGCATCGGCAGGCGGACTCTCAACCACTGCGCCACCAGGGAAGCCCGAGTGCATTGTTTTTAAGGATCATTTGCCCTGGGACACTGCCAACACACTCTAAAGTGGGCAGCCTTTCTCCAGGACGCTGCTCTTTTCTGAGTACTTGGGAAATTGCTAAAGGTATCAGTATTTATAGGTCATCGTGTGGCAGGTGGGAGATAGCTTTCTCCCTCTCTCTCTCTCTCTCCCTCCTTCCCCCTCTCCCCATGTCAGAGTTGTTGTTTAGTTGCACTTCGTTACTTTTCAGTTTTTGTGGAACCATATTCTAGATTCAGAAAGTAGGTCCTCTGTCTAAAAGGCACTTGCTGAATAAATGTTTGTTGGACAGATGAGTAAGTGAAAGAAAGAATAAATGGTGAAGTGATTGTTGTTGGCAAAAGGCAGTGACTGACACTTGGCCACTAAATTTTTTTCGCCAGTGCTGAAGATGAGGACAAAATTACTGCTGTCCTTCAGGTCAGGACTCATGCTTCACTGGTCCTGCTTATGAAGGGGGATGGGAGGGGAAGGGGTGGATAGACACTGTCCTTTATTAAGCATCAGCTATGGACTTTGCAGTGTTAGGACGCTCTATGTATGTTATCTCGTTTGATCCTCATGACAGTTCTGTGAGGTTTTATTACCTCTATGTTACAGATGAGGAAATGGAGGCTCAGAGTGGTCCAGTGTATTGTTCTAAATCACACAGCTGGTTCCAAAGCCAACATTCTCGTTTGCACTCGTGCATGCTGCTTCTTATACGCACGTGTTAAATGCACAAAAAGCCCCATATTCCCAAGTTTCTCCCAATATTTAGAGTGTAAATGTTTAACCTTCCGATTAAAAAATATATGTATTCATTCATATTCACACGGATTGAAAAAGTCATGGGGACGGGAGAGGGAAGACAGCTTAGGTTTGCTTCCCACACTGACTATGTGGATGTCTCCCCGAATCCAGGAGATTTTAACTTCAAGTGTGTATTAACAACAGCTTGAGACCCAGGTGCTATTAAGACAGCTTTTGTCCAGACTTTATCGATCTCTCTGAGGTCAGCATGTTGTGACCAGAGCAAGAGTAACTAGAAGTGACTGTTGGCCTGTCCCTGTAACACGGTATCCCCTGTGGGAGGGAAGATACCACAGTGTGTGAGACTCCTGCATCCACTGAGTCGATGGCTGTGTTTGGTTTCACATGAGATGGGGCTCAGGGCACAAGGCATGGGATGGGGTGTCGGTTATTAGTGTGTCTGCCTTCTCTCCAATGGCATGATCATGTCCCCCTTTCCCACATTGGCAACTCTGAGATGGCAAAAAAGAGGCCAGGGCCTGTCTCCACATTTCGATTCTCTGGTCTCCTGCTAGAGAGAGAAGGTGCAGGGGAGGATAAGAGAATGGGGAGGGAGAGAGAGGCAGACAGTACCCAGCTGGGCTGAAATCCCCCATTAAGCCACATAGAATCACATCCTCTCTTCAGCCTCTAATTGTAAATCCCCAACCCACCAGATACATCATTGACTGTATGCCATGATGGTTCTGAGAAACTGAGAATCCCTGGCTTGAAAGTTTTAAATATTGTATTAGTTTTTATTGTAGACACAGCAACATAACTAAATTAAAGGACATTTAAATTTTAATTCAGCAAACCAGTCATCATCCACCACCGTGACCCAGTGAGAATTTCCACCTTTGTACAGGATCAGGCCTGTTTGAACAGTTATTTCTGGTTTTCTCCACTGTTACTTTTTTTTTTTTTTTGTGGTACGCGGGCCTCTCACTGTTGTGGCCTCTCCCGTTGCAGAGCACAGGCTCCGGACGCGCAGGCTCAGCGGCCATGGCTCACGGGCCCAGCCGCTCCACGGCATGTGGGATCTTCCCGGACTGGGGCACGAACCCGTGTCCCCTGAATTGGAAGGCGGACTCTCAACCACTGCGCCACCAGGGAAGCCCTCCACTGTTACTTTTTTTTAAAAAAACTTGCTGTGATGATGTTCACTCTTTCTGCAATAGGTTGAATCCCTCAGCCTTGGCATTGAACCTTCCCTCTTTGGCCCCTAGAGATCATGTGTTTACAGTTCAAGGAACTCACTTCAGTCTTGCCTTTAAGGAATAGTCCAGTTGTCTGGGTTTGTCCAGGTAAATAAAGTAGCAGCAGCAGAAGTAGTAACAGTAATAGTAGTAGTAGTAGTAGTAATAATAATAATAATAATGGAAGCTTACAGTAATAGTATTATATAAGCATTATATTATATAAGTATGGTATATTGAATCCTCCTATGAGATAGATGCGCTATTACTGTCTATATACTACAACTGAGGAAACTGATGCCCAGAGAGGTTAAAGAACTAGCCAGAGGCACACAGCTAGTGAGCGGTGAAACCAGAATGCAAATCCATGCTGTCTTGCTCCAAAGAGAGTATAGAGGGAACACAAATACAATTTTATGCTTCTAAGAAGTTGATTCTCCATGAGTAATAAGAAGTAATTATAGCAGAACATGCTAGTATGTTGTGGAGAAAGAATCTAAGCAAAGAATAACATTCACACCTTTCAGACACTTGCGGTATCACCCCCTCTTGCTCTTAGTTGCTTTTGCTTTAATTGGAGTCTTATTCACCTTCATCTGGAAATCTCCTCTCTCCAGTACAGAAGCCACCAACCACATGAGACGACTGAGAGCTTGAAATGAAAGACTTGGTGTGAAAAAAAGCGTGTCAAATACCTCATTAATAATTTTCAAAATCTTGATTGCATGTTAAAATATATTAAAATTAATATCACCTGTTTATTTTTGTAGTGTGACTATAAGAAAATTTAAAATTGTATATGTGACTTGCATTCTATTTCTACTGGACGTTAACACTCTAGATTTACCGATTTTATATCTTTCTCCTTTCAATTCTGAAGACTTCGTGATGGGTTTGCCCTTCAGGACTGGTTTTGGTCATCTGGGGCTTAAAAGTCAGCTTTAAGCTACCAAGCTTACTGTACTTAGTTTATTTATCTAAGCGAGGGCTGTTCATACTCATTCAAGGAGGTGATGAGGAAAACCTTTTCTTTTGTCTGTTTAGCACCTGATTCCCTCAGAAATTAAATCTCATGGACAAGAACATGGTAGTCACCCTGCCCTGTGTGCCCCACAGTTGATCTTTCCTTTTAAACTGGGATGTGCACAGGCAGAGCTGGTAGGAAAAGCGTTCTTCATTTTTCTGCCCATGGGCTAGTTATGGAATTCCAAGTTGCCTTTGAAATGTTTTAGGAAACAATGCAGACTGTTCACCGACACTTTCATCTGCTAGAGGACCTAAAGCATCAATTATACTGTAGTTGTCAGCAACCTCTTAAACGTCATGGATCCAGAGAGAAGTCACAGCCTCGACTGTTGAGGAACTTGGGACATTCAGGGGGAGGCAGACTTGCTGACCTATTAGGAAATAACGAAGACTGAGTAACTAGAGCCAGATTATGTGGCTCAGCCTCTAAAATCAAAATAAAGCCAGAGAACTGGGGTGGGGGGGGAGTTATATGGGCTGCATGCGTGGGGAAGACCTTTTGAATGAAGGCTGTAGGCCTGGAGGGCTTAGTAGGTTGTAGATCGTTCTAAGGTGAAGGCTGTAGGTATAGGAAGAAATGGGCATGACACTGCCAGGGGACACGTCTGGGAGGGATGCGGGGAGTCCCTGGGGACCAGTCACATGTAAGTGTAAGTGAGCTGGGGGGCAGGGATAGATGATAGGGGCCCGTAGCCTGGGCTTGATTCGGGGGAAGCTGATGGTATGTTCTCGATGGGGCAAAACAGAGCTGGATGATGAAAACCCCAGGCTTATTGCTCTCAGGGACCACCAGAAATTTTCTCATCTCCTGTTTGCCTAAGTGTGGAAGTTGGTACATTGGCACAGCGTTAAAGCTATTCAGTATACAGTTATGGAGCACCTACCTTTTGCCAGGCACCTTATTTTTCAATAAACACATAATTCTAAAATAAATACAGCGTTACATGCTGGCAAGTAAAGCTGTGTCCCACTTCTAGTTATCAATTTAAAGAAACATATCAAGCTCATGATACTGTGAAAGGCAGGTGGATATAACAGAAATCTTAAAGGTTTTCATGTTCTGCATTACGGATGGGCAACTGAGGCTCCAGAGGCCCCAGGTCCTCACACAGCAGGTTTATCTAAGAGTGGCGTGCAGGGTGGGATGGAAAATGGGGAGAGAGTGGCAAAGAGGCCAGTTAGCCAACTGTTTAGGAGTGAAGTGAAGACTCTTTAGGAGTCTTGAGAAGTGGTGAGAATGGAGAGGAAACATGAGAGCCACTGGTTAGACCGTTGTTCAGGCAGCTGTTTCACGTGTCTGTTTATCTCTCTGTGTACTTGGTCGATCTGCGATGCTCATTTAGGGCTCAGACTCCTAGTGCGTCTGATTGTTCTGTTGGTGAGCGTGGGCAGATGCCGAGAGGTAACTCATAATCCAGCGCTGACATTTATTGAGCCTTAGAGTGGGCCACATCCTGTGCGATGTCTCTTTCTTTCCTCACAATAACTCCATAACGTATCTGCCGTTATTCCCCCTCTTTTACAGATGAGGGAACCCAGGCTCAGAGAGGTAAGGTAATTTACCAAAAGTCACACAGCTGGGAGTCAAATCCGAGCCTGGCTGACCTCAAAGCCTTTAGCCACTGCATATACTGCCTCATCACTGATTGACTCTAATGACTTTTAACAGCATCTTCTGCTGTTTCTCACTTTTCTCCCTCATTTAACCTAGAGTGTGAGTTTCTGTAAGTTAGCTTAGAATTTGATTCCTTTCTCTAAGCATCAGAAACAACAGAAATTCACCAGCCCCTAAGCCCCATTTTTAACCCCTGTGCAGCATATTTTATATATCTTATTCTATGGTTTATATCATCATTAAAGTGGCTCTACTTGGCCCTTTAAAAAGCTAATTAATCACTAAATATAGACCACAAGTTGTTCTTTTCAACCCCCTGCGTGTCTCTTTCCCCCCATTGTGAGATGCCATCTGGTGCTATGAGCTCATGCTTTTTGTGTTCCTTTTGAAAGAGCCAGATTCATTGCTCTCTAAACCCGGAAAGCCAGTTCATTTCAAAGTTCGCATGCATGGCTTTGAAAAAATTTGCATCTAATGCCTCCTTGTGGATTTTCACAGTATCACTCTTCAACATATCGCCTGGCATTTCTGTCTCTACCACTGTCTATGTATATATATATATATATATATATATATATATATATATATATATATACTTTTTACCAAAAGGACTTAATTTGTTTTTGGCAAATTAAGCAACTAGAGGTCTTTTCTGGTGTGATTTTTGTCAAGTTTCATTTTGTCAGTTTTACATGTGTGCTGTAGGAAGCCAAGACTTAATAGCATACTTTACTCTTCGAATCTATTTTACTTTCTGCTTTAACAGTGGAACAAGTGTTTAAGAAAAAGGAAATAAAAGAGCTAATCGCAGGCCTCTGACACTACTGCTGATCTGTCCTTTACTCCATCTTTCTCTTCCAATTCTGCCTGAAGTCTCTAATCATCTTCCAAGGGAGTAGAGCACCAGGGCTGTAGAGCATTTTCTTGCAAACTCAAGAGAGAAGCTCTGGGTTCCCTACCACACTCCCAGTCTTTGGGACCTTTGGGTTACTGCTTGTTACTCTCCAGTCCAGACCTTGTCACTCTTCCCACTTCCTTTTTCTTCTCATTTCAAGTTCTTGGCAGTCTAAATTTAACTTGGGAGCCTACTGGGGAAGGAAAGGTAATTTGGTGATGTGTGCACTGCTTACCTCATTCCTGGCACACGTGTGGCGCTCTCCTGGGGGAGCAGGAGAGCACTGGGCTGGCCGGCTGCCCGCCTCCTTTCTGCTACTCTCTCTGTCCACTGGGATCACGCCTGTTCCCAGCAAGGGACGGAGGAGGAGATGGGCTCTGAGAGTATTAGCAATGATGTCAAGGGACCACATATTTCCCTGGCACAGGAGTTGGTGGAAGGCCAGCCCTGCTGAGTCCGAGAGGAGAATTTCTCTCCAATCCAAACCCTGTCTCTAGCATTAAGTAGCTTCCGTGAGATGCAGGAAGGATGAAGCCACTAAGTCAGCCACGAGCCAATCCAGTCTCCAAATAATGTGTGTTGAAAGGTATGGATAATATACAAACAGAAGGCTCAGTTAGGTATCCGCTTTGTTTCCAAAAGAGCATATGTTTGTACTAAACTGAAAAAATTTGTTTTTCACTTCAAACTGACAGTTCATTTACTAACTGCGGTTCTCGAACTTATGGTTACCAGGGGGGAAGGGTGGGGGGAGAGGGATAGATTGGGAGTTTGGGATTGACATGTACACCCTGCTATGTTTAAAATAAAATGCCTTTCCATGAAAAAAAAAAAAGCTGCAGTTCTCACTACCCACAGAATTAAGATGCATTTCTAAAAGCGTAAGGATTTCTAACTTTCCTGAGTGAGCATTATACAAAGTTTGGGTAACACCATATATGTTGAAAGCTTGGTTATTGCTTTGCACTGTGGCCTTGGGCTAGTTACTTAACCTCTCTGAGCTTCAGATTTTTCTACCTGCTTAATGGAGCTAATAATACCTATTTCATATTTAGCTCATAGGGGATTTTGGTGAGTATCAAATGGATTTTGTCAATGCTTTTTTTTTTGGCATCTATGAGGTGATTTCTGTGCTTTATTCTATTGATAAGGTATATTACATTAATTCATCTTCATATGTTGAACCAACCTTACATTCCTGGCATAAATCCCATTTGGTCGTGATGTACAATCCTTTTTATATGTTGCTGATTCACTTTGCTAGTACCTTGTTGAGGACTTCTGAATACATATTCATAAGAAGTATTTTGTAATATTCTTTTCTTGTGATACCTTTGTTTTTTGTATCAGGGCAATACTAGCCTCATACAATGATTTGGGAATTGTTCCCTCCTCTTCTGTTTTTGTTTCTTTTTTTTTTGAAGCGTCTATGAAACATTGTTAATTTGTCTTTAAACATTTGGTAAAATTCACCAGTGAAGCTCTCTGGTCCTGGACTTTTCTTTGTGGGAATTTTTTTACTAAGTTAATTATTAACTCATTCTCTTTACTTGATATAGATCTGTTTAAATGTTCTATTTCTTCTTGAGTCAGTCTTGGTAATTTGTGTCTTTCTAGGAAGTTATCATTTAATCTGTATTATATAATTTGTTGGCATATAATTTTTTCACAGTATTCTCTTATACCACTTTTTATTTCTCTAAGACGGTTAGTAATGTCTTCTGTTTCATTCTTGATTTTAGTAACTTGAGTCTTCTCTCTTTATCTTAAATGATCTAGATAAAGATTTGTCAATTTTATTAATGTTTTCAAACAACCAAGTTTTGTTTTTTTTTTAATTTTCCTTATTTTTCTAGTCCCTACTTCATTTATTTCCACTCTAATTATGTAATCTCTCTCCTTCTGCTTTGGGTTTAGTTTCTTCTTCTCTTTTTAATGTCTTCAGGTGGAAAGTTAGGCTATTGATTTGAGACTTTCTCTTTTAATGTAGGCATTTGCAAGTATAAATTTCCCTGTAAGCACTGCTTTAGCTGCATCCTATAAATTTTCATATATTGTGATTTTGTTTTCATTAATCTCAAAGTGTTTTTAAATTTCCCTTGTGATTTGTTTTGGATGCATTGGTTGTTTAGAAGTGTGTTACTTAATTTCCACAAATTTCTGAATTTCCAAATTTTCCTTCTGTTATTGATTTCTAATTTCATTGTATTGTGGTCAGAGAACATACTTTGTATGACTTTCTTTTAAATTTATTGAGATTTGTTTTATTGCCTAAAATATGGGGTATGCTGGGAAGTGTTCTATTTGCACTTGAAAATTATGTATATTCTGCTGTTTGGTGAAGTGGTGTATAGATGTGTGTTTTGTCTAGTTGGTTTATAGTGTTGTTCAAATCTTCTGTTTCCTTGTTGACCTTCTATCTAGTTGTTCCACCATTATTGAAAGTGGAATACTGAAGTGTCCAACTATTATTATTGAATTGTCTATTTCTTCCTTTAATTCTGTCAGTTTTTTCAAGTATTTTGGGGCTTTGTTGGTAAGCGGATAAAATATGTTTATAGTTGTTACATCTTCTTAGTGGATTGACCTTTTTATCACTATAAAACGTCTTTCTTTGTCTCTAATAACACTTTTGGTCTTAAAGTCTATTTTGCCTGATGTTAGTATAGCTATTCCGTCTCTCTTTTGGTGACTGTTTTCATGATATATCATTTTCCATCCTTTTGCTTCCAACCTACTTGTGTCTTTGAATCCAAAGTGTGTCTCTAGTGGACATCACATAGTTGGATCATGTTGTTTTGTCTAGAATGCCAATCTCTGCTTTTGGTTGGAGTGTTTGGTCTATTTATATTTTAGTCCATTTATGTTTACCTGTGTTGTAACATTACAAATGTTCATTGTTTCTTCATGTGGATTCAGTTACTGTCCTTTCATTCAGCCTGAAGGACTCCCTTTAGTATTTCTTGTAGGGTAGGTCTGCTAGTGACACATTCTCTCAGTTTTTGTTTAACTGGAAATGTCTTCATTTTCCCTTCATTTCTGAAGGATAGCTTTGCTGAATATAGAATTCTTGGTTGATAATCTTTCTTTCAGTGCTTTGAATATGTCATTCCACTCCCTTTGACCTCCATGTTTTCTGATGAGAAATCAGTTTCTAATCTTCTGAGGAGCTCTTATACATGATACATTACTTTTTTTCTTGCTGTTTTCAAGATTCTCTATCTTTGGCTTTCAACAGTCTGGGTATGGATCCCTTTGAGTTTATCCTATTTGTACTTCATCAAACTTCTTAGATGTGTAGATTCATGTTTTTAATCAAATTTAGGAAGTTTTTGACAACTGTTTCTTCAAATATTCTTTTTGTCCCCTTTTCCCCTCCTCCTTTTTGGGTCTCCCATTATACTCCTCAGATTGGATAATCTCAATTGATCTGTCTTCAAATTTGCTGATTCTTTTTTCGGCCTGCTCAAAATTTTGTTGAGCCCCTCTAGTAAATTTTTAAATTTCCATTTTTATACTTTTCAACTTCAGAATTTCTATTTGTTTTTTTTCTGTCTCTTTTCATACTTTCCATCACTTTACTGATATTCTCTATTTGGTGAGACATCATTCTCACACTTGTCTTTAGTTCCTTGGACATGGTTTCCTTTAGTTCTTTGAACATATTTAAAACAGTTGATATAAAGTCTTGGGTAGGGACTTCCCTGGTGGTCCGTAGTTGAGACTCCGTGCTTCCACTGCAGGGGGTGCAGGTTCGATCCCTGGTCAGGGAACTAAGATTCCACATGCCGCGCGGGAAGTCTTGGTTAGGTAAATCCAATGTCTGGGCTTCTTCAGTGACAGTTTCTATGGACTGACATTTTTCTTCTATGTAGGAGCCTTTTTCTGTGTATGTTTTATACTTTTTAATTGAAACTGGACATTTAAAATAATATAGCAACTCTGGAATTTAGATTCTCCCTCCTCCTCAGGGTTTGTTATTGTTTTTGTGTTGTTGTTTGTTCCTTTAGTGACTCTACTGAACTAACTCTGTAAAGTCTGTATCCTTTGTCATATGTGAGCCCTGAAGCCTCTGCTTGGCTAGCTTAGTGGGATGCTAATGATTGGACAGAAGTGTTCTTAACTGCCTGGAACCAATAAGTCCCCCAGCCTTTGCCAATGGGCTCTGTGTGTGTGTTGGGGCATGTGTTCAACTCTACTTTAACCTTCACTTCCTGCTTACACAGAGCCTCAAGGTTAGCCCGAGGATGAGTATCAAGTGGAATGACAGTTTTGAAAAACACAAATGAGAGCTATTATTGCAGTCTGTTATCTTTTATTATTCTCAGACGAGGTCATTTGCTCTTTGTAAGCACAGGCATTTTCTGACTTATAAACACGTCACATATGTAAACACCGAACTTATATGCCTTAGACCTCACAACCACCACCAGGGGCCTATGTTGAAAAAACAAAGAGAAAAATAGAAAGAGCTGTGAGCTTTTAGAGAATCTGTGGTTTCATAAGGAAAAAAAAAAAAAGCTTCCGAAAAAGCAGAGATAGTCCTGGGTAGTTTCTTAGCTGCCTGCATCCGCATTACTTGGGATGTTTTGTTAAAAGTCAGGTTCCTGGCTCCATCCCATATCTTTTGAGTCAGAATATCTTGGGTTGGGTCCAGGAGTCTACATTTTAAACTAGCTCCCCAGGTGATTCTTATGCATACTGATGATTGAGAGACAAGGGAGGTGATCCTGTAGGTGCCTTCCCGTCAGGGACTAAGTGGCTCGTGCTGTTAACTGTGCTCAAATACGAATCCCCCCTTTCAATGCCTGAGTTTTTAAAAATTTCACTTTTTTAATTACATTTACTCAAATTCCACCAATTAGAGATTTATTTGCATCTATGAGAATATTTTTTAACAGCTGCCGGAGTGAAAAGATTAACATTTACTCACAGCTCTTTTAAAATTAATCTAATCAGATTGCATTTATCCAAACAGCTGGTCAAGGTGATTTACAAGGAAAGAAGGAAGTTTTGTTTCATTTTAATTTGACAGGAAGATAGATACTTTCGTGGGATTCAGAAGACTTTAGGGGAAAAATAGGCCTGTGTTAATTTATGCAGTAATAGCATGGATTGAGAGGGAAGGTAGGAAAAGACACTAGATAAAGCAGTGGATACTTGCCCATTTCAAAATATTGTGCATACAACCAGGAAAGGGAGGAAAAAATTTCTTTCTCCTTTCTACTTTTAATATTACCCGTTGTCTTAGAACCTAGAATTCAGATCAGTAAAATGTGTATTAAGGAATTATATCAGCTGCTGTAGGGCTACTTAGGCTCTCGTGGGCTGTCTAGAGACCTAATCACTATTTAAACCACTACATAGAAGGCTCTTTATTGAAAAATGTCTTCTGGTTTCCAAATAACACACTTCCTGATATACTTTTTGATTCAGCCCATTTGAGAGTTTGAGGTTGGATCAAATTTGGATGCGTGAAATTTATCTGTGTTCAAATTCCAAGCTGATTTCTCCCAATCATCTGTATACTTTTAGGCCATTTCTCCTTGAGGAGTTTTGTGTTTAGTTCATACAAATTCAACATTGAAAAAATAATTAGGGGAGTTTAGATTCTTATCAAATTTAATACATTCAAAAATGAAACATGATTTAAAAAATTATTTCACGTTTTGGGTCTTTACTACTCTGACTTGTCTCTGTTAATGAGAGTAATCAAGAGATTCCTATCCCCTGCCCCTTCAACCCAGTTTAGGATGCATTGTCCTGCCTTCAGTTTCCAGAATTCTATTACAAATGCGTGGACTAGTAAATCACATTTCTTATTTCCTTCAAGGTATTGCACAGCGATGTACAGCTATCAAGTACCACTTTTCTCAGCCGATACGCTTACGAAACATTCCTTTCAATTTGACCAAGACAATCCAGCAAGATGAATGGCACCTGCTTCGTGAGTATTTCTGGGAAAGGGTCGGAGAGGGTCAGAGAGGAAATGGTGTCTTTCTGAACAAAAAGCCTTCCCACCAGCCCTTTCAGATATGGACCGAAAGAGGCTGTGCTGATCCTACGTGGGCCTCTGGGCCCCATCCGACTTGGTCAGAGACTCAGAGAGTCATTTCACTGTGCCGTGGTCACAACTTGTTTGCAGATCAGATGTGTGAGAGTCAGGCGTGGGGCTTTGTGAGACAGTGCCGCGAGCGTGTCTGTCCTTGTGGCATCGGTATACAATCCACCTCCTGAGTGCATTCTTTACCAAGCCATGTGGCACAAGGTCCTGATCTGGTGCTTGTCTTAGTAAACCATGGAGACTATACCTTAGGTGTGTTATTTTAGTTTTCTTTATCCAATATTCATTTTAGTTACTGTGTCTATCTCAGACCTTGGTATTTCTGCTAAAATATCTTCATGAGTGTATGTTGTAATTTTCTCAGAAGGGGTCTGTTATCTCCACATCCCGATGGCAGGAACTATCTTTTTTACCGTCAGGAAAATGTGAAACTGTAGAAAGGATTGTGCAGTGTGACACCAAAGAGGACTGATATTTACCTGAAAACTGTCGATTCATGTTGCCTAGGGATAGATAATTCAGGAAAGCAAAAAACTAGGCCTAATTCTTTTTAGTGTTTACCCTAATCAGAGGTTGACATTGTCATTTCCAATGCAATCAACGCAAGGACTTCAGTGATCTTGTTTGGTGACCCAAGTCACTACAGGAAGCCAAGTAGAGTTTCATTTTGTAAAGTCAAGTCTCTCTACAGATCAAAGGGCTCTATTTTGAATCTCAAAGATGTAAATGGAAGCTCTTAAGATATTGCCCACAGCAGTGGTGTAATGTTATAAATATTATGATCTGCAAATTTAGGACTTGGAAAGTCATTGGCTAAAATGTGGTTTATTTCTGAGTAGTATCACTTCCTGAAAATTATCTCTTGCTGGCTGATCTTAATGGTCATTTCTCAGCAGATCTTAGTTAGAGCCTTATCTAAGTCTTCTTACATCTTCATTCTTCATGAGCATGTTTGGAGTTCTTTGCCTTAATCATCTATGCAGAAAGCCACACAGTCACTGGTTTTCGGCAAGAAAAGATCATCACGGGATCCTGAAAAAGAACCTTATCTCTTTAAGAGTTTGTACCCTGTTACTGCCCAGCAAGCCAGTACTGAGCATTCTCCTCTTAATCCTCTCTGAGGTTCTCCTGGAAAGATGCTTTCGGCAGTCTCAGGCATGGCTTTTTCCAAGAAAGTCACACTTGATGATCTGTACCATGTTTACCAGATAAGCTTAGCATATCCCGTACTAAGGCAAATCCCATGTGGATTATATCTGAACCTTGTGCCTTTTAATGGCCATAGAAAATAAAACTCGAACCACAGGGAGTTTAGGAGGTTGTGAGAGAATGGTGACTGAGCTATGATTACACTGGATGTCTCAAAACGACTTACACCTTAATATTAAACAGCCCCTTTAAATGATCAGTGCCCATGACCCCTAGCTCTGTGGTGGTCTACACTGCCCCTTCTAGGCTGCAACGCCCTGCTTCAGTTTAGATGCTCTGAGCTAGAAATGAAAAATCCCTTGAAAAGAAAGGGATGGACCACGTGTGACAAGGGCAAGGCTGAAAGCTACCGTGATCCACCCTGTATACATCATCCCGAGTTGCCAGAGGCCACAGGAACACACAGTGAGGTGGTGGCTGCCTGGGCGCCTTCGCAGAGCAGCCCACGCTCACACAGCGGGGTGTGCCTCTGGTCTTGGTTCCATGTGTGTGCAGGAGTGCACGGTCCACCTTGCCTAGACCTGTTCACTGGCTTCAGCGGCAAACTTGTGTTTGGGATCTGTTGCTCCAAGAAGGATCCGAGAAATCTAGCTCACGATTTTTAAAATTAGCTTCATTCAAAAAAAAAAAAAAAAAAAAGAGGGAGGGAAATAGAAAGAAAAAGCAAAAAAGCAGGAGGGTGGGCAACTGGAGTGGAAGTGTACCCATACATCCAGCCAGTCCATCTCTTGCTTTGGCCTAGAAGGTGGGCCAGGGCCTGGGTTCCTGGCCCAGTGATCACAGTCGTGTTTTTGTGATAGACCAAACTTCTTGTGTGTTCAGTGGGGCTTGGCCCACGGGAACAGCCTTTTCTTAACCTGGGTACTTGGGAGCTTGGGTTGTAGGGCCTGTGTTTAAGGGAAGAGGGCCTTAATGAGTAGATGTCCTATATGTGCATGTTGGGCCCTATTTCAGTTACGGTTGCCTTCACTTTCTCAAATCCTTTTTGAAAATAGGCAGGAGGAAGTATAACCTAAAAATAAAGTAATTGGCATCCTTGGTGCACAGGTCAAACCATATTTCACTATATCTCAGTTTTTAGGCTCTTTCCCCAAAGTCAGATTAATTACAGCCACTACAGTGGTGGTGACCTATGATTCTGTTGCTCTTTGGAGGATAATAAAGACCTTTTGCCAACCTTCCTCACTCTCAGTTTACTAAGTAACTTTTTACCTCTTACCCTTGTTTACCCTGGTGTCCGCTGGTCTATTTTCTACTTGATACGGACTTCTCCATGGACTCAGGGAGGGTAGATGCTGACCCCTCAACTTGTTACACCCCATCTGTCCTCTTATGAAATACCTAGGAAGTTTATTTCCTAAATCACCGTGGCCCTGAAGACCCTGCACCTGTCCATGTAACGTATTAGTTTTCACAATGTATACAAAGCTCTTCGTTCTCGAATTTTCAATAACTCTCCTTCTTCTGCTTATTATCTTGAATGTTTGTGTTTTGAGATTAGATTTAAGAAGAATCACTGCTGGCTTCCTGGGCATGGCTGTGGCCGTCCTGCTCTGTGGCTGCATTGTGGCCATGGTCAGCTTCTTCTGGGAGGAAAGCCTGACCCAGCATGTGGCCGGACTCCTTTTCCTCATGACAGGTACGCGGAACACCTCTGACACCTCTCCCAGCGAAAGCAAAGGCCTCTCTGCAGGCAGCTAGCTTCACTTTGTTATCTCTCCATTAATTTTGTTTTCACTTGTGAGAAAAGCAACCAGAAGGTCATTTGGCTTAGGTGGGCAATACAGAATTTAAAGAAAACAACAGTGTTAAAAACGCAGCCCTGATTTCCCCATTGCGGCCCGTTACAAGGTTAGATGGAAATGTCTTGGGTTTAATCTCCATATGATACAGGTCTGATTTTTCTGTCCCATTCTTTCCTATTGTGCCCCTAACCCTGGCATGGACTCTTGGCAAACATGGGCAATTGCTTATCAGGAGCCCTCCAGGAGAGGGTGATAGCTCAGCACAGCCCACGCCTCTGGGCTGAAGGTCAACTCAAAGTCTATTTCTTAGTGATGGAGTCATTGGTGTCATTTTTACACACAAGACATTCATTCATTTCACTCCACAGTTACTTTGTGAGGACTTACTATGGACCAGGCACTTCTCTACATACTAAAGACACATAATGATTAAGGCAGACAAAATCCTTCTCCCTTTCTGTTTTGGGGAGACACAAATAATAAGTTGTGATAGCGATAAAAGCTGTGAGGAAGGTAAAGGAGGTGGTGTAGGGGACCCTCTTCCACATAGGGAGTGCGCTGCGGGCAGAGGAAGGAACGGTGCCAAGGCCTAAGGCAGGGATGGCTTGACGTATGTGTTTCGAGCCACAGAGAGACCAGTGTGGCCGAGGGCAGGGAAGGAGAGGACAGCATCCCATGAGGTGGAGAAGCAGGCAGGGGCTTGGATTTTAATCTAAGGGTGGTGGAAGCCACCAGAAGGTTTTATGCCAAGGAGTGACTTGCTGTTAAATCAGGAGATTGGAAGGGGGTGTGTGGAGACACGACTATGGTCTTTTCGATTGTCGGGTGAAGAACATTTTTGTCTAAGAAGGAGTCAGCAGCTGAGTTGATGGCTGAAATTGACTGAAGGTGGCTGCGGGGAAGAAATCTTTCCTCCTGCTTTTTCCCAGAAAATTGTGTCTGTGATTAGTGAATGCCAAGTTAACAGTTTCACAAAGTACGCTGAGCATCAGGGGTAATAGTACTCTGGATGTGTAGCCGTTTTGAATAAGCTTATTCCTGCTTCTCTGGAGTTCTGTTACTCAAGCGACCACGACTGGGGTTTCTAGCACTGCTTGCTGTCATGGTCACTCACTCAAGCCCGTGTTCCCTGGAGGCGGCAGCACCGCTTGGTGACTGGCACTATTTTTTCTGTCTTTCAGGGCTGACAGGTAGGTGGTGCTTTGCCTTCTGGTTGGTCAACCAGTCAGCTCCTGTAACCCAATTCACAGACAGACGTCCTTCCTTCTTTCTAAGTCCTGTCGGCCCCTTTCCGACCCCATGAGATAGCGCTGTAACCAGCAGTGACCTGGAATAACGGATGATCATTGTAAGCATCCCGACAGAGCATTAAAAGAAAAAAAGTCACCTGGCCTTTGAATAATTCTTAGCAGAAAAACAACTTAAGTTTTCCCAGACTTGGGTGAATACACAGAGGCTGCAGGACTGTAGCCCAGGGAGGCTAAAATTCTAGTTTCTGAGGTTTTGGAGGAGGATTTGAACCTTCAAGACCAGCCCTTGGGAGGGTGCCTGCCTAAAGGATTCATTAAAATCCAAAGTGTAGGGACTTCCCTGGTGGTCCAGTGGTTAAGACTCCACGCTCCCAATGCAGGGGGTCCAGGTTCGATCTCTGGTCAGGGAACTAGATCCCGCATGCCGCAACTAAGAGCCTGCGTGCAGCAGCACAGATCCGGCACAGCCAAATAAATAAATGAATAAATATTAAAAAAAAAAAATCCAGGGTGTAGAATGAACAGGTGAGGGTGTCAAAGAATCAGAGAGGCCGGTGCTGCCCAGGGGATTTCTTGAAGATTAATGGTCATGAAATATCTCCCCCCATTTTCTTCCCTTCCTTTATTAGTTGGGCCCCCATTTTTCTAACTCTTGTCCTCACATACATCAAAGAAGTATTCACGACCCCCCAGCCCTGGAAAGGCCCCACATAGCATCCTCAGGGAAATGAAAGGAGCTGAGGGCCAGACAAAAGCCTCGGTAGTAGCAGTTTTTAAAGGACCCTTGTAATGTGGGTAATACATGAATAATTTAGGATGCTCTTAGATATCAGACAACTGTTGGCATGAAACTAAATCACAGGACCATAGAAGTCAGGCCCAGTGAGCGTTTCTTGGGAGGCAGAGGGGCTGGTTTGGTTTTAAATGAAAGGAGGATGGGAGTTCAGTCTTGCATTGGCTCAGAGGAGGGCTAGGAGCTGAGTTTCTGAAGCCAGCCCCACCTTCCCCTGCTCAGCCCTCATTCCTGAGCCATCTGTGTAGCTCTGGGCCAGACTGGCTCAGGGCTCAGCAGGATTTATCATCAAAAGCCCCTGTGCAACCGTTAAAAACAAAACAAGCAGAACAATAGCCATAGTGGCAAAAACCCACTGCAACCCCAAAACACCCTAAACTTATAAACTTGAAGTTTGATGACCAGTCCGGAAGGGTGGACAGACCTACCACATAACACTGGCTTTTTTTTGGAATAAAGGGAAAACCCACTTATAGATCTCACCATCTGAAAAATTAGTTGTTAAAATATTTTCCTTATCCTGGACCAAATCTTGCCCAAGCCTTTGTCTCACTAAAGACAACAACAAAAGGGAGAGAAGTGGCTGTGGTTCTAAAAGGGTAGCTCAGGGCATCCTTGCGATGGAAATGGTCTGTGTCTGGTCTGTGATGGTGGCCACATAATCTGCACACGTGGTGACATTCCATGGAACTAAGTGCACACACACACACGCAAGTGACTGAGTGCATGTAAAAGTGGTGCGATCGGAATAAGGTGGATGGATCGTATCATCGTAAGTTTCCTGGTTGTGCTATTATACTAGCGTTGTGCAAGACGTGACTATTCGGGGAAATTGGGTGAAGGGTATACAGGATCTCACTGTGTTATCTCTTTCAACTGCATGTGAATCTACAATTATTTCAAAATAAAAATTTAAAAGAAAAAAACAACAACAGAAAAAAAGGAAAGAAAAAATGTTTGCCCCCATCATCACATGGAAAGTATTGAATATGTTGTTTTCTGGGCTTCCATTTATCATCATACCGTAAGCATTCCCGGTGGCCTTATATTGTTCTGTGTTCGGTTTGTAATAGCTTTTAATAGCTGCATGTTCTTCCATGGAGTAGATTTGCCGCGTTATGTTCCCTTACTGTGGGATTTAGGGAGGTTTGTTTCATTTTGCTACTACAAATAATCCCTTTCCATTTCTGCTACTACAAATAATCCCTTTCCATTTCCTTTGTAAACACCAAGATAACTATGTTAATCCATTGCATGAGATAAATTAGCTGTAAGACCTTCCCACGTAGCAGCAGGAGATGAGAGCAAATAGGGTTAAAAGAATTGATTTTAACGAAGCCGAAGTGTCTTCAGCAGTCTTAGTCGGCATCACACCACAGATTTTTGATGCTAAACTTAGCCTCTTCTAAGGCGCTGGCATCTTCATTCTCTACCTGAATTTATTAGCCAAACCTTCAATGAAGATCATCAGTGATGTGACAGTTTGAGATGTTAAAATGGAAACTTGGAAACAATCTCTCTCCTTAGGCCTTACTGCATACTGACAGCTCTTGACTACCCACACGTGGAGCAGCAGGGCTGCTGACCGTCACTTCCCATCCCTAATTCCCTGGGGCCTCTCAAGGGGTCCTCCAGCAGGGCCAGGGGCACAGAGCCTCAAATGTAGCCTTTTGACCTCATGTCCTCTGAAGTTACACACGCACCATCACGGAGGCATATCCAGAGATAAGGGAATAAGACATGATCCAACAGTGAGGGGCTGCCCTTTACCCGACCGCACTGCCTCCTGCACTGCGAGTGGGCATTCCCTCAGCTTTAAATGACGCATTCTATTCGATTGCTGTTGTGCTAGTATGATAATTATCATTTGTTAGGAATGTAAATATTTTAAAAGGTTAATTTATTCAATGCAAATATTTTTAAATACAATTTTTATGTCTCTGTAGTAGGGTTTTAATTACCTTTTAATATACTGGGAGTCTCAAAAATTGGATAAAGCTTGGTCCTCCCTTGATGGGGGCCTCCGTTCCCCTTCGTAGGCTGTGCCCTGGGTGGCTACTGCCGACGGACGAGGCAGGGCCTTCGGGTCAGTAGAGAAAGAAGAGACGGCCCAGGCTGCCCCAGCAAAGCTCAGGGAAGGTAACACCCACGCTAGGCCACCCATTGTTTTGCTTCAATACATTCAAATTAAAACAAAGACTCCTCTGTAGGTGTATTGAATTCTCTAGGGTAGCCACTGATTATGACCTAAAACTACAGGTCCTTAATGCCATATCTGAAGCCCTTGGGACCAGGTGCATTTTGGAATTCAGGATTTTTTTTTTTTTAATTTATTTAGTTTATTTATTTTTGGCTGCCTTGGGTCTTTGTTGTTGAGCGCGGGCTTTCTCTAGTTGTGGCGAGCGGGGGCTACTCTTTGTTGTGGTGTGCGGGCTTCTCATTGCGGTGGCTTCTCTTGTTGCAGAGCACATTCCCTCGGCGCATGGGCCCAGTAGTTGTGGCTCACGGGCTCTAGAGCGCAGGCTCAGTAGTTGTGGTGCACAGGCCTAGTTGTTCCGTGGATCTTCCCGGACCAGGGCTTGAACCCCAGTCCCCTGCACTGGCAGGTGGACTCGACCACGGCACCACCAGGGAAGTCCCTGGAATTCAGGATTTTTAAGTTTTATTTTAGAAAGGTAATATAGTGCATGTATTCTATATCATCTAACACCCTGGAGCAGGGTCTGAAATCAAGTATACATTAACATTTCTGCAGCCAAACACATGAATATTCACAGTAGGTGGGATCAGTAAGGACTCTAAATAGCCTGTGTCACGTCAGGCCAGATTTGCCGGTCAGTGAGGTTGCTGCAATCTTTGGGAAAAAGAGCAGATGTTTTTCGGATTTAGTTAATTGCAGATTGTGGGTCTTGTATCTGATTTTTAAAAAAAGTGTTGTCTGTCTCTATTAGTCCTGCCCAGTCATTTAGTTAAGGCAACTTAGCAATGGCTTTTTGAGCAATCTGTGTGAAAATTAGCTTGAGGCGGTTTTTCTTTTCTGGAATTGCAAAGAGGCCAGAATGATGGGCAGGCCGTCTTTTGAAGGAGTGAAAAAAAAAAAAAAATCAATGTTTATGTCTGTGGGTGTTGCAGCTATGTTTATCAAGCAGGCTAACCAGGGTGAAGCAACTTCCACTCCTTTCCGCCTTTCAAGCACATCAAAAGAGGATGGTCAAAAGAGTGGGCCGTTACCCTAACTACACCATGCCAGCTGGCCGTAGGCACCATGAAGTTTAGGGAAGGAAATTAGGTTGATGATCTGGGATGGCAGCATAAATTTATTTCTCTTCTGATCCAAAAATATCCTTTCCGGTCTTGTAATTCTGTGATATCGCTGTATCTTCTAATGAAGAACTTTGGCGGAACACCTTTTAATATTATATAAGAAAAGTCGCTGCATACAGCGGTCTTCAGAACAAGTAGTTACTCACCCTTTTGAAGATGCTACCAGCAGTAGCCAGGACTGAGTTTGGGACTTATAAACCCCTCTCCCCTGGCGCCACCAGCTGGGCTGAAGAGTATCTGGTGGTAGCCCAAGGGAACTCCTGGCTGGTCAGGGGAGAAGGGAAAGGGAAGGAAATGTCTAAGAGAAGAAGGGAGGAGAGGTGACCTCTCTCCTCGTGGCTTTTCAGGAATGACCATTAGATTTTGAACTTTTGAAATGCAAGGCTGGTACCTTATCTTTCCATGCCCTCATTCCATATTTTGCATTAACTAGATTGCTACTGACAAGAAAGCAACATTATCGGAAATAACTTGCCATCTAGGTAAATCCTACAGGAGGTGATTTAGGATGAACTGATTCTTAGGTGTGTAGAACTCACCGTATTGCATAACTCAGTTTTCTGAAGCAGGTTTTGCACACTCCGTGTCCTCAGTGCTATTAGGGTCCATGTGGAACTTACAGGAAGTCCAGGGGTCTCTACTTCTTTTTCCTGACATGCATGCTGGAAAGTGAGTGGAAAGAACACTTGGGGTTCCTGATCACATCAGCGTCAAAGCAACGAAGGCTGTGACCATCAAGAACTCATTCAACTTAACTACCTCTAACATAATCAGAACTGGGTCTGGAACATAGTAGATGCTTATAAATAATTCTTGAATAACTGATTAAATAACACTTAAAATAGTAAAACCTTGCTTAGGCCTGTAAAAGGGATGGAAATAGACTTCATACATTGACCACACACACAAACTCTCTCTCTCTCACACACACACACACACACACACACACACACACACACACACACACGCACTCGCCCGTGCGCATGTTGTTATCAGCTGAATTGTGTGCCCGCCCTGCAGCCCTGCCATTCATATGTTGAAGTTCTAGCCCGGAGAACCTCAGAATGTGACTGTATTTGGAGACAGGGTCTTTAAAGAGGTGATTAACTAAATAAGGTCATTAGGGTGGGGCCATAATCCAGTACGATTGGTGTCCTCATAAAGAAGAGGAAACTTGGGCACAGATAGTTACAGAGGGAAGACTGAAGGCACAGGGAGAAGACCAGCATCTTTAAGCTAAAGAGGGAGGCCTTGGAAGAGACCAGCCCTGCTGGGACCTTGATCTCAGAGTTTTAGCCTCCCGAATTGTGATAAAGTAAATTTCTGTTGTTTCAGCCATCCAGTCTGCTGCTACTTTGTTAAGGCAGCCCGAACAAACTAATACACTGAGGACTGTAAGACATGCATATGGAACTAAAATAGAATTCCGCAGGATCAAAACTGACCTATGACTACTAATCTAGCTACAACAAAGATGTCTTCATCCTTTAAACACTTTTCCTTAGTGTCTTCAAAGTTAGAAGGGTTTTTCTTTCCCCTTATTAAGATATCTTGAATGGGTTAGGCCTCTTTTACAAAAGCTAGTTTGCCTACATTGGAAACGTTGCTTTGTCTCCTCTCCCTACATTTCTCTGTAATAATCAAACAGTCCTGCCCATGCTACAGATAACAGCTATGGCAGCTATGTATTTGCAAACTTCCTTAGATATGTGAGGGTCCAGAAAGGGGAGATTCTTAGATATGCTCTTTGGTTCATCTTTGCTTTTCTCTCACTCAGAACTACTTCAGGAGCATCTTGGAGGGAGAAAAAATATCCTTGGAGAGCAGTCTCTGGGGACATTTGTGGGAAGGGGAGGGGCAGACATCAGGCATATTTATGGGCTCACGTAACCTCCTCCACCCCTCCATCTCAGCTGAGTGAGTAAAGGCAGAAGGAAGTAAAGGAGGTTTTCATCAAGGTTTGGCGATGTCCTAATCCTAAAAGAACTTAAGTGGCACAGAGATGTATATAATATTTCAAGATAAAATAAATACAAATAAGGGATACAAATAAGACAAAGGAGCAATCCGGTAGCTGATATATGATGTCAGCTATTTTACGACAATTCCAACATCCTGGATTTAATTTATATTATTTAAAATCTTTTTATCCATTCATTATAAAAAAAAGTGATTTTTGAGGCCCTAGAATGTGCCAGGCTCTGTGCCTTAAAAAAAACTTGTAAAAATTCATTTAAGATATTATCAGGCAACATGATAAATACTAATGATAACGGTAATTGAAAAAGACTTGGTATGATGATTGCAACTACCTAAAACTGTGTCAACTCAGCTGTAGAACAAAGGGAAATGAAAATTGTTTGTATTAGGTTTGAGTGATTATTTTTTTCCTTAAAAATAATTAAAATTTCTACTACGTTGTTTTTAAGTATAAAAAAATATTCATGTATACATACCAATTTAATTGAGATAAGTCTGAATAGTTCAAGTTATCAGAATTTTCCCATCTTTTTCACTCCTATATCTCCAGAACCTAGCATACAGTCTGGCACATAAAGGTTTTGCCAATGTTTGTTGAATGAAGTAACTCAAGTGAAAGAATTGTCAATCCTTTATTCATTTGGATTCATCATCTCATCTGTTGATCTGATGTTCACGAAGGCCTGTCTGGCATTTGCCTTGTAGCAGGCAAAACCGTAACCCATCACCCTGCTCTCTTTGTATTATTTATAGGAATATTTTGCACCATTTCCCTCTGCACTTACGCCGCCAGCATCTCCTATGATTTGAACCGGGTCCCGAAGCTAATTTATAGCCTGCCTGATGATGTGGAACACGGCTACAGCTGGTCTATCTTTTGTGCCTGGTGCAGTTTAGGCTTTATTGTGGCAGCTGGAGGTCTCTGCATCGCTTACCCATTTATTAGCCGGACCAAGATTGCACATCTAAAGTCTGGCAGGGACTCCACGGTATGACTGTCCATACTCAAGTCCACTGCTTGGTGGCCCGTCCACAGTGCGGACGAACCTTGAAGGGGACGGAGCAGAGTCTGAGTCAGGATCCCAAGCACAAAATCGGTCTTGTACATTCCAGCCTGTTGCCTGCCAGCCCCTTCTGGATGACTGATGTCAAATCATGCAGAAGCTCCATACCTTTCTAAGGACAAGACTACTGTGGGTTCAACTGCTTTAATGACTATTCATGCTTTGACGGCGAGGAGTAGGGAGCAGAGCCGTGGAACATTTCTGGGTTCAGAAAAAGAGGAAACCGCGATGGAAAACTTTGTATGATTACCATTTATTTCAGAGAGTTTGTACATAACAGTTACCCGAGAGTCATTTCTATTTGCAAAAGGATTCATGACAAAGCGAGTATAATTTTCTTGTCATTGTACCATGCTTGTTAAATTTAATGCAGCACCTTCAGAACTTGTCCTTATGGTGTCTTGTTGTGTCAGCACCAAACATGTGTGCATTATTTGTGGATGTTTTTTGTCACAGGGAGATTCTTCTGTTGCCTTATTTATTTTTAATTGAAGCCTCTTCTCCATCTTTGTACTGGAATCAAAATCATAAGAGAAACAGATCAACCCTGGAAGAGCTAATCTGTAATGCTATGCAGTATTGTGAGAAGTCATACCTGTCGTTCGACCTGTCTCTTTACGTTAACTGGATTTCTGCATTAAATGACTGCCCCCTTGTTAATCTGGGTGTGTTTTCCTGTCTTTCAGCCGTGGCGGTAGGTCTCCCTAGCCATTCAGACAGGTGAGAACTCTTTGTTTTTAAGAGACTTGCTTCCTCTCAGTTAGGTTGGTCATTTCTATTTATCATTTGTAGCAATCACACACATGCTCTTGACAACAGAGATCATTTTCCAAGCTTCTTTTAAAACCTTACCATAGTATTTTGAGTTTTCTTCTCTCCCTCTTCATCTGTGTTTACCATCTGCCTGGTATTTAGCCACTGATAAGGATTCACAGTCTCTGGCCATATCCTTGAACCTCCTACCCCAGTGGGTTTCAGCCTTGGCTGCACATCCGATCACCTGGTTAATCATCTTCACCTGTGCCTGAACTGGGCCCCACCCCAGACCAATTGACTTAGAGTGTCTGCAGCTGGGCCTGGGCTTGAGTATTTTTCAAAAAAAAAAAAAATCTCATAATTCTGATATTCATTTGGGATTTAGAGCCACTGTACTGGGTCAGAGCTACAGTTATCTCCTTGGTAGCTAATATTTACTTAGCGCTTACTGTGTGCCAGTAACTGGGCTCTGTTTTTTCCAGGTATAATTGCATTTAATCCTCTCAAGAGCTCTATGAGGCAGTGTTGGGCCGCACCCTGCAGGCCTGCAAGCCTTGTGGATGCCCGGCCTCAAGACCAAAGAAAGAGCCCAGAGACAGCGACAGAGACATCAATTGTTTACTGGATAGGGGATCTTACACATCTGAAGCAAAAGGTCCTGGAGGGACACCCCACCATAGACGGCAGGCAGGACATAGCAGCACTCTGCTACCTGGGGGAGAAGGAGGAATTCCCCCATTTATAGGGGGAATTGATGACAGGTTGGCTCCTCAGTTACCAAGGAAACCATCAGCCGAGGCAAGTCCCTCACAGCCCCTCAGGTTAAGACTATCAGGAGGGCTTTTGTTTCGCTTTAATAAACTAGCAGGTGGAGCCCTTCTGGCCTAAGGGTCAGGAGGCGAGCACATTCCTGTGAGAAGGGTGTAGGTGAAGCAGGGACTGGTTGAGCTGAGCAGAGAATGTACAAAGAGCAAGAGAAGAACCATCTGGGGCAGCCTGACCATACAGGTAGGTAACTCTTCTTCCATTTTACTGATAATGAAGCTGAAGGGCAGACTCAGAACATTTGCTTCATTTTTTTCGACGCGTGGGTATAGGACAAAATTAAAACCCTTCCATGGTATTTCTTTATCTTTAAATGGAAGGGTGGGCACTAGCTAACTTCTACGCTTTTCCTTTTAACTCCATCATTATCCTGTATTGTACACACGAAAAAGATGGTCTGTAAAAGAGGGAAGGTGCTATACCAGAAGTATAACGGTGCTTCAGACTTTAATTTAATAAAAAATGCTTTTTTCCGGGTTTCCCTGGTGGCGCAGTGGTTGAGAGTCCGCCTACCAATGCTGGGGACACGGGTTCGTGGCCTGGTCCAGGAGGATCCCACATGCCGCGGAGCGGCTGGGCCCGTGAGCCATGGCCGCTGAGCCTGCGCATCCGGAGCCTGTGCTCCGCAGCGGGAGAGGCCACAACAGTGAGAAGCCCGCATACCGCAAAAAACAAAAGCAAAAAAAATAAATGCTTTTTTCCCCTTCATTATAAAACCTGATTTGGTACTTGTAAAAGGATAATGATAATCTACCTACCCCCACCCAAAAATCAAGCCTGGTTTCCAAGTGACGGTGTCCACATATTGTTACGTAAGCCTTTTGGAAGAGGTTAGGTGATCCCGGTGACCACACAATCTCTCACCAAGGCCTGTGGCTGTATTCCCTGGCAATCTCTCAGGCCTGTTTAATAAACCCATCCCTCTGGATGAGATCAGAGACATAGAGAAAGGAGCAATTATTTTCATTTATTACTTTCATTTATTACTTACTTTTCAAAGCAGGAGAGCTGTTTCTTTGAAGTTTTCTTTAAAGATTCCCCATAGAAGATGTCAAGACTCTTGAGCATTTATATTCCAACCACCAAAGCAGCGTCTGAGTGAGTGACTTTTGAAGTTTCTGAGAAGCTTCCCAGGGGTTTGAGGTGTGAGTGGAAGACAGCCTCGGAATGACAGAAGGTTGAAGGGTTCACACACCAGAAAGATTTGCCCAGAAGCCAGGGGAGTTCACTTCGGATTCAAGCGTGTGTTGGCAAGAACAGAGCTTCCCTGCCTTTCAGCCAAAGTGAGCTCAGAGCAAGCTTCCTTGCTTTCTTTTTACATTTCACAGAGTGTAAATGTTGCCAGTCTTGCATTTGGTTCCCAGTCCTTAGGCTTCTCTTAGGGGTGTTTTCTTAACTGGCTTGCAAATGAGGAGTAATTGAAATGGCTGCACAGTACTTCGTGAGCAGAAGCATTCGTTGAGATAGTTTGTTTGTTCTTCCTATGTTTTCTCTGTCCCAATTCTAGTTGCATGCCTATAGCCAGGCTGTGGGTTTTTTTTTTTTTTTTTTTTTGCCTTGGGCATTTTTTTGCAGGGCAGAAGGCAGAGGTAGCTGATCTCCTTGAAGTGAGGATGCATTGGGTCCAAAAGGGAGGATAGGCCAGAGGGCTGACTTTGTGGGCTAGAAGTACTTAAGGGCATCCTGGAGACTGGAAAGAAAAAGGATGGCAGTCCTGTGATTAGCTGGGTCCTTGCATTTCTTGAGGTTATCAGGACCTCGGCAAGGATGGCTATATGGGGTGTCCAGAGATACTGGAGCCCTTGGTACAGTGGCTCTCATGACCCAACCATGGTTTCAGAGCAGCAGAATCAATGGGCTGGGAAGAACCAAGCCTTGGAATAATGGGCTTCTCAGTGGCAGCCAGTCTGACCCTTGGAAGGTCCAGGGATATTGGTACAGCTGTGTGTGTGTCTGCAGTAATGAATGAGGGCTAATTCCTCCTAAACCTACAAGAAAGGACTGTGAATAGAAAGTAAATGGATTTACAGGACACCTCATGTCCATCTGCCATATATAGACAACATTTACCAAAAAAGAGCTCTACCCAAACCCTTGATGAGACAACCATAGGCCCCATAGGCCCCTCCTCTTACCAATGTCATTTTTGGCTTATTTGCAATGTTAGAACATAGCTGCCCACTCCAAGGGAACCCTACCCCCTCCTTCTTTACAGCACCATGGACCCTTGATAATCAAGGGTCCAGGATGTAGGAAACTTACCCAGAATGTAATTTCTCCATAAAAGTCCTTGTATCTGTCAACAAATATTTATTGAATTCCTACTGTGTGCCAAGTGGTATTCTAGGCACTTGGGAAATATCCATGAAGCAAAACAGACCAAGCTTCTTGCCCCTGTGAAGCTTATTCTAGTAAAATTCAGTACAATACAAGTAAACAATTCAAGTCACCCTTTCAAGCCCCACATGATTTCATAAATCCCAGATTAAAGTAGTTGAACCCAGTTATTAAAATAAGTTTCTTTTGACTTATGTTTTCATTGGCTGTATATTTCACTTCATATCATTTTATTTGAATCTATCCTCAGTAACATAAAAAGTACATTATTAACTTTTTTTGTGGTGCTGGGGGATGAGTTTGCCTCTCGAAGATTTCCCAGTTGAAACTGAAATCTGAGAACACAAAGGTGTACTGCACAAGTACGCCTCAGTCACCCAAGCTAGGGAACCCGGTTCCTAAGGTTATCTGAGCTAAGAATGAAGAGGGACCTGGGATCCTGGAGACTCAGGCCACAAGGTCAAGGTAACCTACCCAGTGGAGGCCGGTGCGTATGGGATGCTAATGCCGCCAGGTCTTTCTCAGGCTGTTTCCTCTGAGCTGGGACACCTGCTCTTAGACTTTTCCTTGTGTCTCAGCTTCAACACAACACTCCTAGAAGCCAGGCTTGAGCACACTCCCCTGCTTTAACCCCTTTCCTGCCCAGTTACACTCTGCATGCTAATCACCTGCTCACCCCTAACTGGATCATAGACTCTTCTTGCAAGGTGTAAACTGTGTCTTGGTTGAGTTTTGTCTCCAGGCTTTAGTCCTGGAACCCAACAGGTGCTCATAAACCTTTGTGGAAGAAATGCGTGAATTCAGAGTCACAGACACAAACTATCCGCTGCCCTGGACAGAACTGACTCCCTTACCACCAATTTTAGGGAACCCATGAAAAACTGAACAGTAGTGTAACAGGCTAAATGGAATGAGAATCTAGCTTGGCAAGCAAGGAGGTCTCATTAGAATAATTAAAGGGACTATTAACACACACTAACACAGATATAACTTGAAATGTGTTACGAAGCAAATACTGTGGAACGTTTATTTGATGGCTCAAACAGTATGATGTCCTCAATATTGTTCTACAATTTAAAGCTCTTCCATTTATGCGCCGATACGTCTCAAATCTCTAATTGGAATTCTGAAAGGAGTGCTTCAAAAAGGATTTCCTTTGAAAATAAATAGCTTTACTGACCAAGAACCCTCTTATTTTATTTTTAAAAATTAATTTATGTTTTAATTTTTGGCTGCATTGGGTCTTCGTTGCTATGCGTGGGCTTTAGTTGCAGTGAGCAGGGGCTGCTCTTCGTTTAGGCGCTTGGGCTTCTCTTGTTGCAGAGCACCGGCTCTAGGAATGCGGGCTTCAGTAGCTGTGGTGCACGGGCTCAGTAGTTGTGGCTTGCGGGCTCTAGAGCGCAGACTCAGTAGTTGTGGCGCACGGTCTTAGTTGCTCTGCGGCATGTGGGATCTTCCCGGACCAGGGATCGAACCCGTGTCCCCTGCATTAGCAGGCGGATTCTTAACCAATGCGCCACCAGGAAAGTCCTAACCCTTTGAAATTGCATTATTTGAATTTCCCCAGGGCCCTGTCCTTCGACTGGAAGTTCTCCTTGCTGTAGGACAACCACAAATGTTTGAAGACACTCAGGGCACCCCACTGCATACTGGGAACATGGCTATCCAACATACTTCCTCTTTATACACAACCTATATTTTGCCATGCTTCAAAGCAAGATTTCTAATTGTTCTAAAACCTCATAGAACATGTCTTCTTATAACAACCTTAAGAGGAAAAAAATTGGTAGGCTAAAAAGTAAGATACCTTTCTGTCTTTATTTCCTATTTTTTTCTCTTGTCAGCATGTACTGTAAAATGTTGCCTGCTATGTGTAAGACCTTGGGCTACACATGGACTTTTGTCAGGGCCTCTCTGCAGATAGGAATGCAGTGGCAAGAGCCAGGGGGGAAGTGGTGTAGGCGAGATTTCCAAGATAGCCAGAGCCTTGCTGGCCACCATAAGGACACTGGGTTTTATTCTGGCAATGGAAAGCAATGAGAGTCTTTAAAGGACAACAGTGGGATCTGATTTCTACTTTAACGTTGTCAGTGTTGTCGCTGGATGGAGAATGGATTAGAAGAAGGCAAGACTGGAAGTGGAGAAGCCTGTTGAGGAGGGGTTTGTTGCTGGAGTTCAGGAGACGCGATGGTGGCCACGACTACGGCGAGGAAGATAGAAGTGGGCGGATAGATTTTAGAGATGGAATTGATGAGGTGTGCTGGTAAAGTGGATGGAGCGGGGAAAGAAGGGATATTATCAAGGATGACAACTAAGTAATTTTGAGAGTTAGGTTATTTACTAAGGAAATTATGGTTCTTGTATCAAAAAGGGGATACCATAATTTGAAAAAAGAAAAAAACACAAAGTTTTATGGCAAACCCAGTGTCACCTAGGATGGCACCTAGGTTAGGATAAATCCTTAACTGAGTGGAGCCCAGGATTGAAAAGCCGTAGTTGAGAATATGGTCCAATGACCCCAACACGCCTTTTCTCTAACTGATCCAATGGCCAGCCTCTTCCTCTTTGGTTTCTAGTTGTTCTCCAGAAGCTGCCTATACCAGGGTTGGCAAATAGGATTCAGTTTGAGTGTGAACTTGATCAATTAGTGGTGATTGGGAAGATTTCAGTCCAGCCACAGAGGAAAGGATATAGTGATTGTGAGTGAATGGTAAGGCAGATGTCATGCCCTGGCCACCCCCATCTTAAATCCTACCTCAGAGACTATTGCCCTGCTTTTGTTAAGTTTCCATCATGTCTTAGGGCTGGCATTACTGATATTCACAAAATGCACAGACCACTGCCCCGTCATCTGCTCATTCTGGATGGCCAAAACTCAGATGATGCCACCACCTTGAGCGTGGGTTGGTGAGGATGGATGAACTGTACCGTCAGGCTCTTTAGGAAACGTTCTAAATCTACACAGGACCATAGAGGTAAATTCCTTCAATAGCTGCATAGGTGTGGAGTGACATCCTCTGGGGATTCTGGGAAATGCATGGAAGCACTGCTGGATCGGGGGTTCATGGAGACTCCACTAGATCCTGCCAAGAAGGGCCTGGGACCCTGCTGACGATGGCCTCAGAACACAATAAGTCCCTCACAATCACAGACAGATGTCACGCCTAGCATGTTTATTTCTTGAATTATAAAACACCATTTATTTTTATCCTCATGGCTTTGCCTGTCAATCAAGTTGACTGTGATGAGCACTTCAATACTTGCTTTAGGGATTTGGCCACGCCGGAACTGAAATTCACCCAGCTGTGGCATCAGTGGGCTTCAAACTCATTCCCCACATGTGAAACACGTCACAGCTCATCACACCGATTGAAGCTGTTAAGCACAGGAGGACGAAAGGGACCCAGACACCTGCATAAGTTGTTGAGGTTTTCTCGTCTCCCCCTAAGCCCTGGTTTCCATTTGTTAGTTCTGGACTCTCTCAGGTGCTCAAAAAACCACTTCCCACTTTCAAAGCACTTGATTCTAAGAGGCTGGTGCTGGAGTCCCGTTCCTATCAATTCCTAGGTCTCCTTCAGTCTTGTAAATGTTAGATATAAATGAGAAGTGGAAAAGAACGCTCTGATTCTCAAGTCCTCTCCAGTTCTGTCTCTCAACATTGATGAGATGCTGAAGGGATGGACTGTTTCCTCAGGGACTGTCCCAGGCCATGTTCCTTACAAACCTTATCTTGGTTTTATAGCCTCTGCTTTATAGATGGAGAAACAAAGGCTCCTAGAGGTTAAATCACCTTCCCTAAGGTACCAAGTAGCCAAGCCAAGGTTTGGATTCTGGCCTGCTCACTCCAAAGTCATTTCTCTTTCCACTTTTCCACATGACATCCACATCACCTACACGAAACCCAGCACAAACACCCAAAGTGCACTTTTAACCACATCTGAGCTTCGTTTTCAAAATTTTATACATCTACATAGGTTCACCGGCCCCCACGTTTTTCATGGTTCCCCTTGGAAATTATTGCTCTGCAGTTTTTAATCAAGCTGCTGCATTTCTATTTTTTTCTTTTTTTTTTTTTTGCGGTATGCAGGCCTCTCACTGCTGTGGCCTCTCCCATTGCGGAGCACAGGCTCAGCGGCCATGGCTCACGGGCCCAGCCGCTCCGCGGCATGTGGGATCCTTCTGGACCGGGGCACGAACCCGCATCCGGGGCACGAACCCGCATCCGCTGCATCGGCAGGCGGACTCTCAACCACTGCGCCCCCAGGGAAGGCCTCAGGCTGCTGCATTTCTAAACCGGAGCACACACTGCCCTTTGTAATTCTGTAAAGAATGTCAGACTTTTTATAAGCATGGAAACTCTCCTTACATGAGTGACCTTCAGCAGACCCTCTCCCTGCAGTAGCCTAAAGGTATGACAGCGATTTTAATTACCTTCTTGGCACTCCCCCGACAGAACATTTTGAGAAATTCCCATGTCAGTGTGGCTCAAAGATTAATATTTAAGTGGGCAGGTCCTCCTTCCTTTGTCCTGTGAAAGCATTCCTGATGGCTTTTTAAAAATTACTAAATAGGGCTTCCCTGGTGGCGCAGTGGTTGAGAGTCCGCCTGCCGATGCAGGGGACGCGGGTTTGTGCCCCCGGTCCGGGAAGATCCCACATGCCGCAGAGCGGCTGGGCCCCGTGAGCCATGGCCACTGAGCCTGCGCGTCCGGAGCCTGTGCTCCGCAACGGGAGAGGCCACAACAGTGAGAGGCCTGCGTACCGCAAAAAAAAAAAAAAAAAAAAAAAAAATTATTAAATAAAAGCAACTACTCCAAAAGGAGGCTATATGGTTAGAGATAGGAACTCAGAGACTCTTGAATCTTAGTCCTTGTTTTGTGACTGTCCTGATGTGTGGTCCTGAAAGCCAGTCATCTCTACTGAACTTCTGGACACTTCCATGAGCTGATGTGATTTCCAGGGATGTTTTCAATAACCACACTTTTGAATACTTTGAATACCTCTATAAACTTTTATTTATCCAAGTTGAATGAGAACTGATTTTGAAAACAGGGCATGGAAATTACACAGACAGTAAAGTCAAGTCATCTGATGTTGAGTCAAATAAGGATCTCCTCCAAGTTTTTTATTATGAATCAAGGAGAGTACTTCATTTTATATTTTCTCTCGGAGAGGTTGGTCGCTGTATGGTGACTTCAAAACCGAACCAAACCAAACCAAACCTCAAGACAGCCTTGGGAGGTATATGGAGGCTCTCATTGTCATCCTGTTGACAACAGAGGAAACTGAGACTCTGAGCATTAACCCAAGGTCTCTCAGCCAGTCTCTGGTGAGGTGTCTAATCTTCCCCAGCAGATGAGCTAACGAGGCTTTGAGGTCGCCAAAGTAGGTATCTGTATTCCTGCAAACATGTCGATGTGGCATCAGCCTCTGCTTTATATGTCTCTGCTGTGAATACAGTAAATCGCTGTCATGCCAACATGTTTCTCAGATAAAGTGGACTCGGGAATGGAAACTAAACCAAGTATGCAAGTGATTACATACACAAGTGATTAATGCAGTATTGGGGGGAGATAACACAAGTGATTAATGCAGTATTGATTTGAAGGATGAGCCAGTTCTTAAAGAATTTTCCAAATCAAGTGACAGCTTAAAGAGTGTTCACAGGAGTGCAAAAGGGTCTTCAAGAGAACTGAAGTGAAGGAGAGGGAAGAGTGTGGGATGGGCTGAGGGGCTGAGAGGGTGCAGGGCGGGACAAGTGGACGCCCTCTTCTCACAACCTTGTCAAAACAAACAAACAGAACAACACGTCAGATACTGCGGGGAGCCAGAGGAGTGAAGAATGTCATGGGTTGAGGTGAAATTTAGTACAATTTCGTTATTTCTAAAAGCAATCAGCCTGCGGGGCTGTGATACGCCTACATAATCAAGAAGGGTATCACAGAAAATGTCAGGCTTTTACCTAGTAACGACTGAGCAGCTTGTTCCGTGCTGCCTGATTCCATACATTCGAATGTCACAAAGGAAAAAATTTCCCTGCAGGGAATAACAGTTGAACACATTTCCTTTTTGGAGGGCATGGATTTGGTTAGAGTGAGGGGGAACTTGCTGTAGCATCCGGGGCCTTTCTGGCTCTGTTCGTCTGGTTGGCAGATGACTATGGAAGGGAATCTTCACGTGGGCCTTCATTTACCAAATCTATACTGAGTGCCTATTATGTGTCAGAGACTGACTTCAGTACAGGGGGTAAACTGTGAGCAAATCAAAGAGGTCACTGCCTTTATGGAGTGGCCAATGTAATGGCTGAGAGACAGCCAACAGGCAAGCATATCAGCCACGTGAAGAGACATGGAGGAGTGGCTAGGAGACTAGGCGTGAAGGGTGCCGTGGTGGCTGGCTTAGGTTGGGAGGCCAGGGAGGGCCATGCTCATAAGCGGGCATTTGAGCAGAGAGCCTGAGCAGTGTAGGCGTACGGGGAAATGTCCAGGGAGAGGGCCAGCAAGTCCAAAGGCCTGAAATGGGACAGAGCTTTGCAACATTCCAGCGTCAGCAAGGAGCCAGAATGAAAGGGGGTGTGTTAGAGATGGAGTTAGAGGGGTGCCAGGGGCCAGGTCAAGACTTTGGGGTTTATTCTGAGGAAAATGGAAAATCACTGGAGGGTTTTGTGCAAGAGAGTGATATCATCTGACTTACATAAAAACAAAACCAAAAAACCTCTGGCCCAGTGAGTCATGTTAGTACCCAGAGGCCAGGACTGGGCATCTGGGGACGCCTGGCAGAATGTGTGGTTAATATGCGCACTCTTCCAAGGTGCCCAACCGCAAATAGCGTAGACATATCAAGGGCAGGAGCCACAGAAGGGCAGCTAGAAGGATGGCCACTCAGTGGTAGGAAAAAAATGTGTAAGAGGAGGGGGATGGGCAGGGGGTGGACCCGTTGTAATTGCTCTCATTTGTTACACAGTTGAGAAGGCAGTTACTTGCTGAAGGACCTTGATGAAAACTGACAATATTAAATGATTGTGGCATTCAGGTGGCAAAATGACACTTCAAATTCTTGATTTTCTTGAACACGTTAAATTCATAGGATGTAACTAAAAGACGAAGCTAACCACACCTAGGCATGTTTTCAGTTGTTTTGTTTGTTTGTTTTTGCGGTACGCAGGCCTCTCACTGTTGTGGCCTCTTCCTTTGCGGAGCACAGGCTCTGGATGCGCAGGCTCAGCGGCCGTGGCTCACGGGCCCAGCCGCTCCACGGTATGTGGGATCTTCCCAGACAGGGGCACGAACCCACGTCCCCTACATCGGCAGGCGGACTCTCAACCACTGCGCCACCAGGGAAGCCCGTTTTTTTTTTAAACTCCCCACAAATCAGTTCTTCTTCACTCTCAAATACTTTCCTGGACTCTGTTCATCTTTCTCTCTTTGTTGAGCTTTTTCAGAGAGTGCTTTCATCCCTCTATTTCCAGAGGTCGAGGATAACCCTATCGGTCATACACTGGGACCTCTGGCTATCACTCTCCTGCTCCCTGCCTGCCTCTTCACCTGGAGAGCTGTCACAGCAGCATTTCAGGCAGGGCTGCTTTACCATCGAGCATCCCCAGAACCTGACATGCAGCAAGTTCCCAGAGATGCTTGGCAGTCGAATGAATGAAGGAGCAAATGAATGAGAGAAAGAATAAGAGAATTGGAAAGGCTATAAACACTCTGAAAATACGTAGTGTTTGTATAACATGCATGAAAATACTCAAGATTTATTACCAAGATTTTTCTGTGAAGACCTTGCATCTCACCTAATATTTGCCCCAAAGCTTTCTTGCATAGCTCCTTGCACAATCATATTTACCTAATATCCAAGTGAGTGTTTCCTCTTGAAAAATCAATATATTTTGAATCCCTGAGGCTTAGTTTTCCAGGCCATGTAGAGAGTAGGTGTCTCCCCTGACAGCTGTCCGTCTCTCGCATGGCTTTCTCGGTGTCCCTTTGGTTCACTGTCCTCAGATGCACAGGCATCTGTTATCTTCTAATAGGAGCCAGTTTAATTTAGTCCAAGAAATATTAACTGTTCTTGGTGGCCACACCCTGTGCCAAAGGGGAAAAAGTCCTGTAGAATACTCCAACTAGAAGATATCCTCAAACTGTGGAAAATCCTCAAAAAGCTTTATCTCTTGTGCATTTGATATTAAAGCTACTTAGGCAGACACTGAAACCATGATTTAATTCTGCCAAGTACGCAAAGGCAATTAGAACCACCGCCTTTAATATGTCTACCACTGTCATTCAAGTCCATGAAGAAACACATTTTCTACCTGCCATTTGCTGCATCTTGGTTACACACACAAAGATGTCCACCTTCACACATTTTTTTTTCTCCTAAAGATTCAATTAAGGCTTAGGCACAGAATGAAGAAGACTGTATCGTTCAACATCTTTGAGAGGCTCAAGCATTAAAAGCAATTTTGGGTGGGAGGTGGCAAAGAATATTAAACAGACCTGGAAAATTTGGCAAAAGGATAAATGCAAAACAGATGTGAACATCCTACTGAGAATGAGATGGGCAGTGCCTGGAGGACAGGAGTGGGCTTTAGTAACCCAGGTGTGTGGGGCAGGGTCTCCAGCTGCAATCGACAGAATATGCTCTAGGTAGTTTAGCAGAAAAGGAGTTCATTGAAAAATTACATTAAGGTGTTCAAGAGGGCAGGAAATTAGTCTAGGTGGCTACTCAACCAGGAACACCAACCAACTGACATGACAGGGCTGTTGTCACAATGACCCACTGCAGCCTCTGCTGGGTGCCCATAGCACAGCTTGTGCCATTGCTTTTGGGCCCCGAATGCTGCGCTCTGTCCCTACTGACTCCTGAGGCTAGATGCTTCTGACACCCTTCCGGAAAGCAGATTCCATCATGGTGCCTGCTTCATTAGAAGGGACATGGTAACAGGCATCCCTCCCACTTTCACCCCTTGGTCCCTTTTTTCTGACTTTTGGAGAAAGATCGCCATCTACTGGTCGCTGGGTCATAGCACACACAGCATCCTGCAGGGCGGCGTCTCAGCCTCTCAAGGACTTCTCTGCGGCACAGTTGAGTGTTGAGTAGCCCATTCCACCCTGCCCTCAGGCCTTACGTTTCAGGTGATGGGTAGATGCTATAAGACTAGAAATTCTGTGAGCCTAGGTCTATTGCCTCACACACACCACTGTAACTGAACTCTGGTGAAAAGCATTGTTGCCGGGAAACAAATGATAGTGAATTAAGGCAATTTGGGAAGTTCATGAAAGGTGTGTCTGGTCTGGAGAATCCAAGTCCAGAGTGAGCAGTTAGTCCAGTGAGGACAAATGACTGCCCTCTCTGCAAGGGAAGGGTCTCCACTCTAACCCCCCTCCTCGATGGGGTATTATAACAAGTCTCGGGGTTGGTCACTGCTGCTGAAAATTCATCAGCTGGGGCAGTAGGCAGTTAGCCTTGATGAGAAGTCCTTGTTGGGCCAATGCATCATCTGTGTCCCTGAAACCATGGCCACTTTGTCCATGAGGCCTTTGAGCGAGGGTGGCTGAGGACAGGGGCCGAAGGCACAGGGCAGGCAATCTGCCGCTTGAACACTTAGAACCTCATGCATGGTGGGAATTCTTGACTTTTCCAGTGGTTAAGACCCAAAGACTCTCCCACACTGGGGCCCGTTCTGAGATGTCCAGCCACATTCCTCTACCCCAGACCTCCTTTCATGTCGCCGACCATCCTTTCCGAGTGGTAGCCACTGCCCATGACATGGTGGGTTATCTTCCTCCCAGGTCATCTCTCCTTCTAGGTAAAGTATACAATGCAGACCACTCCAAGTTCTGGTCCCTGAGACGATCTCCTTTCCCCATTGTCCCTCGGCCCCAAGTGGGGCTGAAATACCTCAGCAGGTGCCAGCCAAACTGGCAGAGCCGTCTCCAAACCAGATTTGACTTTTTTTTCCTCTGGCAAACTGCTCATTGGGAATTCTCCACAGGACCATGGTTGTGAGGAAGGGGAGGGGCGGGGAGGGGCAGGCAGGAGGCGCCTCGCAGGATAAGGTCCCTGCAGCTCACGGGCACCATCCGCCACGTGGCCTCCGGTGCTGATATATACCACTCCCACCTGATGAGGGCGTGCTGCCGGGCTGGGCCCACTGAACTCCTGGCTTGGTGGATCAAATTGCAAGATGGGCAGTTTAGGTCACGTGGTCACCTAGTCTCCTGTGGTCGAGCCCTCCATAGCAAGAGTTATTTCTAAGAGGAAAATAATTACTTGCATAAGAAAGCCTGGCTTTGCTCCAAAAACTAAGAGGCTACAGCTGCACTTTCCCTATTGGGGTCTGCTGCTGGCTCCACGCAGCATCCAGGCCGGTCACAGACACTCTGAGCGTAATTAGATCTCCCGGGTCCTCCTGGCAAAATGCAGAGATGCTTACAGTGTGCCTGGACCAGCTAGAGAGCCCTCCCCTGCTCAGGCCTCCATTAAAAGTAAATGAGGGCTTCCCTGGTGGCGCAGTGGTTGAGAGTCCGCCTGCCGATGCAGGGGACACGGGTTCGCGCCCCGGTCCGGGAAGACCCCACATGCGGCGGAGCGGCTAGGCCCGTGAGCCATGGCCGCTGAGCCTGCGCGTCCGGAGCCTGTGCTCCGCAACGGGAGAGGCCACAACAGTGAGAGGCCCGCGTACCGCAATAACAAACAAACAAAAAAAGTAAATGAGTCAAAGCAGCAGACCCCAGGCTGACATAGCTTTGCCTTCAGATGCCAAAGACCTCCACTGAGCATCTGTGCCTCTTTCTTCTTGGTGGCACTAATAGCCGCGGTTCATACAAAGAGACAGTATTGCTTTTGTTTGTCCATTTTGGTAGGAAGGGGGAGCCTAGGGAGTATGTGACCTCGGTCCTCCAATAATAGACACCCTTGGCCCAGGGTTCGGAAGCCATTGTGCGGATTCTTTCATTGCCGAGGGGAACCGTTCCAACTACAGGCTCAGGAACTGGGGAAATTACCACATACTTTTTCACTGACAAAATTAAAACAGTCAGAAGTGAACTTCCACGGTCTTCCACCACCACATCCGCCCACCTTCCAGCATCTCCCACTTACAGTCTGTTCTACACTGCGTGTTTCTGTAATGGACATTAAATATTATTGCTAAGTAGGGGGATGATGTCACTGTAACGTGGAAATTGGGTTGGATCACAAGTGATTTTTTTCCCCCAGCACATTGTTTTGTTCCACCAGATAAAAGCAGCCGAACGTGCAGGACAGCAACAGCATGAGCTGACTGGAGGAGCTGCAGAAGCATAAGGTACTTTACATGATGCGTGCCCACTGCTCCTTCCAGGTCTTGGTGGTTTGGCCACAGATTCTGTCTTGGAAGTGCCTGTTGTGTAACTCAGCAGCTTCTACCCTCCTACCAAATTCTAGCAAGCTGTCTTTGCCCTTTTCTTGGAAAGGTGGAATCCTTTATTTTCTGACGCATTTATTTGTTAGGTGTGTAAAGTTCTTTAAAAACGATGTTTGTTGGTGCTTTTGCTGGCGTGCAGTTTGCAAAGTTGGATAGGTTTGGAGTGGTCTGCCCCAACGCTATTTTTTCCGTAAATTGTTACTCTTAGTGCATGAGTTTGGGAATGAAAAAATGTTCAGGAGCGCCTGTACCCTGTTATGGCAGAAATGCCTGCATGCTTCTTCCCACTTGTAACCATGGAGAAATTATTCACGCTGTTATCAAAAGCTAATTCCTCCTCCTGTGGACTCATCCCCTTATTCAAGGACATGGCTCTGGTGTTTATTATCTCCCTTTTCCTAGCTCATCAGCTTTTTGCTTTTCCTGCAACATTCTCTTCAACATAAAAAAAACATGCTGCTACTTCTCCCATCTTAAGAAAAAGTCACTCCCTCGACTCCATGTCCCCTGCCACAACCTACTGCCTCCATTCTTTGCTCCCTTTTCAGCAAAACTAGTTGAAAGAGTTGCCTGTACTCACTACCTCTGGCTCTTTTCTCTGAAGCCCAACCCAGTGTGGTTTTGCTTCTTCTCCACGCCATCAAAATTCCCATTGTCAAGGTCACTCGTGACCTCCTCATTGCTAAATCCAACGGTCAGTTTCCAGTCCTTCTCGTACGAGGCTGGTTAGCAGCGTTTAATAGTTGGTCGCTCCCTCCACCATATTCTTTGTTCATTTGCCTCCCAGGCCACCGCTCTTGTTTTCTTCCTGCCTCACTGGTTGTTCCTTCTCAGTCTCCCTTGCAGATCCCTCTTCTGTTGGAGGAACCTAGGGCTTGGCCCGGGTCCTCTTCCCTTCTTTCCTCCACTCCATCCTTTGGTGATCCCATCCAGTTTCCTGGCACCTTTACGCTGCAAATTCCCAAATTCCTGTCTCCAGAACGGACGTCTGGCTTAAACTGCAGACTGTATATTCAACTGCCTACTCAGCACCTGCACTTGGATGTTTAATGCCCATCTCAAACTGAGCAAGTCTGAAGCGAAACTTCTGGTATTTCCCACCAAGCCCGGCCCTCCGGTAGTCTCTCCTTGATCAGTTGACTAGGAAACTCCACTGTTTCAGGTGCTCGGCCAAAAATCTTAGAGTCATTCCTGCCTCTTCTCCACTCATCACGCCACACATCGAACACATCAGCAGGTCCTGCTGATTCTACTTGCAAAATATACCCAGAATCCAGCTGCCTCTTGCCACCTCTACTGCTACTGCCCTGGGACAAGATTATTGCAAAAAACTGGATTATTGCAAGAAACTCCCAATTGGCCTCTCTACTTCCCACCTTGCCTCCCTCCCATTGATTCACAACACAGTGGTCACAGTGATCCTGTAAAATGTATGTTAGACTGCGACTTGTTCAAAACTCTACAGTGGTTTTGAGTCAAAGCCTTCTAACAGTCTTCAAGGTCCTATGCGATCTAACCTGCCCCCCTTCCCCCCACCACTCACTTCCTCTTTAACCCCTCTTTCTCCCCTCCACTCACTCTACTCCAGCCACTGGTACTTCTCTGCTGTTCCTCAAACACATCAGCCACCCTCTTGCCACAGGGCCTTTGCAATGGCTGTTCCATATGCCTGGACACTCTTCCATGCCCTTCACATATTTCCTCAAATCTCACATTCTCTATTAAGAATGCAAGGGGGCTTCCCTGGTGGCGCAGTGGTTGAAAGTCTGCCTGCCGATGCAGGGGACACGGGTTCATGCCCCGGTCCGGGAAGATCCCACATGCCACGGAGCGGCTGGGCCCGTGAGCCATGGCCTCCGAGCCTGTGCGTCTGGAGCCTGTGCTCCGCAACGGGAGAGGCCACAGCAGTGAGAGGCCCGCGTACCGCAAAAAAAAAAAAAAGAATGCAAAACACTTGTCCCCATCCTCCTGTGCGCCCCTAATCACTGCTCCCCCTGCAAGGCCCCTCATCTTTTAACCTATCAAATAAATTACCTGTTATGTCTATCATTTCTTATCTGTCTCCCCCACTAGATTTAAGTCCTATGAGGGCAGGGATCTGTTTGGTTCACTGATATGCTCCAAGGGCCTAGAACAGTGCCTTGGCAGATAGGAGGTTTGCAATAAATATTTACCATATAAATATGTGATAGGCTACAGTCCCACTGGGCCCACTGTGAGGTGCTCCCAGGTAAAAATTCCACGTATCACCTGGGCCACACTCGCCCCACACTGACCAGTGGACCTTGACACTGGGCCTAGGTTACATGCCACACCCTAGCTCGAAAACAAGTTTTTGCTTCTGTTTTGGAGAGGTGGGATTCACAAGGTGAGAGTTTTCCCCAGCGTGGAAAGGTTGTTCAGATGGTACTAAAGCAGCCACAAAGCTAAGTCACTATATTGGGCTACTGAAAAAAACAAAATCATATTTTTCATCAATTTCCTGTTTCTTTAAGTAGTGAACACAAGGAATGCATTCAAATTAAATGAGAGTGAGCTGACAATTTATTAATACTTTCACAAAAAATACGAAGTTTATCTTCCGTCATGTGGGAGGATATTGGCTTAATTCGTATTATTATTCCCACTGATGTTTCACATAATGTGGGACATATAAAATGTACTGCAGATAAAAGTTATTTTCATTCCAACAGAGAAGAAAATGACAGGTGCAAAAAAATCAAGTTTAATATCAAAAGAAAGTTGCTATCAACACATAAAAGTTTCTACATTTCAAAAAATGTGACAGTGAAAATATTACTAAACTTGCGATGAGTGAGAGATACTTTATGCTGAGCCTCTGAAACTTTTGCTTTGAAGTTGAATCTTCTCATAAATAGTGCAAGCAGAGCAGACCTTTTCATATTCTGACAGAAGGCGAAGTTTAAGAGTCCTTTAGTTCAAATATCCATTAATTGTTCTTTGTCAGAAACACTCTTTAGAGTGTAAAACAGAAGCTCTTATGAAGAACAGGTGTCCAGCAGCCACCGCCCTGTCTTAGGGGAGTCTGTTTACTTGGAAGCCTCTGGCACTGTCAAGATTCCAGAGACAACCGTCTTCAACTCTGTACAGCTGACGTACAAGGACTTGAACGTGGCTCACAGTAGCAAGCCCGCTATTGCCCAGGGGAGTGCGACTTCTTATATTTGTATATGAGCGCATCTGTTTTTCCAAGGCTAACTCTGTAGCGTTCCACTGGCACCAAAGAGCCGAATGGTGGCATTCCGTCCAAGCACTCCTGGTTACTGGCTGCAAAGGAAGATGACGCTGGCTCTGATACGGCAGCTTTTTCTTCAGGATTCAAGCGCTCTGTGCTTCCAGGTTTATCCGTGCGGCTGCCCTTGGGATTCAAAGGGACGCTGCTCTCTTCACGACCTTTAAGGCGCCTGTGGTGATCTTCGCTAAGCAACAACACGATGGTCCCGCCAACACGAAGCACCCTGTGACAAAAAAAAATGGTAATTGGTGGGAGTATTTCCCCCTTTGTAGACAACACACAATCCCACTTTGTTTAAAATACTTGGTGTTTTTAATCTGAAATTTAATTTTATCTATTTGAATGCGAGGATTTTGATAATTAGGTGGTATCTCCCATAATGCATATTCATTATAGTAATTACGAAATCACCAGTACAAATCTGCTTTAATTATCTATTTTTACTCTATTTAAAAGGCAAGCCTCCAAGTAATGTGTAGTCACAGTTTAATAAATGATTGCACAAAGGAAAAGGCAAATGAAAGAATCCCGAGGAACTGGCGCATGGGAAAGGCAGCAGGCTGATGGCAGAAGGAAGTCACCAGGAAGGAGTGAGGACATGAACAAAGAAAGGGCAAAAGGGAAGATCAGAAAAAGAAGGGAAGACCTTGAAATGTCAGCTTGTGGAGGAGAATTCATTTTCTCAATCATCTGACCAAAGTCCATATGGCACTTCTGTGGGAAAAGTGGTAAAGGACATACTGGCCCCTGAGTTGCTAAAGAGAGGACTGACCAGTGGGAGAGAGGCAAGGGAAGAGTGAAAGAGTGAGGTGCTGTGGGAGCACCTTAGGTGGGGCCCACACCCAGCACTGAGAGTGGGGAAGATCCCCAGGGGATGAGAATACCTGCAGCGGGTGTGAAGGACACGCAGGCGTGGGCCGGGCCGAGGGACAGGGCGGGACTAGAGCAAGGGGGGCGCTGGAGGCCGAGAAAGGAGCCAAGACGGGGAGCAGCGGAGAACAGGAGGCACTGGAAGTGCTTCAGCTCAAGGGCAGGTCAGAGGGGGCCGGGAGGAGGGGCAGGGCAAGAGCTCCGTTTGGGACGTGCCGAGCTTGGGGGCCGACCGGCAGCTGGACGTCCAGCCTGCAGGTGATGAGAAAGGCCAGCGCTCGAGGTGGAGGTTTCACAGTTTCCAGCAGTAAACGGCAGATGAAGCCATCATGGGGCACAAGATCACCTGTGGTGGCAGAACAGAGAGAGGAGAGACAAGGGGCCAAGGAACAGACTTAACATTCAAGGAAGGAGGAAGAGCCCATGAAACAGCTTGGGAGAAAGTCTGGACCACGGTGATGTCATGGGAGCCAGAAGAGTAGAGTTTCAAGAAAGGAATGCATAGTCTCAACAGCGTCAAATGCTATGGGACTAACAAGCGACGAGGGGATGAGAAGTTATTAGTGACTTATTCGAGGGCAGGAGCCAATGCTGGTCTGTCGGAGTCAATGGGGGGCGGGAAGGTGAGGAAGCAGGGAAGGCGAGTGTAGACTTCTCTTTGGAGAAGCTTGGCTGCAGAGGTAAGGAAACCGGGCGGCAGCTAGAGGACCAAGACTTAACAGGAACCCCCCGCCACGCCCAGCAAAGACGTCAGGAGCTTAAGCAGCTTTCCCTTATCTAAACAGTCAGCCCGTCTAGACGCGTCCGCCTCCAAACAACATCACAGATTCATCCACTTCAGCCTACGCCCATGCTTCTCCTGAACTAGCGCAACCCGACAGGCCTGGTTCCCATTCCTGTCACCACCTCCCCACCTCCCCTTCCCAGTTTCCACACATGACACAACTGCAAACCCCTGAGACCTCTCTCTCTTCCATTATACGTCAAAGAAACTCTCAACTCTCAACTCCCACTTGCTTGCTTCCCTTTGCCCACTATGCTTTCCACACACCACCCTCCCTTCTCACATCAGGACATCCAGCCCTGTTGTTTGTGTGGCACTGACACCCACTCCCTTGTCCCAGAGGTCAAACACCATCTCCTTGGAGAGGCCTTTCCTGAGCATCTATCTAAGGTAGCCACTGCTTCTCTCTCATTCACTCTCTGGCAAAAATGTCCCTTTTAGTTTCCTTCATGGTATCAATCATGATCTGAAATTATCCTGTTGATTTATTCATGATCTGTCTTCCCACGCTGGAGTGCCAGCCCCACGTGGGCAGAGGCTCTGTCCTGTTCACAGCCAAAGCCCCAGTGCCTAGTACAGCGGGTGGATATGCAAGGCCACAGAAGTGTCCTGGGAAGGGATGGCTGGATCTGGAAAGAACGAGGAGATGAACAGGTTGAAGATAAGAATGAGAAGTGGGCAGAGAACGATCCTTGAGGAGGTAGGAACCAAGGGGATAAACCCAGGCTACTGGGAGAGGAGGGGGCGAGATGAGGACAGATGTGGCTGTACCAGGGGACAGAAACAAAAACCATACAAGTATCTCTAAACACACAGGAGAAAACATCATTAAGATAATAAATGAGATATAATTTTTTACCTACCACATTAACAAAAATAAAAAGACTACCGTACTTAGGATGGCAAGATTTAGGAGAAAATGAGTACTCCCAAAGACAAAAACTGGTATAACTTTTTTGACAGTAGTTTAGCAATAATGTATCAAAAATATGGAATGTACATAACCTTTGACCCAGCAATCTCACTTCTAGGAAATTATTCTAAGATATAAGAGTAGAAGCAGAAGCAGTAATATAATAACAGTGACAATAATGGCAGTGACAGCTAATATTTATTTACTTATTATGTGCCAGCCACTGTGTTAAATGCTTTGTATTATATATCATTTAATCCTCAGAATTCAAGTATATTCTGTTAGCACAGCCATTTTGCAGATGAAGAAACTGAGGCACCGTGGTTTTAAGTAACTTGGTTATTACAGTAAGTTTGAAAAACTGTTTGGTGCAAAGATGTTCAGAGCGTTGTTCTTTATTAAAATGAAAAAGTGGGAGTCACCTAAATGCTCATCCCTATTATGTATACAGGCTACATAATGGTGTATCAGGTACATTATAACAACTGATCAGAAAGGAGATCCATGACATATATATATATATATATATATATATTTTTTTTTTTTTTTTTTTTTTTTTTTTTTGCGTTATGCGGGCCTCTCACTGTTGTGGTCTCTCCCGTTGCGGAGCACAGGCTCCGGACGCGCAGGCTCAGCAGTCATGACTCACGGGCCCAGCCGCTCTGCGGCATGTGGGATCTTCCCGGACCGGGACACAAACTCGTGTCCCCTGCATCGGCAGGTGGACGCTCAACCACTGCGCCACCAGAGAGGCTCTCGTGACATATTTTTTGAGTGGAAAAAAAAGGTTATACAGTGCAGTAAATTAAGGATGATCCTATTTATGTACGGCTAGAATTGAAAACATGTTGTCTATTTGTGTGTATGCCCATGGAATAATGTCTAGCAGGACATTCACCAATTAATTTACTATAAATTTTTTCACATAATGGAGAAAATAAGAAAGTAAAAATCACCTGAAATCCTGCCACTCAGAGATGAACATTTTTGATAAATGTTCTTCTAGGCAACTTTCCATGATCATATACACATAATTTCTTACTAAGAAAGCTATTCAGAAATTATAAAGCAACATTTCCCAAATTGTATTCCTCTGAACACTAGTGTAGTATGAGAGATTATTTCTTGCTAAAAAAAAAAACCCAAGAATTATGTGGTCAATAAGTTGGGGGAAACTCTGTATCAAACAACACAAAAGAGATTTCTCTTTTGCATGTGAACCTGCAAGACTAGGGGTAGGTGATACAAATACCCAAATTATTTGAACTTGCAAGGCATTAGGCCTTAACCTTCTACCACTAATCTCTGTTCCAAGCAGTCTGGTATATTCATTTTTTTTTTAACGAGGTGTTTTTTTTTTAACATTAATTAGTTAATTTATTGGCTGTGTTGGGTCTTCGTTGCTGCGCGCCGGCTTTCTCTAATTGCGGCGAGCAGGGGCTACTCTTCGTTGCGGTGCGTGGGCTTCTCATTGCAGTGGCTTCTCGTTGTGGAGCGTGGGCTCTAGGCACGTGGGCTTCAGTAGTTGTGGTGGGCTCTAGAGCACAGGCTCAGTAGTTGTGGCGCACAGGCTTAGCTGCTCCGTGGCATGTGGGATCTTCCCGGACCAGGGCTCAAACCTGTGTTCTCAACCGCTGCGCCGCCAGGGAAGTCCTACTCACTGTTTTTTGAACACGCTTTTTGCTTCACTATTTACTCAAGAAATACTTGTTGAATATCTGTATGTATAAAACATGGTGTGGTCTCCTTTTTTATTCTTTGCAAATTTCTAAATTTCATTGAAATCATGTTTCTTCCATGAATCCACCTCAAGTCTTTTGGGGATGTAGTGACTTCTTCCTTGAAGCTTAGCAAGTTTAATTTCTAATTTTGCTCATCTGTTTTACATGGTTGTATTTGAGAGGAAAGCGCAAATATTATACTTCTCTGAAGCACTTTACATACGTGAAATTGTTATTGCTGAAATAAATTGAAGGAGGAAATAATTGACCAGAGCAATTATCTGTCTGGGAAGTTAAAATTCTGATTGCATGTCCTTTCCTGAAGAATCCAGTGCTGTTTGACATTCAGGGCCAACTATTTCCACTGCCTATTGTAAACAGGTTTACTGACCTCTTGTATTTTTTCTTATTTTTACTAACACAATTCCCCCTCCATTCCCTTCCATTTACTATCTAGAGTCTTAAACTATTGGTAAACCACTGGGAAAAAAAGGTATGTGTACTTATATATATTTATATACATCCCCATCTACTTTCCCAAAGCGTTGGAGGTGGTTTACACTAAAAAAGAGCTAACAGCCCTTCTAGGTGCCTAGCACTGCTCTAAGAGCTTTAAATCCACTGACTCCTCAGGACAATACTATGAAGTAGGTACTATTATTTAAAGATTAGGCACAGGGTGGTTAAGCAACGTGCCTGGGACAGAAGATCTATTGAGTAATAGAGCCAAGATTACAGCCCGGGTATTCTGGCTTCAAAGCCCGTGATCTTCACCACTACATTACACTACACGGCCTGTATAAAACCTCAAACCAGAAAAGTCAAAGGCCAAACAATAAAGGCTGAGGGCAGGTGGCAAGGAAGCTTGGTCACAGGAGCAGGGAAAAGTTCCTTATGTACAAATACATAAACTTTGAACTGGTTCTATGGAGGCACCTGAATTATGTGGGAAATCTTGAATGTCTTCCTGATTCTCAGGTAAAAATTTAAATTTCCTGAAACGATGTGAGGGCAGTCATACCTATCACTGCCTCATTTTCAGTTACCTAGAACAAAAACCAAAACTGGTGTAGAGAAAGTGAGGCTGGTCTAATTTTACTAAAGCTGAAAAGACTGTCTACTCCAAACACTGCCCTCCACTGACTTGTGGAAATGTTTAAAATACACAGCACTAGATCGTCAGGTAGGCTAAGCCACCATCTCTGGTGCAAAGTTCAGGTTAACTGTAAATCTCCATATTAAGTGTAGCATGCTCCCAGAGTAGTATCTCACAACGAGCTGGCTTCATAGTATACCTGGTGCGTTACCTCGCCAGCAAAGGCTGTGCTTATTAACCGTGGTGGCACAACAGAATCACCTGGGGGGCCATTAAGAAATACCAACGCCCAGATTCTAGCCTCGGTGGGGAGGAGTGGAGGATGGGCATCAGTATTTTTCAGAAGCTCCTGAAATGATGTTAAAATGAAGTCAGAGTTACAAAATCTCGAGGGGAATGTGCTGTCAGGCATATATAAGGGGATATAGGAGCTCAGGAAATGTCTGAATTACAGGTGCTGAGATCCCAGGTGATGTCACGAGTTAGGTAACTGCGTAACAGGGTTACATACAGGCTCTTGACTGTGTATGTTATCCTGCACCATCAAATGCTCAGTTGAGACAATTTAATATGAACTGACTCCTTATCCATGTCCTTTCTTTCCTCTGTGAAAGGTTCTCCCTTTTATCAACTGAAATGATCAGGAAAATACATATTCAGGCCTCACTGTTTGAACCTCTCCAAGAAATACTTCCCCTGAGGTTGACCTGAGAATCACTACATGAATAGCACCTTTGCATTTTCATTTAACAATCAACAATGAAAGTGTCCATTCTATGTGACTGAATGTTCTGTATGTAAATTCTGTTCTGCTTAGTAGCTCTGTGATCTTGAGAAAGATCATCTTTCTGGGTCCCAGGTTCTCTCCAGTAAAGTGTGGGGGATTAACACAAAGGAGGTAGGGTTTTGGGGAGAATTAGAAGTAAATACGTAAATTAACTAGCTCAGAAACTGAAATATGTCATTGTTTTACATATTCAAATTTCAGGCAGTAATGAAAAATTAATATCTTTTCCTGAATAAACTTATAGTATGATGATACAGAATAACTATTTCAATTATAAACTTCTGATTTGAAACTTCAGAAAATTAAGCTATAAAAATTGGGAAATTACTAAAATGCAATCAAATCTTAAGAGCTACGATACTTTCTGGTTAAATGCCCAATAGCTCAAAAATTATGGAAATAAATTCAACAACTCACCTTTCCATTTCTTGTATAATGTGTATGATATCTTTTCCTAACTTAAACTTTTTCCCAAATGGAATATCGGAAATAATAGTATCAACACTTTCTGAAGGCAATGGCAATTCTGAAACACAAAAATGAGAGAATCTGATGACAGTAAGTTCAAACATTTGCAACCTAAGTATGAGAAAACTGAAGTACACTGCATTATTTTTGCATATTGAATAAAATTTAGGGTTGCTAATACTGTTTCTAAGGAATTACAAGATCGTGAAAGGCTTTCATAATCACCAAAGATAGATGGCACAGTTGTTGTATTCCGTTCTTTGAAAAGTGTTTTTTTAGGTATTGGTATAATAAAATATGACATAAGCAGAATTTTAAATTAACCAGAAAATTCAACTCTTTAAACATATTACATGAATAGATAATGACTAGATCCAAGAAGAAATATATTAGGATGTCTAGAAAGACCTTTTACAAAATTACGTCCTATAACTTTCATTTTTCTTTTCATGATCATATATAAAATTTTGCATGATCTATTCGTTTTTAAGAGAGGTGGCCCATAGCTTTCATTGTGGTTTTAAAGGAGACTCAAAGGGTTAAGAACATCTACTTAAGTCCTAAGACTAGAGAAAAGGCCAAACAGTCAATAATCAACAAAATGAATATCATCTCTAAAACAAAATACAGTGTTTGATTATCAAATCTAAATTTCCTTCTCAACTTTACATCTTATTCTCAGAAATCAGATTACCATAAGGTAATCTCACCTACACCCAATCTTAACTTCCACATTTTCTGAGTAAACTTTTCACTTTCCAATTATTTTACTTCCACCACTATCTAAACTAAGTTAATCATTTTTATTTTGGAAAGCATCTAATTCTGTAGAAGGCGCAATAGAATTTAAATAGTCTTTACTATCTGAATACAATACAAATTTCTGTTGGCGGGAAATTTAAAAACAAAATAAAAAATCCTGTTATCTGGGAGAGTCTAATGGACTCTTGCTTATCCTTCCTAGCTCTGACCTTACCTGAGATTAGTAGAAGAGCAGGCTGTTAGAAAACAAGTAACGGGATAATATTCTGTTTGGACTAGGCAGGAAATCTTTTCTCCAGGTCACGTTTTGACTTCATGCCTTTGGTTTTAGGTTACTGATATGGGACACATCCATTTGAACACTGTTAACTATACTTTTTGTGAAACTACTGAAGACAATGTACAGACATGGTTATCAAACGTTTCTACATGAGGAACCAGGCAGTAACTTACTCCTGAGATTGAGCCCAAGTCTTTTGTCTACTTAAACACGTACATACATGAGTTGCCCATCTTCAGATTTGGTAACATTTTTTCCCCTTCTGGTTGGTGTCTATTTTTATTTGCAACTTTTCTACTCTGTATCATATAATTTGCTGAACTGCTTTAAATCATTTTAGAAGCGGAAGGAATAAACTTCGAGATAGAAGAGTAACTTTTTACAAAGTTCTAGAACTGAGTGGTGTCATCTTCCAATAGAACATAAAATAATCTGAACTTTTGTTGATGTGGCTTTTGTTGTGTAGCCTCTGGAGTCAGACAGCTTGCATTTGGCTCTGCCATTTACTAGCTATGCGACTTTGGGAAATTATTGCTTCAGTTTTCTCATCTGTAAAATGGGATAAGACTACCCATCTCAGAAGTTAACAAGCGAGGAACTCACGGAAAGTATGTAAAACAGTGCCTGGCAAGTAAAGAGGACTCAGTAACTGTTAGCTATTGTCATTATTTACAATGTTCTCTCTGAGGTGTATAAGGAGATGACAGCCAGGTGGAGACCAGTGGGTCAGAATCCTTCAGGGAAACCCTGCAGAACTTCGCAATTCCTTGTCACAGAGCCTCAAAGGCCTAGGTGGGGCAACTACTTCCAGATGGGCCTCTTTCCAACTCACCTTCCCTTTAGCAGTGCTTCTCAAAGTGTGTCCCTAGAGAAGCAGTGTCAGTATCACCTGGGAACTGCAAATGCAAACTCTCGGGGCCCCCAGCCAAACCTATTTAGTGCGTATCAGAATCGACTGAAGGGCTTTGGTGGGACACAGACTGTTGGCCCTGCCTCCAGAGTTTCTGATGCATAAACTTGGAAAATCACGAGCAGTTGACCCGTAAGATTAAACATGCAGTAAAATCTTTTAAATTATTAAATGTTTAAACTGCCTGTGAACAAAGAGTTTGTAATTAAGGAGATAAAATTCTGAAATAGAAACAGAACTCACACAAGTAAAAAAATCATCTCTTTTTTACATCTCTGCAGGATGATTCAAGAACATGAAAAAAAATTTAAAAGACTGGTGTCTTGAACAAAACCTGTCCTATTTACTCCCTCCTTCTGGGAGAAAAATGAGTAAGAACTGCTTAAAACCAGGATTATGGCCCTAAGATGTTTTCTTCCAAAAGGTTTTAAGAGCCTTTAAGATATCTTTCTTTGTGTCTACTTAGACAAGAGACAAGGTAAATTGAGCACTTTTATAAAATTTTCTATTTTCTTTAATTTTCTAATTTCTTTAATTGTACTTCCTGTTTGTTATTCTTTCCATTGTCCAGGTTTATAACAATGGCATCCTGTCCTGTAATTCTCAGGTGTTCAAAATTAGTTGTATATTTGATCCAATCCTCATGACCATTTTACCTTGGCCTTCTCTACTCCTCAGTTGGTTCATCTCTTAAATATCTGGATTTTATTAAATTTTTTCCCCCCTCAAAAGTGCTTATTAGTGAAATGTTGCCTGAATCTATTTATATTTGAAAATATCTCTACTAAAATGACATCTTGGTTGGCCGTGGTATTTCTGGGTCCCACTTTGCCTCAGTAACCTTGTAGGTAGCCACTATTCCACTGGCTATTGCTCTACCACTTTGTTTCTTTCCATCACGGCCAGATTTTGAAGTTTATTGCATTAGGTTATGCGCTTTCCTTATTTGGTTGCTGCTGGTGAAATTTTCCCCTTTTATTTATACTATTCTTTTTCTGATTTCTTTAATACAAGAGAATACAAATACTTCAATGAAGCTGAAGTTTCAATCTGTCTTCTTAATCCATAATGAGTCTTGAATATGCAAAATGTAGTTTGGCATCTGGATCTGGTCACCATTTAATTATAGTCCAAACAGAAATCTTTATTTATTTATTTATTGAAGTATAGTTGATTTACAATGATTCAGGTATACAGCACAGTGATTCAGTTTTTATATATAAATATATATATAAAAGAATATATATATATATTCTTTTCTAGATTCTTTTCCATTATAGCAAACAGAAACATTTTTGAGAACAAAGAGGTTAGAAATAAAATTATATACTTTTTGAGATATTTATTGTCTAACAAATTGGTTTATTATTATGGTGAACCTAAAAAATAACATCTGGCATAGTGAAGTTTTTTTAAAATAACTTTTTTATTGGAGTATAGTTGATTTACAATGTTGTGTTAGTGAAGTTTTTTTTTTGCAGTACGTGGGCCTCTCACTGTTGTGGCCTCTCCCGTTGCGGAGCACAGGCTCCTGACGCGCAGGCTCAGTGGCCATGGCTCACAGGCCTAGCCGCTCCGCGGCATGTGGGATCTTCCCAGACTGGGGTACAAACCCATTTCCCCTGCCTTGTCAGGTGGACTCTCAACCACTGCGCCACCAGGAAAGCCCTTAAGTTTTTTTTTTTAAATAAAAACTTAAAATATTATTTAACATTAAAAATAAGTGAAATACTTATTTATGGTCTGTACTCATATGCTGAGCAGTTTCTTGGATGCATCAGCTCTAATACCATGTCATCACTGGCATTTTTCAGAAGAAGGTAGTATTTTTGTTTGTTTGTTTTGTTTTTGCAGTACGCAGCCCTCTCACTGTTGTGGCCTCTCCCGCTGCGGAGCACAGGCTCCGTCCGGACGCGCAGGCCCAGCGGCCATGGCTCACGGGGCCAGCCGCTCCGCGGCACGTGGGATCCTCCCGGACCGGGGCACAAACTCGCGTCCCCTGCATCGGCAGGTGGACTCCCAACCACTGCGCCACCAGGGAAGCCCAGTATTTTTTTTTAAAATATGGACTTATAAAAATTTTCGTACAGTTGCTTGCAACATTCTTCAAAGTTTCATTTTTACGGTTGATAGTACGGTAGAGCTCAGAGTACATTCTGCTATATGGAGGAGACTCTCAATTCTATTTTTTTTCATAGGGAAAGTGTAAATATCTCAGCCCTCTGGTTCAGTCTCTCCATTCAGAGTGCCTTTGACAAATATTTTCACAACACAAAACGCAAATAAGTTGTCTCTATCATTCTTTTAATTGTTTTGCCAAATTTAGAGGCTGTAAAATCTAAGCCTTCTCAATTTCATTCCATTCCATTCTAGAATATACATTTATCCAATTAAAATTAAGGAAGCCATTAGAAGCTTCTTCCTATAATATACCCAAGGTATATTTACAAATTTCAGAATAAATACTGTGCATAATTGAGCTCTCACTGTTTTAATTTGTTCATTTCTTCCTTGGTGATTGTGGGGTTAGATTTTAATGTCCAGTTGCCAGTTTTGTTTTTAATAACTGCGATTCATCAAAACTTTCAAAAACTTAAGGTTTTTGGCACTCCATTTGTTGAATTCTTTGATTACAGATTTCCAATGAATTTTGAAAGAAATGCAACTGCAGTTAGGCAACTTGTTTATTTTAAAAAGTTTATAGCACAATTATAAGATACCCTGGCTGATTTACAAAGTAATTCTTCAAAGGCTTCAACATTTTTTAAAACATTTAAGTATAGCTGACTTACAGTATTGTGCCAATCTCACTGTACAGCAAAGTAACTCAGTTATACACAATATACATTCTTTTTTATGTTCTTTTCCATTATGGTTTATCCCAGGAGACTGGATATAGTTCCTCATGCTATACAGTAGGACCTTGTTGTTTATCCATTCTAAATGTAATAGTTTGCACCTACCAACCCCAAACTCCCAGTCCATCCCACTCCCTCCCCCCTCCCCCTTGGCAACCACAAGTCTGATCTGTCTGTGAGTCTGTTTTGTAGATAGGTTCATTTGTGCCACATTTTAGATTCCACATATAAGTGATATCATATGGTATTTGTCTTTTTTTTTAAATAAATTTATTTTACTTTTGGCTGCATTGGGTCTTTGTTGCTGCACGTGGGCTTTCTCTAATTGCAGCAAGTGAGGGCTACTCTTCGTTGTGGTGCACGGGCTTCTCATTGTGGTGGCTTCTCTTGTTGCGGAGCACAGGCTCTAGGTGCGCGGGCTTCAGTAGTTGTGGCCTGGGGGCTCTAGAGCGCAGGCCCAGTAGTTATGGTGCACAAGCTTAGTTGCTCCATGGCATGTGGGATCTTCCTGGACCAGGGCTTGAACCCATGTCCCCTGCATTGGCAGGCGGATTATTAACCACTGCACCACCAGGGAAGTCCCTGTCTTTCTCTTTCTGACTTACTTTACTTAGTATGGTAATCTCTAGTTGCATCCATGTTGCTGCAAATGGCATTATTTCATTCTTTTTTTTTTTACGGCTGAGTAATATTCCATTGTATATACATGTACCACGTCTTTAGCCATTCATCTGTCGTTGGGCATTTAGGTTGTCTTCATGTTTTGGCTATTATGAATAGTGCTATGAACATAGGGGTGCATGTATCTCTTTGAATTATACTTTTGTCCAAGTATATGTCTAGGAGTGGGATTGCTGGATCACATGGTAATTCTATTTTTAGTTTTCTGAGGACCCTCCATACTGTTTTCCATGGTTGCTGCATCAACTTACATTCCCACCAACAGTGTAGGAGGGTTCCCTTTTCTCCACATCTTCTCCAGCACTTGTTTGCAGACTTTTTTTTTTTTTTTTTTTTTTTTTTTTGCAGTACGTGGGCCTCTCACTGTTGTGGCCTCTCCCGTTGTGGAGCACAGGCTCCGGACACGTAGGCTCAGCGGCCATGGCTCATGGGCACAGCCGCTCCGCGGCATGTGGGATCCTCCCAGACTGGGGCACGAACCCGTGTCCCCTGCATCGGCAGGCGGACTCTCAACCACTGCGCCACCGGAGAAGCCCTGCAGACTTTTTAATGATGGCCATTCTGACCAGTGTGGCGTGGTACCTCATTGTAGTTTTGATTTGCATTTCTGTAATAATTAGTGATGTTGGGCACCTTTTCATGTGCCTACTGGCCATCTGTATGTCTTCTCTGGAGAAATGTCTATTAAGGTCTTCTGCCCACTTTTTTGATTGGGTTGTTTTTTTGTTGTTGAGTTGTATGAGCTGTTTGTATATTTTGGAGATTAAGCCCTTGTCAGATGCATCATCTGCAAATATCTTCTCCCATTCCGTAAGTTGTCTTTTTTTTTTATGGTTTCCTTTGCTGTTCAAAAACTTGTAAGTTTGATTAGGTCCCATTTGTTATTGTTTTTATTTCTATTGCCTTGGGAGACTGACCTAAGAAAACATTGGTACAATTTATGTCAGGGAATGCTTTGCCTATGCTCTCTTCTAGGAATTTTATAGTGTCGTGTCTTATGTTTAAGTCTTTAAGCCATTTTGAGTTTATTTTTGTGCATGTTCTGAGGATGTGTTTTAACTTTATCGATTTACATGCAGCTGTCGAACTTTCCCAACACCACTTGCTGAAGAGACTGTCTTTTTCCCATTTTATATTCTTGAAAGGCTTAAACATTTTTAAACCTACCTAATGATGGGCAAGCAAATAAAGCATGTACGGTCATGCTGAATTACTTTTTTTGCATTCAACCATCTTTATCACAGATAGCCTGCAGTTCAGTTACTCTGCGTATATTAAATTTTTTTTTTAAAGTCTGTTATTTTGATAGCTTAAGTTTCTATTTCTATTCAGAACATCACAGCTTGTTTGGAGGTAATTATGAATTATGTAGGTACCATGTCAAATTCCAAGTACATTTCTGCTTCACAGGTTACTTTATTTAATAAGAACATTAATTTTCACCATGATGCTGTGGTCCACCAAATAATGCATAAACAGACACACATGCAGTGCCGAGCTGAATTTACAGCAGCATTCAAAATAATGAAAGATGTTTCATCTCTGACAGAAAAAACTTCCTAAATTTCCAAGAACTGGGGGGAAAAAAAAGCAAACCACTACTGGAATTGACTTAGCTGATCTTCTTTTTGAAGCATCTGATAACACAGATACAAAAATGGCAACATTTACCTTTCTGCAGAGGTCTTCTGCTAATGGAGCCAACATATTAATAGCTATAGCTTCATTTTATTTATGTACATAAGGAAATTTGGAATTGAAAATGAGCAAAATTAATTTAGAGGAGTGGTCATTTGATCTAAATGAAAAGTCATGCTTCAGAGTGATATTTAAATGCAGTTCTTTCAGCTGCATGTGATAAATACTTAATTTTGGCTCAGTCCCCTTAAAATAATGACGAAGTTTTGAAGTAAATGCTAGATGCTTCTACAAACAGATTTGTTTCATTGGATTAGTGCTATCATCATGGCCCTCACAGTGGATGATAAATGGTAATAAACATTTTACTCAAGTTATCTGTTCATCAACAGCTTTCTTGAGAAATATAAACTTTTTCATTAAATATGCACTTTTAAAACCTAACTGCTGCTGAAAGAGTTTGTTACAGAATAGTAGCATTACCAAATAATAAAAAGGGATTTATACCATATGATAAACCATAAAGCCACTGTAGCAAAAACATTCAAACTCTACGGTGAGCTTCTTACCCCCTATTTCCCACACATATTTCCCACACACCTAACCCATCACTTCCTACACTTCCCCCGACTCCCCAAACGCCAGGGCATCCTGGCAGCTTCATGAATCTTGCAGGATATGGTGTGAGTCACAACACACCTGACTAGAACACCGAGGGCCAGGTGAGCAGGGGCAGGACTGGTATTAGAGGAAAACTCACACTAATAAGAAACAAAATGCAACCACCACATTATGGGGAGCTTACGGGTGTAGAAAAAAGCACATGCCTGATATCTACAAGCGTAGAGACGAAGGCAGAGATGTGACTGAGAACAAAGCACGGTTATTACCAATAATCTTATATACACTCGTTCACCGAATGTGACAAGCTACAGAATGTCTAGTTAGAAGAAGTGAAAACATTCCCCTTTTTTCACCTGCCTATAATTTTGTCATTTTAGTTAATCATTCGTGTGTTTCTTTTGCTCAAATCTGTATATATGTTATACTGAGAATGTAAGTATTTCTGTAGATTTAAAAAAAGCCTAATCAATGACTGATTATTTCCTAAGACAGCCTGCAACATAATATTCATTTGGTTCCAAATTTTCATGATGATTAAAACTTACGAATAAACACGTGCAAAAATTCTGCATGTTAAAGGATTATCTCATCTTATATTAGTAGAGGGTTATAAGATAAAGTGAGTGTTACTAAAAAAGTAGAAAAAAATAAGGCCATTAATGCATACAAAGAATAAAGACAGTGATTCTGCAAAAGCACAAATCACGGTAGGAGTTTCATTGAATACTAATGTTCCTAGATGTATCCATGTTTACAGAAGTCTTTAATTCATGCTGTGTGTCAGACACTGGACTCCATGTAGTTATGTAATAAATTCTCACTATGGCCCTATGAAGTAGGTACTAGCTTCATATTATAGATGAGAAAATACAGAGAGGTCCAGTGTTTTGCTGAAGGCTCCACAGTGAAGAAATAACAGTGGATCCAGGATTTATACTCAGTTTGATTCTGAAGTTCATATGTACTCTCATTATAGTAAGAAGTGTGAGATCCTTGTGTAGAAATACAATTCTAAATTGTAGTTATGATTAGAACTATAAAAGGTAAAACCAAATTAATGAAGAAAATATACAAAGAATAAATGCTGGAGAGGGTGTGGAGAAGAGGGAACCCTCTTGCACTGTTGGTGGGAATATAAATTGATACAGCCACTATGGAGAACAGTATGGAGGTTCCTTAAAGCACTAAAAATAGAACTACCATACAACCCAGCAATCCCACTACTGGGCATATACCCTGAGAAAACCATAATTCAAAAAGAGTCATGTACCGCAGTGTTCATTGCAGCACTATTTACGATAGCCAGGACATGGAAGCAACCTAAGTGTCCATTGACAGATGAATGGATAAAGAAGATGTGGCACATATATACAATGGAATATTACTCAGCCATAAAAAGAAATGAAATTGAGTTATTTGTAATGAGGTGTATGGACCTAGAGTCTGTCATACAGAGTGAAGTAAGTCAGAAACAGAAAAACAAATACCATATGCTAACACGTATATATGGAATCTAAAAGAAAAAAAAATGGTTCTGATGAACCTAGGGGCAGGACAGGAATAAAGATGCAGACGTAGAGAACGGACTTGAGGACACGGGGAGGGGGAAGGGTAAGCTGGGACGAAGTGAGGGAGTGGCATGGACATATATACAGTACCAAATGTAAAATAGATAGCTTGTGGGAAGCAGCCATGTAGCACAGGGAGATCAGCTAGGTGCTTTGTCACCACCTAGAGGGGTGGGATAGGGAGGGTGGGAGGGAGATGCAAGAGGGAGGGGATATGGGGATATATGTATACATATAGCTGATTCACTTTGTTATACAGCAGAAACTAATACACCATTGTAAAGCAATTATACTAGAATAAAATTGTTTAAAAAAAAAAGAAAACAAACACTTGTATCTAGCTAGAATGTCCACCTCTAAAAACGAAGGGGTACTTATTAAATAGTTAATATTGGCCCCTACGTACACAAGACATATAATCCCCCCTAGACTGACTTTTAATATTAAAAGGCTGTGATGTTAAAATAATTTAAAACAGATGTTTTATTCTTTCCTCCAGAAAGTTATCTTGAAAATAGTAATTCACAAAAGAAAAATCTACAAATGACATAAAGTGAAAAAGGGTTTATCTCACTAGTAATTAAAGGTAAATTTTACAAACTTTTACCAGATTTGTAAAGAGTTAAAAAAATCGTAATAGAACGATAATATCCAGCCTCAACAAAGGCTGAGGGAATGTGCACTACAGTGGCCACACCTGGTCTGGGGTGACCTGTTACAACTTCCATCCTCATGCGCTCTGCCTTCTCGTCACCAGGAGTGCCCGTCCTGCCACTTGTGCACTGCGTCCCATCCTTTCTTGGGGGCTGTGAGTGTATCAGCTGAGCAATTCTCTCTCTCCTACACTGTCGAGTTTCTCCTGTGTATCTGTTCATTCTCTTTAGCATAAGAACATGTTGTACTTTTTTAAAAAAAGTGAATTCTATCTTCAGAAAATCCCTGCTTGATCCCTAATCTCACCACTTTCTATTACTGCCTCATCTCTCTGCTCCCCTTACCAGTCAAACTGCCCAAAAGAACGCCCAGGACCAGCCGTCTGCAGGCTCCCTTCCCCCATTGTCTCCGGGACCCACTCAGGCGGGCAGGTCTATGTTCCCGCTGCTCCACGGAAACAGCCAGGCCATATTTTGCTTCACCGCCCAGCAGCATCTGACACAGCTGATGGTTCTTCCTCAGATTCTCTCTTACCTTCTCATCACTGGTTGTTCCTTTACTAGATTCTCACCCTCCAGAACTCTAAGCATCTCATCCTCAGAGAAAGCCTCTCTTTTCTCTATTTGTACTTATTTCCTAGGTGATCTCATGGATTTAAATGTGATCTATACTAGTGATGTCTATCTTCTCCCTTAAGAAACTCCAGGTCTGTATACTGACCTACTACACTTACATCTTCTCCACGTGGTGTCTAATCATCACGTGGAACTGAACAGGCCCCAAACTCCAACTTGTTCCGCCTGCAGTTTTCCCCAACTCCACCCTCTAGCTGCGCAAGTCAGAAAGCTCAGTCATCCTTGTTCTTTTGCTCATAGTTAATCCACCAGCAAATCCTGTTGGTTCTACCTTCAGAAAAAATATATACGTATCTCTGACCTCTACTTAACACCTCCACCAATATCACTTTGCCCCAAGCCACCACCATTTCTTACCTGGATTACTGCAATAGTCTCGTAACTAGTTTCTTTGTTCCAATCCTTGCCCTACTATTGTCTCTTCTTAACACAGCAGTTAGAGTGATCTTTTAAAAAAGTAGGATTTATTTGGTGTCATAGAGAACTTTTTCTTAAAAAAACTTTCTTTAATAACAGTTGAGCACTTATACTTGATTTTAAAGTGAAATCTTACGGGAAATGCCCCAAGCATGAGAACTGATGAAAGTGGAGTTGGGAGCGCAGCAACGTTCTGATGGGCAAATCAGTACTTCCTTCCTCATGCTGTTAAGGCACTTTGGAGATTGTACAGGGTATGAAAAACCACTGCTCTGGAACAACTTATAGAGCTATTCCATTTTTCTTGAGGTCTCAAAAAAATAGCTTTCTTAAAGAAATTAGGGTATATGAAAACTTGATTTCAGTCTAATCACCCCCTGGCTTCCTCTAGAAAATTGTGTCTTATGTGCAGAGTCCCGTTAAAAACCTTGACAGAAAGGTTGAAAAGATAGTCATTGATAGCAAACAACTATGCGATCTCAATCAATAGTACAGTTTCTTCTTTGACACTGCTTTATTATGCATTTATATAAAAGTTATCCTCATATTTTCTCCTTGTTAATAACTCATCCCTACTACTTTTCTACTATAATAAAAATTTGTTTAAACAATATTCTGTTCCTCTAGATTACAGATTCAATACTTGGACTTACCTACCGCCTATTCTCTCATTCTCATGTCAAGAGAATATGATTTTCTTAGCTGGGAATTAAATGTGGTCACTTTTAAGGGAGAAAGGAAAAAAAGAAGGAATGTGAGCCTTCTCTCAAACAGTCTAAATACCTTGGCCCTTAGGGAAATAATATTTTGGCCTCCACAGACTTGATTCCTCATCATGTTTCTTGCTGCTGATTCCGCATCAGTAAACTGGGAGTAATGGTTTCCCTCTACCTCACAGCGTGACCAGTTGTCCTGGTTTGCCCCAGACTTTCCCAGTTTTAGCCCTGAAAGTAGTACTGGTTTAGCAAACTGGGATAGCTGGTCACCTCACTCCCTATATCACAGGAATACTGTCCAATGAGACAGGAGAAGGTAAGATAATTCAAAACATTTCATACACTTTATCTGAAAGAATCCACAGAGCTATGATTATTATTCTGTTTATTTTACGCCTATACTAAGTGATCCCTGGTTATGATGTGAGAAATGGCTCAGATGCAACAAACACATCTTAAGAAGGCACGCTGTTACTTACATGCTTAGGGAACTACATAAATACTGTTCCTCATCGTGACTCATTTGAAGAATTAAAAAGTTACGATTATCATATTGGAAGTAAACTGCGTATTGGCACCACAGATATATTACAGGGTACAAACAATTCAACCTTCATGTATGAAAAGTGAGTCTTGTTTTATATTATGATTCTAAATGTATTTGCAAATGTTCATTTACCCCAAATGTTTGCATTTTTAATACCTTACCTATCACAGAGACTTTAAGTAACTCAATTTTGTCCTTAAGGCCTGCAGCTTTCAGATTGTCACATGCACCTAGTAACTGTGAGTCACTGACATCAGCACCCACGTAATACACATCCTGTGAGGGAAGAAATTCATATTATAAGTATAAATAAACCCATCTTTTATGTAGTTAAGAAAATCTACTTGCATTTTCAATGATGAAAGTGAAATTAATAGATTTGTTAATTCAGGTTAAAACAAATTTAGAATATTTCTTTAAAATGACATTCATGGGCAAAAATCAGAAGTTTTTGTTAAAATTTTAAAAACTGTTAATAATATTTTACAATTACAAATGTCTAAGGAATTTAGGGATTTATATAATCTAGGTCATGACTAATTATTGTATTTCTATCATATTTTCCTAAATTTATCACAGTATTTAAAGAAATAACACAGCAATTTAATTAACCCTTCATAGTCTATTTTTATTAGTTATATAGCAACTTGTATAATTAAAAAATAATCCCTAAGTAGACAGTCTACCTGTAAATAATTGGTAAGTGAATACACACACACACACACACACTGATTAACATAAAACATTGCCTGGTTTACCAAACTTTAGAACTTACTGGCCATTCTTTAGCAGCTTCCAAAAGTATTGTTCCAAGTCCACACATTGGATCTAAAACAACTGCACCAGCCTATAGACAGAAATGTTGATTTGCTATCATTAAATCTATTATAATAGGTATTATAAAAGAAACCTAACACTTGAGGAATCAATAAAGACTCCTTTCTATACTTTATTAGGAATTTCAGGTAGTTAAAGCCCTAGTGCAGGTATGCTTGACACATTTAAAGATTAGGAAGGAGACCAGTGTGGCCAAAGCACAGTGAGTGAGAGGGGAAAGGTAGTGATTATGTCAGAGAGGTGGCCAGACTGCTCCATCAAGATGGGCTGCATTACACCGTGTGCGGTCACAGCCACCAAGTCCTACAGGTTGAAACTATGTAGCTCAGGCTCCAAGCCCACAGAATGACACCTGGGGCTTCTGCTCCTCACTCAGCAAGTCAAACAGTGAAGTGGTCGCCGCACGGCCACCGCTGTGGCAGAGGGAAAGAAAGCAAGACAAATCAGGCACTGGCTTTTAAAGGTGCCATCTGGGAGTGACATACGTCATTTCCACCAACATTTAATTGGGGAAAGCATGTCAGTCACATGACACACACAATTTGAAGGGGCCAGGAAAGTGTCGTCCGATCTGTACCTGAGAGGAGAACAGGAAATGTGGAGAAAAAACTAAGAACGCTCCCATCTGGGCAGTGGGGCTGGGGTGGGGTCGCATCACGTCAGATCTCGTAGGTGTTACAAGGGGTCTGGTTCTATGCTGAAGGGTGGGAAGCTGTTGGAGGGAAACTAAGCAGGAGTAACACGATGTTACATTTCAGAGGGATCGTTCTGGCTGCTCTGTTGAGAACGGATCACAGAAGGGCAAGAGTGTTACAGGGAGGCTAGTTAGGGAATCCAGGCAGACATAACGGTGGCTTGAATAAAGAGTGACGCTGGTGGAAGTGGGGAGAAGTGGTTGGATTCTGGGTATATTTTAAAGGTAGAAGCAACAGGATGGATTGCATGTGGCGTGTTAAAGAATGACAACGGTCTGAAGTGACTGAAGTTTTTGACCTGAGCATCAGGAGGACGAGCTGCCTGTTACTGAGCTGGGAAGTGTTAGGGAGGAAAAGCTACAAAGGAGACGAGAGTATAGTTCTGGACATGTTCTACCTCTTAGACCAAGCATGGATGTCAAGTGGACTTAAGCATCTGGAGTTCAGAGGAGAGGTTCAGGCCACAGATAGAAATTTGGGAACCGTGGTTGTTAGCTTGTAAATGGTATTTAAAGCATCAGAACTGGATAAGCCATCTAGGAAGCAAGAGAAGTTAGAAAAGAATAGTCTATGGGCTGGACGCCGGTGATCTCCTAAGTACAGACATTTGGTAGATGAATATTCAGCAGTGCACACTGACGGCAGCACATCCTGACGTAGAACCTAGAGTGGTCCTGAAACAAAGTGGAAACACCCATTTCAAGAAGGAGTGATGACAGTGTCCACATGCTAGTAGATTAAGCAAGATGAGCTGTTTCAGTGGAGCGTTGGCGATGAGAACCTGAGGGGAGTGCGCACAAGAAAGAGTGGGAAGAGAAGAAGTAGACACCAGATATGGACAACTAGTTTTAAGTTTTTCTGTAAAGGGAAGCAGAGAAGGGGGTGGTAGCTGATGGAGCATGTGGGTTCAGGAGAGGGTTAATTCTCTTTTAAGTTGCAAGATGTGTACATGCTGATGGGAATGACCTAGCAGAGAAAAAAGTCCTCAAGTAGGCAAGAGGGAATGGAATCCAGTACACAGGTAATGGAGTGAAACAAGGACAGTTCATTTATTATAATGAAGGCCAGGCAAAGTATGAGGGCGTAGATTCCAATATGTCGGTAAACTTGGTGGGAAGAACATGTTAAAGTTCTCTTCTGATTCCAATATTTAAGTCAATTAAGAAGTAAGAGAATTCAAAGTATGGGCAAGAAATGGCTGTAATGATAGAACATAAAATCCAAGCTGCGAAAGGGGGCTGAGGACAGGTGGTGAGTAGGGTCGCCTACTAGAGGTCCCACGGGGTTAAAGAACTGCTTTAGGGCCCAAGAGGAAGGGAATGCGAAAGAGAAGGTTAACAGCGGGATTCTCGAATCTGAGATTTTGGAAGGTATACCCTTCTGGGTATTGACAAAGTCTAGGATGTGACTAAGGCAGATTGTTAGAGGCAGGAAAGCCAAGACACTAAGGGAGCAGACGACACAGTGGACACTGAGGTCGTAAAGAATTACGCCAGGAGAAACGGTCTAAACCATTACAGAAAAGATAGGAAGACATCTGTAGACACCGGGATAATCTGATGGCATGCGCTTCTACGGCAGTGAGAGATCTGGGGGCAGAAGGGGCGACGAGGCCAAGCAGGACGCCTATCCCACCTCCAGGCCCAGCGGTCCCTTGGTCTGTCTACAGAGGAGGCAGAACGCTCAGAGGACAGCCAGGACATCAGGGGGTACCTGATGGAAAGAAACAAAATGTCCTTCAAGAGGGAGAGAGACTTTCCCCTGGCACGAAATTCCGGAGAGTATCACATGGGTCTCCCATGAAGGGGCAGAGAGTAACAGAAAGGATAATGATTTAAATGGCAACTTTAAGATTAATAGTGGTATGAGAACTAATTTTTATTAAGACCTTAAAATGTGCCAAACACTGTGTTCTTTCTCCCCCATGGTCCCTGTTCAATGAGGTAATTTGACCTTAAGTATCTTTCAGTGTCTATTTTACTGTAGGACCTTTTCTACCCATGACATTTGGGTACACAGGCAGAAGCAGAGAAGTATTTCCATATGCTTAAAAGAATAACTGAGATTTACAGAACTTGGTTTTCCTTACTTGTTATGATATATAGGAAGAACAGTTTATAGGAAACATGAAAAAGATCTAACGACCCCAGACTTAAGTTTCATTTTTCGTGGCACTGGCCTACCTGAGGTTGAGCTGCTTGTGCACTGCTCTGGGTACCAAGCTCCAAAGAGGGGCCTGGATCAATGCTGGATACTGGGATCACTTACACGGTGGGTCATCACTGCATTCCCCCCAAAAGAAACCTGCTATGCTACTTCTCACCTACTTTAACAGACCTTCTTTGCTGATGGTCACATTAGAGAAACACTTTTTACTTTCGGTCCTAGCAGGACAAACTGACAAAGGGGAAAAATTTCATCGAGTATTATCTGTGGATATTTTCGATCATTTACTTTCTATATTTCTGAAAATTGTATGTTTATATCAGATAAAGGTAACATTTCAAATTTGTAGGTGGTTATATAAATTTATAGGTAAATATAAACTGTGGTGACATCACTGGAAGTTTGGGAAAAAATAAACTGTCACCATACCCCTCTCTCCTTACCAAAAGAAATTTAGGCTAAAGATTTAAATCAAACGAAAAAGAAAAGCGTGGGTTCTGGGAACGTGGTAATATGGAAATAGCTCTCTCCTTGTTCTCTCAACTCTGAGCCACTTACTTCTGAGGCAAGCGATGCTCAGAACTACAGGCAACCGGCGCTAGGAGACGCCCTGGGCTCCGCTGAGGTCCCAGGAGAAGGAACCAGTATGAGGTCTCCTTGCCATGGGCTGGGTGGGTGATTAGAGGCCAGCACTGGAACCCAGAGGGGAAGCCACTGGAATCAGGGAAAAACCTGGTCTTCAGAGATCTGTGGACCTGCAGGGAGACTAGTGCACAGGAGAGTTTTCACTGAGTGCCTGAGCATGGCTGACAGTCTCCTTACGCTACCAAACCCAGGAGTGCCAGAGATCCACTTGCCTTTTACCACTTACAGGATTCCAGGCATTTAAAATACTTTACTAACCACACTTGAGCCCCAGTGAGCCAACAAAGAAAAATAATGACACATCTAAGGGGAGGAGGTCCCTCAAAACCTAGAGAGAACATAGAGCAAACAGAACACACATCTAGTGAAATGAAACTTTTGGAGGGAACAGATAAACATGTGAAAAAAAGTAAGAGCTTCTAGAGATAGCGAATACAGCACGCACACACACACAATTTTCCAAAGCTAAAAAAGACCATGATTTTAAAGCTAAACATTTCAATAAATAAAGTAGAGCACATCTTTGTGACTCTTGTTATAGTTTCTAAGATAATATCCAAGAATAACGCAAAACGCAGAGCCAAAATATGAAGAGATGGAGAGCATGTGAGAAAGGAAGCTTAACATGTTTATCACAGGAATTCCAGAAGCAGAAAAAAGGAAGTAGTTTAAGGTTAAAGACACTAAAGCAAAATAATTGAGGAAATAATAATTAAGTAAATAATGCACGAAAGAGTGCCTGAGGTGGAGGAAAACAATGTTTTTTTATAATTATAAATTCCAAATAATAATTATTATAACTATGATTATTATTACTGTTGGGGTCCAGGGCAGGCCACCCCAAAATATGCTTCAATGGCATATTGATTATCTTGAATTAAAGTTACTTGAGAAACAGCCAGTAAAAAGAAGTGATATTCACAAAGAAGGAAAGAAAGAAAAAGACACCTCCTTTCCCCCTGAAAGCAGGAACTAAATTTCCCTTGTGAAGGTATCCTCCCACTACTGGGAGGAGATAGAAAGCATCCTTATCACCAGAGTTAGGGAACTGAAGGCTAAGAAAGCTGTATATATAAACAAACTTTGTTAGTTCTTCATTCATCTGCTACTACAAGCACAAGCCCCTTTGTTTCATTAAATCTTCACAAATAATTGTTTCTTTGTCTAAAAATAATACATAAACAGCCTGCTTTGGTCACTTCAGGGATCCCATGTCTATTAGACTTCCATGCATACGAATTAAATATTTTTTTCTCCTATTAATCTGTCTTGTGTCAATTTAATTATTAGACCAGCCAAAAGAACTCAAGAGGGGTAGGAGGGAAGTCTTCACCTCCCCGACATTACTATAGCAGAAGTCAACACGTACATACTTTCTATATGCTAGGCATTGTTCTAATCACTTGATAAATGCTAATTCACTTAGTCCTCACATGACCCTGTGAGATTATTATTTTCATCTTGCAAATGAGAGACTTAGGCACAGAGATGTTAAGTTATCTTACCTAAAGTTTCCCAGCCAGTAAGTGGTAGAGCCAGAATTAGAACTCAGACAGTCAGACTCACCGAGTTCTGGGCTGAATAGAAAAGACTCTTACATAAGTATTTACATCCAGGTGATATTCCGGAACTTTAGAGGATTAAAGAGAAAACTCCCATAAGCTTGCAAGCAGAAAGGACAAGACAGGCATAACGGAAAAGAAAAATCACACTGGCGTGAACTGCTCACCTAGAACACCAGAAGTGAAAAGACAATGGAATAGCATCTACAGACCTCTGAGAGAAAAGGACTGCAACTCAAGAATCTTATACCTAGCCAAAGTGGCGATACCCAGGTTGACAGGAAGAAGTTTGAGGATATATAGGAATCCAGACAGTATATTCCTCAATACCACATTTGAGGAAAGTAGCTTAGAAAAGACTAACCAAGCAACAAATAAACCTGAGCCGAGGCCTCGAAGTGAAGAACAAAGGCGAGGAGCAATGCACCTCACAATATATCTTTGTGTGTTTATACAGAAACGTGCATGTTACACACATTACATCTTAATGATTAAGGATAGGCTGTGTAATATAAGTGCAGAATAAGAACTTTTGAAACAGAGGGTCATGCTTTAAGGGAAATTCTGATACATAATAAATAATTTAGTTCAATCTAGTAGTTGGGAGTTGGGAGTGGAAGGGGGGAAAATGTTTCAAAGGTCTCATTGTAGGGAGGAGTAATTCTATGGGGCAGAAGAGAAAGAAGTACCCTGGAGGTCTCATCTTATGATAGGGAAGAGGGGACAGAGGAGGGAAGATTAGAGTGTCTTGGTGGTAAAAACAGTGTCTTGGCAAAGAAAAGAGTTGATGTCTTGTTGTAAAGTTAGAATCGAGTCCCATGTGTTTAATTAAGAGAGCTGGGAGAGGGAGCCACTAATGGAATAGAACATAAAGTAAAATCCAACCTCAGGGAGAACAGTGAAATGATTAACTTGCTTAAACTAGCAAAAACAAAGAATAAACTGTAAGAAGTTACAAACAGAATAAAACAGGAGGAATGCAATCAGGTATATCTATCATAATACTGAATACTCTCATTGAAAGACAGAGCCTATCAGAGTGGGACAAAAACAGAGTTCTGTGTTTATTAAAAAAACACACTGAAAACAAAGTTGAAAATAAAGCAGTGTCAAAGAACTACTACAAAGGAAAATGCAAAGAGAAAGAAAACAGTGAAAATATTAATAAGACATGCTGAAATTTAAATTTAAACTTCCAAATCAAGATAATGAAAACTTTAATAACAAGAAAGAGGCACACTTCACAATGAAGCAGTAACATTCATAAAAGAGTATAAACCAAACTACACAGCAGCTGAATGAGGTAACAACTAATAAAAATGCAAAATCTTAAAAAAATGTAATAAACTAATAGATTTCAAAATACCTCTTTCAGAACTGAGCAGATAGTAAAACAGTAAGTAAAGACATAAAGGCCATCTCTTGACTAGAAAATAAAATTATTTTCTTATGTCCATGGAATATTTACACAAACTGATCAAGATCTTGGTTAAAGGACCTTGCTATTACATTAATAAGAATGAGAACAGTTTCCTTACCTTAATTTCTGCGAGAGAGGCCATTGCCCACGCTATGGTAGATCTCAGTCCTGCTGTCTTGATGTAAGCTCTGCTGGCTAAAGGAACCCTAAAAGAGAAGAACACCCAATATTACTGTATGTTAAAGAATATGATGTAAACAAAAAAATTAACCCATTCATATCTGTACCTCATTTTAACAAGTTCATACAACATGCACCAAAGTATTTCCTGTTAGAGAATATTTAACTTTATTACAAAATTACCTTCTCTAACTGGCACCTTGTCTAACCAGCCAGTGTGGTATTTCAGAAAGGTAAATTTTTTAGATAAGTGAAATTTAAACCATTGTGTGTTTAACTTATAAAGATTTAATTACATGAGGGAAATCTTCCTAAAGTGTTTGTATACTTCCCTGACTTCCCACACGGACTAGACCTTGCCTTGCTGGAGTCATCAAGAGGAACAGACTGCACTGTGATGTAGATGTAGTATAGGAAGCAGGGCTGAATGGATGCTAACCCTTGAAATATGTTTTCTAAAAAGTCCCTTTTGTAAGTTTGCTTTTTGCTCATTTGCATCTTTCTCAAAAGATGGAATGAAGCATGACATTGCATTGCCTAAGATAATTTATCGAACGAAGGGCTGAAGCAGACATCTCCCCAATGAGTTCACTGGTCTCCATTATGTATCACTTTATACTTTATCCTCTACCTAACCATTGCTACTATCGGTGTTTCTAGATTTGATACAAATTTTCAGAAAATTATTTTTATGTTTCTAATGCAACGAACAAGCATTTCCTTGCAAATATCAATGCACTTTTCTATTTCATGTATACAATTTGTTGGTAAGACATTACAGGTATGATTTCAAGAATCAGTGCCTGGTTGTTTTGGGGACAGACTTGTTCCAAAGCCACTAAGGGGCTCTTCTACTAACATTACACAAAGCCACAGTGTTTTCCAAACCCTATTTCCTTTCATCATTTTATTTCTGCTCTTTCTTCGACTTTAAGTTATCCTGTTTTGTGTGTATTTACTGCAAGCCTCTTAAGATCTTAGAATGAAATGAGGTAACTATAAATACCTTATCAAATAAAACAGTATAATTGCATATTTACTATTATGAGGAAGCCCCGAACGGTAAACCTATGAAAGTTTTTTTTTTCTCTTAAAAGGTTTTTCAGGAAATAAAAATTCACATTGTAAATAGTACTATATCCACAGATTTGGAATCTGGGATATAAACTTTGCAGGTAGAAAGACTATAAAATATTTTGATCAATGAATCTTGCTTCTGCAGGTTAACTGCAGCAATTATCTTGCTACAAAACACATTAGTTAAAACCAAAACGAAGAGATGATTTTCACTCTAGAAACAAACACAGAGAGAGAGTGAGAATTAGTATGGAAAACTGTCTTTGTCCATATATATTACAAAGTGCTTTTCTAAGCATCAGAGATTTATGTAGAACCTTTAAATTTTTAGCCATTATGTGCATATTTTTACTAATAGAGGTTTTATTTTATGGAAGCCAATTCTATTAATATGTGACAAAAGTGAACACATTCTTATTTTGCTTAACCTTGGGCAAAACTAATCTGCTATTATTTCAACAAAACGGCCTCATTATATCAGTAAAAATAAAATTATTTGGGGGAAATAAGTGTTCAGAAATAAACTCCTTGAAAATAAAAATAATTCCCTACTTTCGTAAAATCCGCTGATGTGTTTAATCAGAGTTTAGCTGGCTTTTACCTTAGTACAAAAATAAAGGTGTTTTTTCCTCCAGAAAGTAGGCATAGAGGGAACTTACCTCAACATAATAAAGGCCGTATATGACAAACCCATGGCCAACATTGTTCTCAATGGTGAAAAACTGAAACCATTTCCTCTAAGATCAGGAAGAAAACAAAGTTGTCCACTCTCACCACTATTATTCAACATAGTTTTGGAAGTTTTAGCCACAGCAATGAGAGAAGAAAAAGAAATAAAAGGAATCCAAATCGGAAAAGAAGAAGTAAAACTGTCACTGTTTGCAGAGGATATGAAACTATATATACAGAATCCTAAATATGCTACCAGAAAACTACTAGAGCCAATCAATGAATTTGGTAAAGTAGCAGGATTCAAAATTAATGCACAGAAATCTCTTGCATTCCTATACACTAATGATGAAAAATCTGAAAGAGAAATTAAGGAAATACTCCCATTTACCACTGCAACAAAAAGAATAAAATACCTAGGAATAAACCTACATAAGGAGACAAAAGACCTGTATGCAGAAAACTATAAGACACTGATGAAAGAAATTAAAGAGGATACAAACAGATGGAGAGATATACCATGTTCCTGGATTGGAAGAATCAACATTGTGAAAATGACTATACTACCCAAAGCAATCTACAGATTCAGCGCAATCCCTATCAAACCACCAATGGCATTTTTCACAGAACTAGAACAAAAAATTTCATGATTTGTATGGAAACACAAGAGATCCCGAATAGCCAGAGCAATCTTGAGAAAGAAAAACAGAGCTGGAGGAATCAGGCTTCTGGACTTCAGACTATACTACAAAGCTACAGTAATCAAGACAGTATGGTACTGGCATAAAAACAGAAATATAGCTCAGTGGAACAGGATAGAAAACCCAGAGATAAACCCATGCACGTATGGTCACCTTATCTTTGATAAAGGAGGCAAGAAAATACAATGGAGAAGAGACAGTCTCTTCAATAAGTGGTGCTGGGAAAACTGGACAGCTACATGTAAAAGAATGAAATTAGAACACTCCCTAACACCTTACACAAAAATAAAAACTCAAAATGAATTAAAGACCTAAATGTAAGGCCAGACACTATCAAACTCTTAGAGGAAAACATAGGCAGAACACTCTATGACATAAATCACAGCAAGATCCTTTTTGACCCACCTCCTAGAGAAATGGAAATAAAAACAAACAAATGGAACCTAATGAAACTTAAAAGCTTTTGCACAGCAAAGGAAGCCAAAAACAAGATGAAAAGATAACCCTCAGAATGGGAGAAAATATTTGCAAATGAAGCAACTGACAAAGGATTAATCTCCAAATTTTACAAGCAGCTCATGCAACTCAATATCAAAAAAACAAACAACCCAATCGAAAAATGGGCAGAAGACCTAAATACACATTTTTCCAAAGAAGACATACAGATTGCTAACAAACACATGAAAGGGTGCTCAACATCACTAATCATTAGAAAAATGCAAATCCAAACTACAATGAGGTATCACCTCGCACTGGTCAGAATAGCCATCATCAAAAAATCTACAAACAATAAATGCTGGAGACGGTGTGGAGCAAAGGGAACCCTCTTGCACTGTTGGTGGGAATGTAAACTGATACAGCCACTATGGAGGTTCCTTAAAAAACTAAAAAGAGGGGCTTCCCTGGTGGCGCAGTGGTTGAGAGTCCGCCTGCCGATGCAGGGGACACGGGTTCGTGCCCCGGTCCGGGAAGATCCCACATGCCGTGGAGCGGCTGGGCCCGTGAGCCATGGCCACTGAGGCTGCGCGTCCGGAGCCTGTGCTCCGCAACGGGAGAGGCCACAGCAGTGAGAGGCCCGCGTACCAAGAAAACCGAAACAAAACAAAACTAAACTAAAACTGAAAATAGAACTACCATATGACCCAGCAATCCCACTACCGGGCATATACCCTGAGCAAACCGTAATTCAAACACAGTCATGTACCACAATGTTCACTGCAGCACTATTTACAATAGCCAGGACACAAAAGCAACCTAAGTGTCCATCGATAGATGAATGGATAAAGAAGATGTGGCACATATATACATTGGAATATTACTCAGCCATAAAAAGAAATGAAATTGAGTTATTTGTAGTGAGGTGGATGGACCTAGAGTCTGTCATACAGAGTGAAGTAAGTCAGAAAGAGAAAAACAAATACCATATGCTAACACATATATATGGAATCTAAAAAAAAAAAAAAAAAGGTTCTGAAGAACCTAGGGACAGGACAGGAATAAAGATGCAGATGTAGAGAATGGACTTGAGGACACTGGGAGGGGGAAGGGTAAGCTGGGACGAAGTGTGAGAGTGGCATGGACATATATACACTCCCAAATGTAAAACAGATAGCTAGTGGGAAGCAGCCACATAGTACAGGGAGATCAGCTTGGTGCTTTGTGACCACCTAGAGGGTGGGATAGGGAAGGTGGGAGGGAGACGCAAGAGGGAGGAGATATGCAGATATATGTATACGTATAGCTGATTCACTTTGTTATAAAGCAGAAACTAACACACCATTGTAAAGCAATTATACACCAATAAAGATGGTAAAAAAATAAATAAAGGTGGTCAGCAAGTTGAAGACATTCTCACCTACATCTCTCTAGCCTAGATTTGTCCCTTGAATCCCAGATCTTTACCTTCAAACGTGTATTTGGACATCTTTTACCTGGAGGTTCTTTAAGTACTGCAAAATTTAAAGATATAAACTAAGTACACTCTCCTTTCCCTGTATTTACTATCTTGATATACGTCTTCATTTCCTTAGGCCACTTACCATCTATGTACTGGGTAATCTCATCTACACCTCCAGCTGAGACTTGTCACCTGAACTCCAGAGCTGCAACTTTAAATATCTACTTGGACATGTTTCACTGGACACATAACTACTTCCTTTCCCCATATTTTATATCTCAGTGACTGACACCAGTGTCTCTTCGTTGCCAATATCAGATATCTGGAAGTTATTCTAGACTCCCTAACATTTTCTTGAATGCACGGCCTCCTTTTTATTACCCCCAACATTGCCTTAGTTCATTTCTTCATCATTCATCGCCTGAACTGGTATGAGTTTAACCCCCCCTTTTTTATTTCCCTTCCACTTTTAAAATACAGTTTCCTTGGTAGTTTTTTAAAAATCACAAACCTAATCACAACACTCTTCTGCTTCAAATTCTTACTGCTTTTCGAATAAAATTCAAGTTATTTAACCCGGCTTATAAGACACTTCATGACTCGTTCCCAATCCTCAAGTCTCCTTTTCCACCACTCTCCCTATGCACTCCCTGTCCCATCTATACCGAAACTACTTGCTGTCCGCCATGTACCTCAAGCCTCCTCACACCTCCATGCCTCTACACGTGCAGTTCCTTGCTTGTAAGATCCTTTCCTTCTCTTATCCACTTGAGATATCCTTGCTTATTATTCTCCATTTAAGTGATACACTGAGTGATACTCTTCTGTGTTCTTTTGCTCACCTGTCCTCCATCAGTTAGGTCCTCTTTTCTAATTCCAATCAAGCACTGACCACATATCTGTTCTCCCACTAGAGTGAATTCCTTGTGTTTAATAACCATCTTACTCATCTTTGAACACTGGATATGTAGCACAATGCTTAGCACAGAGTAAGTACTCATCAGATAATTTCACTTGAAATTAATTGAATGAATTAATCTTACTCTGGTAAATGCTTCTCCCCTTCCCTCCCTAGTTGCTGATCTGTTTAAAAATAGAATAGTTGAAATTTATTCACCACTTACTGTATCATAAAAGCAGTTATCTCATTTTCATATGTGTTATCTCATTTAATCCCAACTACCAAGCTAGGAAGTAGATACCATCCTTTTCCTGATTTTATAGCAGAGGAATGTGATAATATGCCCCAACTTGCAGAGTTATTTTGTGGAGAAGGGGGAACTGAAGTCCATGGTTCTTATCCACTATGCTTACTGTACCAGGTGATGTGCTACTAAGATACACATTTTTGTGTGTCCCTCAAACTCGATGGCTGCTCTGTCCTCTGTTCCATCACTTCTGACTTTCTTCTCCTGTCAGGGTCACCAGGTTACAGTTTCTGACCTCCACCATCACTTCTCTTGTCCACCGCTATCTGCTTTTCAGTTCTTCATATGCCTCCCTTGCCTCACACAATGGCGAACTGTTTTAATCAACACACTTCGTGACTGCTTCCTTCCTTCGCTGAGGTAGTGAAACAGACTAATTACAGAGTGTCTAATGCAATCTTATTTTCGGCCACTGCTCATTCAGGGTCTGAGCCTTAATTTTCAGATACATACGTTTTATTTGTCAACTTTTAGGTTAAATTACCAGTTATTACTTGAGATGCCATAAGCATGACTTCTTGAGGGTGTCTAGCAATCATTAAATAAAATTGTACACCTTTTAAAAACACATATAAAAACTTATGTATATTTGTTAAGTTAATAATAAAAGAGCATGAAAGTTAGCATTTTTATCTATGATTACAAATTAAAAATGAGTTCTTTTATTTGGTGCCAAAAATCTAAATACATTCATACTGCATCAGTCAGCCCTGCTGGGGATGAAATGTTCCTTATAAATCAATATTCTAGACACTTAAGCTTACCCTTTTAGGGGCCAAAGTGTTAAAGAATATTTAGCTGCTTTATGAATCCTTCTAAAAATATATTTCATATTTTACTGTCTTACTAGTCTTCCTTACCCTTGTCTTGGTGACTATCAATAATTACACTAGGTTGAAATGTGGCCATCTTTCAGTTTCTCCCACCTTTCCTGTTGACTATTATAAAATTAAAAAAACCAAAATTGCTAAAAAAAAAAAAAAAAAGTTTTCCAAATATTCTGCAGGGGTTAGGGCCTGGGACTTCAAAAGGCACTGGAGTAGGGCAGCCTGGACACCTTGCAGGTGTAGGTATAAAACAGTGGGTTAGGTTTCATCTGGGAGAGTTGGTAGGCTACTGGGGTAGGTGGGGGCCAAGGGAAACCAACAGGGCATTGAGGCATGTGATGACCTCGTGTGTGCTGAGGTGACAAGAAATATTATTTGGTGCATGATTTTTGTAATCTAGAGGCTAGGGGGGCCTACCCTACAACTAGCACACAGTGGAACTCAATCATTCAACACTTCTTGAACGTCTACAGTGTTCTCAGCATTGTGCTAATCAACCGCTATGGTGCACCATTTGCTAAAAGCTCTTACGATGACCTTCAGCATTCCTTTTTACATCCTGATTCAGGCTTACACGTGCACAAATGTGAGCTTAGGGTAAGTGAGGTATTCCCATAGCACTTTTAGGATTTTAAAAACATTCCATGCCTAGAATCACCTAGAGAAAGGGTATCTAAATCACCTTATACTGTGTAAACAGGGCTTTGCAAATAAAATGTTTTGAAGATGCCAACAATATTCACGTGTTCCCAACAAACTGCAAATCCCTATTTCCATCATCCAACCAGCTCTTTCCTCCCAAAGCATCTAGAAAAAGGACCTGTCATATGGTAAGCGTTCAGTAAGTATTTCTGAATAAGAAAAGGAATCAACTGCATTTATTATTATATAGTACCCAACATAACTAGGGAGAAAACCTGAAGATTTTAAAAACTGGAATTACTCTCTCACAAAAAAAGGACTGCAATAAAATTTGAAGAATGTTTAAGGTGACTTTTAAGTACTGTGTTGTATTTTCTACTTTAATAAAAAAATCCAAGAGGCCAACAGACTAAAAATTTTAGCTTAAATATGGGCCTGTGAAAATCATTTAATAATAGAAATAATTAGATATAATTTTCAGTATGAATCATGTAATTAGTGGGTTATTGTGATCAAATCTTTCACAGCTCTAGTCCGATCAGATATCTACTAAGCTCCGTGAAAATACTTTACTGGCTCAAGCAAAGAACTCAAATGCTTTGCCTTTAGCCCCCTCTGATATATCAATGTTTCTTTCATACTATAAATAAAAGCACAAAGTTCTTAATTTTACAAAATCTACTAAGGAACAAACCTGAAACTTAGAAACAATATCTACCTGAACACAGGAATTCCCACCACACAGTAAGTATCACTTAGATGTATAAAGATCTGAAAGAACAAATACAGAAGTTAAAATGGAACAGGAAATGCATTACCAAATGATTGACAATTTGAAAACTTCCATTTTGAACCTATATAACCTATATTTTAATAAGAAATTCCAAGGCTTTGTCATATCCAGAAAAATGTTCCATAATATTTTTTACTGAGCAGAGGCAAAGTAAATTTTAAGTACGTCTCATAGAAAAATTCTGAGGTCAAATTGTATACAAGTTATATTGCGAATCATATTACGAAGAACTCAAGGTCACCTTTCTTCCCAGCGATTCTTTGAATTACCTTAACTAAATTAGATTTTTCATCATTTTAGGTGAGAGACAACTACCTAAATCTACCCTAATTCTAGCCTCACATAAGACTTGATGCCATGGTTAACAGAAAACTTTCTTTAAGCCAAATATACTGTAGCAAGGGTGACCTTTCCCCTCCCTACTATTTATAGGGGAGCTTCTTCCTTCTATTACCTTGTTATTTTTTTCCCCAGTTTTATTGAAAAATAATTGACATATATCACTCTATATGTTTAAGGCATATAGCATGAAGGCTTCATTCATGTATACTGTGAAATGATTACCACAATAGGTCCAACTAACATCCATCTTTTCATATAGATGAAAGGAAAAGAAGGGGAAAAAGGAACAACTTCTTCCTTGTCATAAGGACTCCTAGGATTTACTCTCTTAACCGCCTTCCTTTAAGTTGTATAGCAGTGTCAGCTGTAGTCGTCATGACAGGCCATGATGAGGATTTAAATGTCTCAAGTTATAATTAGTAGCCCACACAGATTTTAAAGAACCCTCCTTCTGTAGCCTGATGAGGCTTATGGAATTCTCTAATTCTGCTGTTTGACCTCAAGAACATTTGATTCCTGATACTTTTACCCCAAAGGTATTTTAATATAGTTTAATCATAATTATTCCAATATTGATAAACTTTTATTAAGAAAAGAATAATCTGGAGTGAACTCCGTTTAGTCAGTTTAATTCCTTGATTACTGAAGCTAAACTTTCCAATTTTTTATATTATTCATTCTAGCAAAACTACTAATTGGGATTAATTCTTTTCTATTTAAAAGTTATATTAAAGATATGATATACTGATATTTTTATATATTAAATGTTATCAGGTATAGCTTTCCCCACTATGAAGGCTTTTCTATTAACTGTACAGAACAAAATTTGTTAAGATTTGATTCTTCTGTCAATTTTGGTTACGGATTTTACTATGTGTGATTCTATTGTTGTCAATTTTGTTTTGTGTTGATTATTGCTACCAGTAGCTATTATTAATTGCATTAAATGGATGATAGGAATTAAATTAGATATATTTAGTTATGAGCTAAACTATGAGAAAACTATAATTCTGAGACAGTGAGATAGAGGCAGGGAGAGATGGAGAGGAGAAAACCAGGAGAGCTGAAGATAAGCAAAGTGGAAAGGGGCAGATGAAGGAAGACACCCTTATGTCAAAACATTCTTGAGGTCAAAATATTTTGCATAACAGCAATAAAGAATATAAAAGAGGCACGACTTTTTAAAAGCAAAAAATATCAAATAACAAAACTGAAAAACAACACAAAATCTTCTGATTTGGCCAGCCATTACTCCATTTAAAGCTATATAACAATAAATTTATGAATTAACGAATCATAAAAGTGACTAAACTGGTCAAATTTATGAGATGGTTTTCAAAAAATAGTGAAGAATATTTGTTATAGAATTTGTTTTCCCATGTAAGTGTTTACTTTGTTCTAATTAAAAATTGTGTAACCTCCTTAAATTGATTTTGAAAATAGAGAAAAAGAAAAATAATCCCCAAACCCTAACAAAGCCACGATTAACACACTAATTAACTTTGTATTGGCCTTTTTTCCGATTTCGGCCGTTTTCCGATTTTTTTTTACCATTAGCCAGAATTTCTTATTATACAGACTTGTTATTTATTATAGTGATTATAGAGAGCATCTCTGCAACCTCATATTAAATGTTCAGTTTAACTGTGACTAAACAATTCCATTCCAAAAGTCCTAATTTGGATGAGACATTTTCACAGTGAAAACTACTAGCAAAATTATCTGTAGTATTCTATTGCTAAAGAGGAAACAGACTGCTGGATCCATGTAGACATGATTTTTAAAACTCTAAAGCAAAATTGAAAAGCACAATAAAAGTTGTTGACATTGCAATAATATTGTAATAACTTTGCATGGGGACAGGTGGCTACTAGACTTATCATGGTGATTATTTTGTAATGTATGCAAGTGTCGAATCACTGTGTAGTTCACCTGAAACATAATATTTTATGTCAACTATATTTCAATTTAAAAAAAGAATAGTTGGCATCGTCTTTAAAGAATTAGGTTATAAGCATATAAAATAAAATGAACACTCATTACCTCTACATTTGGATTCCCCAAATCTGCTTTCCATCCAAACTGCTTCATGAGAGCAATTCCAATTACTCTTCCTACCTCCTGGAAAAGCAGCAGGTTATAGAAAAGAATATACTAAAAATGAAAATTTTAAGTTTAAATGTAAGCAAAAACTAACAGAGTCTGCAGGAAAATCAATCAGACTATCTGATGGTAATTTAAGGCTACAATATTAAAATATCACGTGAAAGCATCTTCTACTGAAGGCAAAAAGGGTATATTTTACCTCTTCCACCCCCAACACATCCTATGGCATTAACGTCTACTTGTATGTAATCTTTCTTCTTGTAATTTTATTTTATTTTTTTTAAATTAAAAAAATTTTTTTATTCTTGTAATTTTAGATACATGAAATAACCAGATCATGGCCTGATAAATACGGTCATTCTGGGTTTTAGGAGACAGATGCAAGCTGAAAGATGAACTATTTTAGCTATGGCAATCCTATATGTTTAAAAATTACCAGCAGTAGCATTAGGCTCAAACTTAAGGGTCTGTCTGATTTTAAGACTGGCCAAAGGACCTAGGCTTATGCCCTTTATATTACTGAACTTTGCAGGGTCTGTTCGTGGTCTTTGCTCTCCTTTTCCGTCCATCTGTGTATTTGCATCTGGGTCCTGGGACAATCCCACATGCAGGACCTGGTGCAGAGCAACAATTCAATATAAACACAGAAGCGAACTACAGAGAAAGCCAAACAGCTCCTCTCTTCTGATATTAGGATTTCCAAATGTAAAGGATATCTATTCGTTTAACGAAACTTTTAGGGAGAAAGTAAAAGGAAGTCTTTACATAGAATGGCATACCATTCCTCTTAAGCATCTGAGGTACAGTTAAGAAGGAAAATGCATTTTTAGAAGAGATTTAGTTATATGAGATTAGGCCTAGTTATCTGTCTGGGCCTGGTTTATGTATTCTGAGAAAGGTTTTCACCTCTTTTTAGATCTAAAGAGTAATAAACTCTTAGAAAATGGTAACCCACTCTGGAGGGGGAAAGTATACCTGTGCAGTAAAGGTCTTTGCAATGGCTCCACTGCAGCGACAGGAAACTCTGAAAGTTAAGTCGTTCTGGTTATGAGTATCAACTGCTTCTGCTACATCGTTCTGAAGTTCTTCTTGAGATTTGTCTCTTTTAGTGGTAAAATTTCCTTGCTCCAGTGTTTCTTCTTCTATTTGTTTTTCCACTTGGCATTCCTTATTCTCTTGTATCTCTTGCATTTCTGCTGTTTTCAATTTCTTAGCAATGATGTCATTTTCTCCCACTTTTCTTTTTAGTGGGTTAGCATTTTTTTGAGAAAGTTTTACCTTTTTTGCATTAAGTTCAAGAAGATTTTTCCAAATTGAAATGGCATTCAACCAACTTTCAGGATCATCATTTGTAAGTCTCTGCATTTCATTAAATATTTTTCCTAAATAAATAAAATCTCAGTTTACCCTTTATTGAAGCTATTAATCACCCCCCAAATCCCATTACCTTTATTTCTTTAAAATAAGAAATTTTATTAAATTGCTACATGAATAGTGACTTCCCTTTCATCTGGAATTTATATAATTTAACATAAGAATATTGTACAGAATAAAGTTCATTCGTATATTCCATACTTAACGTCAAAACTGTTTTAGAATTCCTACAAAGTTAGCATTTTCTTTAGCAAGATCATTTGTCCTACGATAACATATGCATCTCTTCAATATACTTATAGACCTAGAGCATGTATTGGTCTTTAAAATAATGCTGATCTTGCCTACAAAAATTAAGTTTAAAAAAACAGAATAAATTGCAAAACACAGAGCTCAAAAACAGAGCAACTGAATCTTGGGACTATTTTAGACCATACAATATTAGCACAGATCGTAAAATGATTTCCCACAAAGTTAACACTTCAGATACACAACCCATTCATAACTTAGGGACTGCCAGCCATGCTCGATAAAATGTAACCTTTCCTTGATGAACAAGGGACATAAAAATGACCCAAGAATAATTACTGTAGTTCTCTAAAGATGAAAGTGTGTGGAATATTGGGATGAAATTTTATTGACCCCACAATATAATACCTTAGATTTGCTTTAAAACCATTTTTCTGCCCTGTCTTGATTTCTCGCCATTTGTATCTTTCTTGACACATTTTATTATAGACTGTATGATGACATGGTCTCTTGTGCGCAAGCAGCAATCAAAATGAGGTTTAAGGCAATGTTTTATCCAGATGTATCTGATCCTATTTTGTTGCTTTTATTAAGATCTTTACATTATTTCAGCAGCATATTTATAAAATTAGGGAGTGGACAAGAAATCTCTTAAGCCCTCCTTAACTCTAATGCTTTATAAATGGGTATAAGTTTTTTCAAAACATTTAAAGTTCCCCAAACAGGAAATTTTACTATGTAGTATTTTTCCAATTATATCACTCATCAGTTAAAATTTAGATGGTGACAGTTTTGACCAATTAATTAAATCAATGCATTTTGGGTTATTACATGCTCCTAAATCTAAATAAATGCACTGACCACACATAGTTCTAGAGAACGTGTCTGATCGTAATTCTTAGGGAAGAAATGTGACTTAGGACACTAAAATCTCAGAAGACAGGCAGCAGATTGCAAAGAGAAGAGACATAATTAGGTGATAATGTTCAGGAAATACAGAAAAATAACTAACGATCCCACGGGTCTGAATGAATCTTAAAAATGTGAAATGGCTACATATTAATTACCAAGCAGAAAACTTTGGAGTACAATATATCATGGGGGGTAAAAGCAATAGGTATACACTGTACCTTTACTTACAGAAGAAACATTAAATGGAAGCTGCTTTTTAATCAGCAAAAATAACCTTTCTGCAGATTTTAATTTTTTCAGCATATTCAAGTCAGAACAGGTGGTGAAAAAAACTTTTCCTGAAATATATTCAACCTAGAGATAGAAAAAATAGATATTAATGAATTAAAACATAGCACCTAGACTAACAATAATAAAAATGACCATTTCTGAAGTATCTACTATTTATCAGACACTGTACTAGGCACTCTGAATACATTTTTCCCCCCTCATCCTTATAACAGCCCTCTAAGGTAGATTTTATCATCCCCATTTTATAGATTAGGAAATTGAGGCTTAGAGAGGTTAAATAATTTGTATGAAGTCACATAGTGACCAAGATCATAATCTTTCTATGTTACCTTTTGGAAAGTGTGTATGTACACACACTACTAAAAAAATAGAACACAAAATACTCATTAATTATCAAATCTCACTCAAATGTTAAGAGTGGGCAAAGGAAAGGTATAATGGAGAGGACAAATGAGGTGTCTAGCCCAAGGTTAAAATAATCAGTAGGTATTTCTTAAACATCCACCTCGTGGTCTACAAGGAAGCATACAGTATAAATCTTAAAGATGAATAATAATGTAATAGGCATACAATGACATACAAATTAAAATGTAAAATTTATAAGACAACAATCTGCATTAAACCCAGAAGAAAACTAAAAACTTAACATAATAAACGCACTGATAAAAAAAAAAAAAAAAAAAAAATAAACGCACTGATAAGTTGTAGGTACAATAAGTAGCACCAACGATGGAAGCCATCGTTAGTAAAAGTCTCGGGGAAGAATCCTGTAAGACTTAGGAAGAGGGATTCTAACAAAAGAAAACAGGGCAAGAACACACAGATGGGAGTGACAACCTGGCTGAAGTAAACTGTAAGTCAGCATGGCAACATTTGCTGTGTGATGCTGACTGATGGTGTCAGGTGGATGGATGGTGTAGCTCAGGCCGGCTTGATAACGGTCACGAAATTTCGAGTACCACAGATGCTAATGGTCAAGCATTACAGGCTTTTTATGAAAACTATGACAGCACTAAATTAGCTGGCAGAAAAAATTACTGTGGAAGAGGCATAAAGGACTGAGTGGTGAACGTGATGCTGGAGGGAGAAGTAGATTACTGAGGAAGAAATAATGAACCATTTGGCTGTGGGAACTGGAAAATGGACACAAGCAAGAAGTATGCATCAAACAGAAAGAGGTTTTGGAGACAGGATGGCTATGTGGTCAAAGTCAGGGAAGAAAGGAAAATGAAGAGAGCACTGACTCACAGAGAGTCGAATGAGGTACAGCAAATGGTGCTTAATGCCAATGGAACCCTAAACCTTTTGGGTCATTCCAACGCCCTCAGGTTTAGGATGGATGCGGACAGTCCTAGCATTCTCCTTTTAGCAGTGGCCATGGGCTGACTGACATGGTTTTATGTCATTTCCTAGGACTGAGCCAACCATGGAATTTGGGGGATCCCATGTGCGTAGGTAGCTCCCATTCAATGGGAATTTGAACTCCAAATGTTTTATGTTTGATCTGACCTGGTCTAATTAAGCTTTGCAGATGGTAATTTCTGAGGTTACCACTCTAGCTTGATGAAGAAGAATCTCCACTGGGGAAGCCCTAGGTTGATAACAATTAAAACCCCAATATTTCCAGTTACAAGAGTAACAAGTTCTGGGGCTCTGACATATAGCATGGTGATTACAGCTAGTAATACTGTATTATGTAGCTGAAAGTTGCTAAAAGAGTAGATCTTAAATGTTTTCACCACAAAAAAGTAATGGTGCTTATATGATGGGATGAAGGTGTTAGCTAATGCTATGGTGGTCATCATTTTGCAATATATAAATGTATCAAATCACCTTAAACTTACATAATGTTGTATGTCAATTACACCTCAAGAGAGCTGGAAAAACAAATAAAATTTTTTAAAAAACCAAATAGCTTAGGTACCAGCAATGTAGCTGACCAAGAGAGATGGAGGAAGTAGGGAATGAGAAGAATGTTTAGGAATCAGTATTTAAGGGGATAATGAAGTAACTAAAGCAAGAACTTCTGGTTTCTACAATTTACTTCTTTCTCATTACAAAGGTGACATTTTCCCTCTAAAGTCAAAACTAAATATATACCTCAAAAGTGCTTAGAACTTGGAGACATAGTTTTAAAAAGTAAATTTTTAGAAGTTTAGATTTTATGTTACTTGACCTAAAAATATAGCCGATGTTAAGCCATCACAAAACAGGTTAACAGACATGAAATACTTTGTCAAGATTCTGGGGGAACTGAAATAAATATTTTACTGACAATGTATGGTTTTAAGATCCAAGTCTTATAAACAAACTGATGCAAACATCTAGACCAGTGATTTTAACCTAGGTAGTCTAGACATTAAATTTGTTATTTAATTGCACAAAGATTTTATCTTTTCTCATTTACTTGAGTATCAAGGGAAACAGTTTATATAATGAACTTCCTCCAAAAATATCTGTTTTTGAGGGAGGTGTGGAGAACAAATAAACAAAAAACCGTTGACTGAAAATAAAGTTAATTAAGAGGACCTAAAAGGTCATTTAATTTATTTGGGGTATCCAATCATAAGAAGAATATGTGTTGAGGCACTAAATACATTCTCAAAACCAAAAGCAACATTATTCTCTTTATTTAAAAAATTAACATTAGGCCTACATTCCTTTTACAAGAAATGAGCATGTAACCAGAAGTAGTTTATTAAGTTGTAAAACAGCCACTGTGAGAATCAGTCATATATATGAAAGCACTTTAACAGTTCACCCTTCGTAAAGACATTGTATCTCAAAGTAGTAGAGAGATGAATTTTGGTGTTTATGATTTCAAACACTGAAGCTACCGTTACTCATTTTTTTTAGTTTGTAACTGATCATATTCAATTACAATAATTAGGGAGAACTGTGGCATTTTAGAATATTTCATCCCAGTATTTGTTCCTTGAAAATTTATTTATATATCCAATCTGTTCTTTCCATTTGGAATTAAATCATTAAAAACTGCCTAAAACCAGCTGGTTTTATGTCTAACACTTCAGAACATGAAATAACAGCCTTTATTAAAGAAAAAAATAGCTCTGTTATCGGCTAGCATTATCTAGGCAGTTAGCAGTTTTACCGTTCTTTTAAAATTCAGGGATTCAAGTCTGACACAAAGATGAAAAGCTTAAGCCTATGCAAAAAAGTAAGGTACAGTAAGATAGGGAGATACCAAAGTTATCCTAATTCTACAGATGCCATTTAATTTTGGAATTAATTTTAAAGTACTAAGTGAAGGACTGAGGTGGGGTGTGAGCTTTTTTTGGATCATTTTAGAAGAGAGAATTAAAAGTATATACTTTACTACATTAAATGAAAAACTATGAAACAACTCAACTATCTGCTTAGCTGTACCCCACTACCCTCTATCATCATGACCCCACTAAAAAAGTAAAAACAAAAGGACCTGGGTTAATTGTCTTTGCTATGTGGATTTATAAAGGCTGATTAACCAACTGACAGGGCCTTCTGGCCAGCTGGCATTGGAGACACCTCTACTACCTTCAGAATTACTGTTCCTGCTTTTATTGTTATAATAACTAACAGTATTTAACACGTTAAACATTATTACAAAGTAAAGCTTAATTTTACCCAACACATTTCTTTATAAAGTACACACTACATACTATAGTATATATATGCTATAAATTAAATATTTAAAAATACACAGGAACCTATAGAGAGGCTTGCCCCACCACCAGGAGAAAAAAAAATCAAACCTGAATATGACCAAGTGCTAGCTATAACTTACAGGACTCCGATTTACCGGAAACATAAAGGATAGAGGAACATAGGAAACCACACCATGGAGAAGCAAATGGCAAAGACTGAGAACAAGCAGAGACCATCTTTTTTCTAATAACGCAGCATATGCAGACTGGGTCAAGCCATCTGTTTTTCATACCAAGAACTCTGCGTTTACATTTTAAAACCTCAGTGCAGCAAGACGTCACGGCCGCACAGTGTTTAACGAACTGGACCCAGGTCCCAGCCTGCCTAGGTTGAACATGATAATGTGCTCATGCTTGATTTCAGACAGCTTGGGTTTGAATCCCAGCTCTGCCGTTTTCTGGTTCCACGACTTGAATATTTCACTGGACTTTACCTGTGCTTCATTTTCCGTTTCTGTTAAACGTGGAGCCTACCTCATACCATAGGGCAGTTGTGAAAATTGTCTGACACATATTAAATGCTTAATCCATGTCAGCAGCTGCTATTGTTGCTTTTTTAGATTAGCTACATTCAATACTCTATGACATTCTGTGACCAAAACCACAAATGGCAGCTAGTCTAATAAAGACTGATGCCATTCATGACCCCTCTATTCTCCTCTCCCCACCCCCTCATTACTGAAACTCCTTTTGTGGACCTTCAACACTGCAGGAGTCCTGGGAGTGGAGTGGTCTATTTCTTTCATTAAGCTTTCATTTTCCAAAAACACATCATTCACGCTGTCATATATATCCCATCAAGATACTGGAGCATTTTTCTATTACATCTTTTTCCTGTTTTCAAGAACCAGGCTCAGCACGTCCTAGAACCTAAACTGATGTTTAAAACCTCCTTCGTTTCATTGAAATTAACAGCGTATAAATGCCAGCAACTGTTAACTTCCTCCTCTGAGGCTTCCAAGAGAATTTTTCTAGTTACTATTTACTGCGTGTTTAAGGTGTACTTTACACACCCTTTATCATTTAATCCTCCCCAAAGTCCTATGAGATAAACATAATCATTGTCGGGAAACTGACAAAAACAGCTGAACCAAAGATTATATTTGCATTTAAAGGATGGAGAAAGGATTCTGATAGGTCTAATTCTAATTATAGGCACTATCACTTTTCTTTTAAAGAATCCATGAAGTAACTTGCGTCAACCCCTCTTTTTAACAAAACTTCACGTGTGGCAGATAACGCGGTAACAGATGGGCAGGGAAAAACGGCTGGCGGGTCTTTCCAGCAGTAATTAGAGGACCTGCCAGCAGAACTCCGAGGGCCGGGACGTCGCCTCCGTGGGTTCGCGGGCCGAGAGCGCGGGGCTCACGTCGCTTTCCCGGGTTTGGGACGGATCCCGGCGGGGAGTCACCACGGCCAGGGCCGGGGACTGGGCCGCCCTGCTTCCCGCCCGGGCGCGCGACCAGGCCGACTCACCTGCGTGGCCGCCAGCCGCGACCGCACCTCCCGCATCAGGAAGGGCTCCAGGCCGCGGCCCGCGGTGCAGAAAAAGCGGGCGCCCGCTGAAGGCCCGGAGCGGCGACCGCCCGGCACCGCCGCCATGGCGGCTCGGGGTCACGTGGCCTCGGGTACGCGCGCCTCGGCGCAGCGAACCGGAGGCGGCGCTCACGCGGCGGAGGGCCGGGTGTTGCCAAAGGCGAGCCGGGCAGGGAGGTCCCGGGAGGGTGCGATCGGCTGGGAAGGGCCATGTGGGTCTCCTAGGTTAACTGCTTGGAACCCCCTTGATTAGGCATCTGGAATTATTTACAATCATAGGTGGAAGGGATATGATTGGGATCTATAATGCGGATGTATAAAAGGGATATGATTGGGATATATAAAAAGGATGTATAGGGCTTCCCTGGTGGCGCAGCGGTTGAGAGTCCGCCTGCGGACACGGGTTCGTGCCCCGGTCCGGGAAGATCCCACATGCCGCGGAGCGGCTGGGCCCGTGAGCCATGGCCGCTGAGCCTGCGCGTCTGGAGCCTGTGCTCCGCAACGGGAGAGGCCACAACAGTGAGAGGCCCGTGTACCGCAAAAAAGAAAAAAAAAGGATATATATATACACACACATAGAGGGTGGCAGAGTTTATTTCAGAAAGAATAAAGACTGCCATCGATCTGTTAGATCTTTAGCAGATGATATCATGACACATCTTTGCCTCTGATACTCATGGCCTCGCGGTGCTAAAGAAATGAATGATGATTATAGGGAAGCAACGTAAAATGTGGCAGACTGTAGGGGCTAACTGATGTGATACTTGAAATATCCATTAGATTTCACCCCAATTCTCTTCCCGAAGTGGATAAAATTACTGTTTTGTGCTAGTAGCGAGATGTGTGAATGAGAAATCCTATTCCAACTGATAATTTGTTGGTGAATAAAACAGATGAGTAACTTGTTAAAAATATTTTCAAATCAAATATTTTTTAAGATGGGAAAATAAAGCCTTAAAAAATGATTTCTCTGTAACATCTGTAACTGCTACGCTTTAAATGTCTATAACAAAGGAAGCTACCGCAGTAATAGGTCCTTCTCTTGTACCTCGGAGAAGACAGTTCATCAGAAGTCCATTGGAACTTGGATAAGAAGGCAAATAAGAGTACAGCAACGTGTACTCTTATTTTTAATCTTTGACTATAAGCATAATAAAAATAGGTAATAAAAATCAAGCATGATATGCATTAGCATAGTTTTAAAACAAATTATATCTCTGACATAACTTTTAAAAATAAAGGTGTGAAATATTTTTTTTAGAAAGGAGGTATAATATCATCTCATCCATCTGTCTTGTTTTTCAGATTGAGGAAGTTGATGCCTAGAGAGGCCAAGGGACAGTGAGTTAGTGGTGCAGCTGAGGCTGGAACCTAGCCGCCTTGGCATCTACTATACTGAGCTCTGTTCCATTCCTCCCAACTCCCTCCCCTCCTCTCCATCTCTCCCCACTACTCTTCTCATGTAAGAAGCCTGGTTCTGCCTTCACCAAGCATTGGGCTCAAACTGGGAATTCCTAGGCCCAAGAGTAGAACTTCCCATGCTCCCACAAAATGTCTTTATGTTCATGAAACAGGTCACATTTCTTGCACTAAGTTAATCATTAGGGTAATGAATACACCATCCAGTTTGGGCCATCTGATTTGATTGACTCTCTTAACAGTATTTGAAGGGATTTGTTTTTAAACTATGAATTAAATTGACAATGAATATATTACTTGGGAAGCACAGAAGCCATATTATAGTATGAACAGCATTAAATTAGCTCTGTAGTTATATGAATCAGATATATAGGAACTATTAAATGTGTATCTGTCTAGCCAGTACGTCTCACGCGGTTCACAATGGGACACCAAGGTGAATAATGGACTTCCCTTCCCTCTGTCCCACCCCCTCCTCAGCTCATGGTCCACTAGGACAGTATTATGAAAAAAATTTTTAAGTTATCTATTTGTTTATTTATTTTGGCTGTGTTGGGTCTTCATTGCTATGCACGGGCTTTCTCTAGTTGCGGTGAGTGGGGGCTGCTCTTTGTTGCAGTGCACGGGGTTCTCATTGCAGTGGCTTCTCTTGTTGCGGAGCACGGGCTCTAGGCACACAGGCTTTAATAGTTGCGGCATGTGGGCTCAGTAATTGTGGCGCACAAGCTTAGTTGCTCTGCGGCATGTGGAATCTTCCCGGACCAGGGATTGAACCTGTGTTCCCTGCATTGGCAGGCGGATTCTTAACCACTGCGCCACCAGGGAAGTCCGTGAAAATTGTTATGGAGTCAGGTAACGTGGGCTTTTCAAAGCTTCAGTCCTAAAACTTCTTCTCAGACCCATGCATTTTGGTGAAATCTTTTTTTTCCCTCCAGACTTATGTTCTTGTTCTCTTGGCAGTTGCCATAGCTATTCCAACTCCTCTATACTTTGAGGCTGCTGACTCTCAAGTCTGTCTGGGGAAACCCACGAAACCTCCATAGTACTTCCTACATTCCGGACCCAAGATGGTAAGCACCCAGACATACGGTATCCCATTCAGTTCACCACGTACCAGACCCACTCCCTACCAGATGCCACACTAAGTCTTGAGGTTACAAAGATGAGTAAGTAAGGGTCTGGACTTCAAGGGGCTCAGAGGATGGTGAGATTGATTTAGTGAGGACTACCCAGGATGCTGTGGCAGCACAAACAAACAGGCAGCAGGGAGAGCTTCCTGGAGAAAATCACTTCTACGCCAAGCCATGAAGGTTGTGTAAGAGTTAAATGACTCACTGGGGATGGGGGAGAGGGTGAGGGGTTGTAATCGTTGTGTAGAGTTTTGGGTAGAAGGAGCAGCAGATGCAAGTGTGTGTGTGTGTGTGTGTGTGTGAGAGAGAGAGAGAGAGAGAGAGAGAGAGAGAGAGAGAAACAGATAGAGAGACAGAGAGACAGAGACAGAGACAGAAGGCCACAGCGGCAGTTAGGTATTATAAGAGCATAAATTGTATGAGTTGAGGTCGATAGAGGTAAAGGTAGAAAGGTCGGTAGGGACCAGGTCACAGCAGTGCTGCCCAAGGCAGAAGAAGAAATAACTTCTCCAGCCTCAGGCTGGCCAGCAATATGCTCTCCTGGACAAAACCATGCCTGCACAGCCCATCTTCCTCTTACCTCCCCCGCTTTTCCCTTCTTCTGTTGTCTTCGCCTCTCCAGGAGCCTTTGGTCGGCAAGGTCGGGGGCCACTCTTGTTCCACTTGGGGGCTCAAGTGCATTTACACACCCTTGGACCCTGCTGCAGCACAGCCCTTCCGACAGTGCCTTTCACACAATGCTTGAGATAAGATGAAACAGGTGGAGAGCTGCCTCTTTAGGGAGAAAACAATCGGTTTTTTGAGAGGAGACTTGCCTGGAATTCTCTCCCTATTATGCGAATGATTTTCCTCCATCATTTCTGTTTCTCATTCAAAAATGTCTCTACTGAAGAGGAACCACTGATCCCTATAGATGTTTAGCTTAGCCAGCTGTTTTGCTGATTGAATATTGCAGATTTAACACATAGGAAGTTGGCAGTTGGCACGAGCAATTTTAGAACAGACACACTTTTAATTGGGGGTGTTTTAGGAATTTAGGGCAAGATTATTTTGCTTCAAGTTCTCTCCCTATTTTGGTGCGATTGGCAATTCCTTTAGTTCTTAAAAGCATTTGATGTATGAACTTAGATATTAAAATGCAAATGCTTTAAACTGCGAGATCCTTGAGGATGGGATGACGTCACTCATCTGGGCATCCGAGGAGAGTATGCTGGCTTGTGTATGGTGGGCTCTTGGTCAGTGAAGGCTGAATTGGATGGAATCGTGACTAAATGGAAGGCCACTCGCTAAAGAAATCCCCCTCAGCTAGAAGGGATTGCTATCACCCCCATATCAGTGGGGGCCTGTGTGAGTGAGACATGGAGATAAGAGTAGAGTACTGAGACCACTGAAGGGAATTCAGGGGACAGGAGGACCCCAAAGATAAACTTCTTTGCAACTTTGCCTGCTACTTCCCCCTGCCTCACCATTTCTCTAGCCTCCCCCCCACACTTTATAAATAACGTTTCCTTACCAGGAATTCTCCTCAGAATGACTTGGGGAGTCATTTCAATATGTCGGGCTTGCCATACCCCTCTCCCCTGTATTCTGGTACAGTTGAGTGGGGTTGGTGACAAGCCAGGGCCCTTCTCCCCAGGAAGGAACCATTGCTATACACCAACCAATTCAACTGCTGACTTCCCCCAAATGCCTGCTCTTTCCCCACTCGCCGCAGGCCTTCGCTTATACTGTTCCCTTTGTTTAGAACCCTCTTCTCTTCCCTTTCTTCTCTTTAAGGCTAAGCTAGAATGCCACATCTTCCATGAAGCTCTTTTCCTGCCTTTACAACATAACATTTTATACATTTACCATTTATTTATTCATTCATAAATATTTATTGAGTCTATGGCAATGTATCAGTTGATATGACAAGGTCCCAGCCTTTGAGAATCTTTCAGTTTAATGGGAGGTAATGTGATGGTGCTGGATTGCCCAGAGAGACATATAAAGGATGACAATACAGTGTGATATATGGGAAGGAAAGGAGAGCAATTGGGCCTGGCATATAGTAAGCACTTTATAAACAAGATTGAACAGATTAATTTATTCTGAAGTTGAGTGAACACTTGTCACATCTGTGGCTTCTCAGCTCACTTTGAACAGAACATCTTTGCCAAGTCAGGACATTCTCTGCCTTCAGAAACCCACCTCCCCAAGGTGGATATGTAGTTAGTAAGCCCCATGGAGGTATGATGAACTCTGTTCACATAGCCCAGCATAGTAATTTAAAAAGAGTAGGATTTTATAAATTTTTTAGAATTCAATTGGAGTATGAAAATTATTTCTTGGATATATTTGCTGACTGAACGAATGACTGAATCTACAATTTTCTTCAATTTGCTTGAGTGAACTATATTGCCTAAATAAAATAAAGCCATTTTCTTCTTGCAGTTATATTCACTTTACTCCGACTGCTGTTTTAATATTCCTTTTCTTGTGCTGCATTTATGTGTATGTTTACTATGAATTATTTTCCTTGAGAGGTTTGCTATTACCTACCTTTCTATTTCCTAGTCCAAAGAAAGCCCCAGAAATGTCCCAAACTACCTAGGATACCCATATTTTGATATTTTCCCCCTTTCATTTTCTTGTAAGTCTTGCTGCTTTCTAGTAGACGGCTGTTTATTTTGCCTGTTTATCAGTGGTCATTGAAGAAAAAAAATCACCTTAAAACTCAAGTAGCTGTGATCTGCAAATAAACAAAAACAACCAGATTTTATTTCCTTGAAAATACAGAAAGAACACCCTGTTTTACCGTGAATGGTATTTGGCAGAACAGAATCTGGAGATTTTATTAGACTGTTAGCTTGATTCAGTCAATTTTCTCCCATTGTTGGCATGAAGAGTTGAGAGTAAATTGTGGAGCAAGCAAACTTACTTTATTATGTATTCATATCTTTCTATTTTTTTTTGTTGTTGTTGAAGGGTGATAATACTTTGCTGCCCATGGACATTTTGTGCTGCTTTGAAAAATAGATTTTTTAGCACTCTTGGAAAATTCTTTCTGATCTAGTCTATATCCACACATAATCAGGCTTGTCTCCCAACAATTCATTAAAAAAATTTTTAGATTTAATAATGAAGGATATTCTATTGCCATTTAATGCTATAATTTTAAAAATAAATTTATTTATTTCATTATTTTATTTGTTTATTTTGGCTGTGTTGGGTCTTTGCTGCTTTGCGTGGGCTTTTCTCTGGTTGCGGCGAGTGGGGGCTATACTCTTTGTTGCGGTGCACGGGCTTCTCATTGTGGTGGCTTCTCTTGTTGCGGAGCACGGGCTCTAGGCGCACGGGCTTCAGTAGTTGTGGCTTGCGGGCTCAGTAGTTGTGGCGCATGGGCTTAGTTGCTTCGCGGCATGTGGGATCTTCCCAGACCAGGGATCGAACCCATGTCCCCTGCATTGGCAGGTGGATTCTTAACCACTGTGCCACCAGGGAAGCCTCTATATTTTTAATAATGGTATTAATTACTTAGCTTAACAGAAAAACAATATAGATACAAAATGAAAGATGCAATCTGTAGCACCAGCTTAGGCAATCATTTGGGTCTTTCATAAAATACCTTCAGAATAAGACATAATGCTGCAATTATTTGGTACTGGGTGAGCTTCTAGATCCCAGACAGATAATAATATTTGTATTTTTAATCACTATATGTATCTTGCTTTATTGCCCCGTCACTCTGATCAACTTAGATGACACAGGTCTTCTGCCTCACAAATTTCAAAATCTAAATGTAGCCAGGCTGGGAAAAATAATCTTAAAGGCAGGCTTCAGAATTCACCTTAGATACAAAACAGTCTGTTTAAGAAGATTCCTCGATGGAGTTCAGTGAGGCTTCAAGTCCCCGACCAGAGAAATCTAGAGACAGTTAAACCATTCTGCTTGAGAAGTCAATAAGAGGTAGGGAATATGGTGATGGGGGGAGATCAGATAAGGAAAGTGGGGTGTGGGATAGCAGGGTGGGAAGCTGAGGCCAGTGGGGAAAAGCAGCCAGTGAGAGGTTGCCTGTGGTATGGTTGCTGAAGGACTTCCAAGAAGGATCTTCAGTACTCAATTTAAATTTGTTTCTGGTGTTGCCATGTTTAACCTCTCGAGTACCCAAACTTTCAGTAAAACATACAGACAGAAATAGATTTTGTCTCAGGTATTTTAGGATTCAAAGTTATCAGGGTGTTTTCTTTTTTTAAAATTGAAATATAGTTGATTTACAATGTTGGGTTAGTTTCAGGTGTACAACAAAGTGATTCAGTTATATATCTATATCTATATATAAAATTTTTCAGGTTCTCAGTAGGTCCTTGTTAGTTATTTATTTTACATATAGTAGTATGTTTTGATGTGGAAAAGGGGTGGTACCCTTTACATGCATTGTGGCTATCTTTTGAATAAATTCAGTGGAAGCAAGAACTCAGACCAGAGCCCATAAGGAAAACCTAAGTGTTTGAATTCATCCCTCACCTGCAGCAATAGATTTTATATAAACCAAGTGTCTAATCCTTCAGTACTTTTTTCTTATTGTTGACAGGTGTAGACAGTGCAATCTCAGGGTGACCCAGGGCAGATTAACTAATGGGGATTATAATCAGAGGTTGGGCCCAACATTCTCAGTTTTGTAGTTTTGGATGATCATTTTCTCTTTAAATTAGTCTGTAAAATAGTACTAGTTTTGCACATGGATTAATCACAAGAGTCAGACTTGCTCAAATTTGTTGTCTGGACGTTGTATGTGGTTTGTACTGGATGCTGCACCAGCTTTCTACATTGGATGTAGTTTAGTGCAGATTTTCCAGACTTTTTTAGACTTTGGGGTACATACACTCTTTAAATTGGAGCACTTTTCTTAACTGTGGCAGTGGACTTGGATTCTTTCAAAAACAAATTCCTAAAGTTGTGAAAGACTGTGTGTTAGGGAGGGGGTGACATGCGGCTATCGAATGCATAGTCAGGCTTTTCGTTTGTGGGGTGAGAATAGCAGTCACAGTTTTGAGAGTTGGATTTCCTTGAAGGCTCCTTTGTTACTGAGCACCCAGTGAGGGCAGCTGGAAGACATAGGCTCTGGAAACCACGGTTAATCCAAACAATGCCAGATAAACTTGACACCCATATGTTTTAAATGTACGGCCCAGATGTGGTAATAGTATTTGTTATTTCAAAATGGGTATACATAGAATTTAAAACATTCACATATATAACTTGTTGAAAACCGTGTTAGGTGGTAACTTGATTTGGAAATTCCTTGCTCTTCTTTGAATTACAGTTGGCTCTCTACCCAGATTCTGTCAAAGAGATGTTCAAAAACTTGAAGACAAAATCTCACTAATAAGATAAATCTGATGGGGGCAAATGCAAGGAAAAAAGTTGGGAAGGACTGACTAGACACAAGTTTAATCCAAATTTAGCTGTTCTAAGCCTAAATATGAAAAGTGGACCTCAAACTGCATATTTGTTAACAATTACTTAATATAGTATTTTAGGGCATTTATTAGAATAATTTTACTTTTGACATGGATATGAAAGCAGAGAAGGTTAGGGAAAAATATAACTGAGGAAAACAAATCTTACATGGAAGGTAAGAAGGAGTTGAAATTGTTTAGCTTGCTGAAATGAAGGAAGATTAAGAAAAAGCCTTAAATATCTTCAAATACATGAATGGGATCATTAGTGGGATACTGGTCTGTTATAAAGAAAACTGAAAAAAAAATGCATGGGTTCAACTCTTAAAGCCCTTTGGGACTTCAAGTCCCAGAGTCTGAAGTTCTGGCTTTCTGACCTGCTGGTCCCTTTCCCACGGGACCACCAGTGTCTTCTTGGTGGCCCAGAGTGTAGCCTTTGCTTTTTACCATTTGTTGATCACAATCTAAGCAAGGCAGGTGTCCCAAGATCAGGTCATAAAGGGTGAAATTGATGCATAGAGACAGATGGTTACTGAAGAGGCTAGATGGGTAATTATTCACTTCCAAAGACTTTGATAAGTGAAAAAAAATTCTTTGTTCTCCCATAAGCTCTTTAGTCTTATTCCTCTATTAGGATTTACCGTATTGTTTTTTGTTTTGTTTTTTAAATTGTGGTAGAAACCACATAGCATAAAATTTACCATCTTAACCATGTTTAAGTATACAGTTCAGTAGTAACTATATTCACATTGTTGTGCAAGTGATCTCTAGAACTTTTTATCTTATAAAACTGAACAAACCCCCCCTCCCACCCCCGTCTCTCCCTCTCCCCAGCCCCTGGCATATTGGATTTTTTTTTTTTTTTTTTTTGCGGTACGCGGGCCTCTCACTGTTGTGGCCTCTCCCGTTGCGGAGCACAGGCTCCGGACACGCAGGCTCAGCGGCCATGGCTCGCGGGCCCAGCTGCTCCGTGGCATGTGGGATCTTCCCATACCGGGGCACGAACCCGTGTCCCCCTGCATCGGCAGGTGGACTCTCAACGACTGCGCCACCAGGGAAGCCCTGGCATATTGGATTTTGATGGATTTTTTTTTTTTCTTCATGTTTATCTCCCTCATTAGTTTCTAAGTTAAGAACTTATTCATCTTTTGTCCTCAGCGCCTTACACTTAGAGGGTACTTAATAAATGTCTTCTGACTGAATGCAAGAACGAACAGCAGGGCTTCCCTGGTGGCGCAGTGGTTGAGAGTCCGTCTGCCGATGCAGGGGACGCAGGTTCGTGCCCCGGTCTGGGAGGATCCCACATGCTGCGGAGCGGCTGGGTCCGTGAGCCATGGCCGCTGAGCCTGCGCGTCCGGAGCCTGTGCTCCGCAGTGGGAGAGGCCGCAACAATGAGAGGCCCACGTACCGCAAAAAAGAAAAAAAAAAAAAAAAAAAACGAACAGCAGAGTGAGTCTTTTTAAATAGAATTGTGGTAATAACATTAAGTTAATGGATGTGGCTGATACCATTTGCTTTCCTAACCCATCCCCTTTTTTACAAAAGCCAGATTTCATTCGGGATGACAATGGATGTGGCTAATCCTAGCAATGACTCTTGAATGGTCCAGTCTGTGGTTCTCAACCCTGCCTGCACGTGACAATCACCTCTGTTGCTTTTTCTTTTTTTAAAAAATATTTATTTACTTATTTATTTGGCTGTGCCGGGTCTTAGTGGCAGCACGCAGGATCTTTTCAATTGCAGCATGCAGGATCTAGTTCCCTGACCAGGGATCAAACTCGGGCCCCCTGCATTGGGAGCCAGGAGTCTTAGCCACTGGACCACCAGGGAAGTCCCACCTGTTTTGCTTTTAAAAATACAGATTCCCATTTGAAAAAGAATAGATACATGTATATGTATAACTGAATTACTTTGCTGTACACCTGAAACAAACACAACATTGTTAATCAACTATACTCCAATATAAAATAAAAAATTTTTTTAAATGACAGAACTGGAGAGAATGGCATTAAAAAAAAAGAAAAAAAATTCTTAAAAGAAAAACTACAGATTCCTGCTCCGCCTCCACAATTCTGATTTAATTGGTTTGAAGTGGGTCATTAGCATTTAAAAAAATCTCTCACTAGGGTAGAGAACCATTGTCAGGCAATCCTGTTCCTTGCCAGATCTTTGCTTTTCCTGGCTTTTTAATCTCTGGGGTTGGCCATGTGACCTAGTTCTGGCCAATGAATCTCTGCTGTGTCTTCTGGCACTCCTTTTGCTTTCCTGATAAAAGAGACAGATACCAGAGAACTTAATGCTATGGCATCTTCCTCTTTTTTTCTGTTTTGAACGCAGGTGTGATGCCGTATGCTATGGTAGCCGTCTTGCAACCATGAGGCAACAAGCATTAAGGTAAAAAACCCAACAAGTTCATGGGGAAGCAGAAAGTTGGAAAGAACCTGGGTCTTTAATAACATTGTTGAATTATGAGACTGCCTACTTTTTCTTGCTTACTAAACAATAAGTGTCCTTATGGTTTAATCCTCCTAACAGTGGCTCTTCTCTCATTACCTGCTTACAAAAGCATTCTGAGCTGAAACAAAGGGTATCATAGACCAAACTCAAACTGGATGCAGATAAATCCCATGATGAAACATTTTTCAGAAAACCTGGCTAAAACTCTAAGACTATTTGCCTACATGTATAACTGCTATGGCAAAGATTTGTGATATTTCCTGTAAAACACTCCCTGATATGACTATCAAAAACAGACCAAAGTTGCATATTATTATTTTTTTTTTTTTGCGGTACGCAGGCCTCTCACTGTTGTGGCCTCTCCCGTTGCGGAGCACAGGCTCCAGACGCGCAGGCTCAGTGGCCATGGCTCACGGGCCTAGCCGCTCCGCGGCATGTGGGATGCCCCCCGGACCGGGGCACGAACCTGTGTCCCCTGCATCGGCAGGCGGACTCTCAACCACTGCGCCACCAGGGAAGCCCAAAAGTTGCGTATAATTTTTACTCAGTTTTGCATTTATGTTTTTATATTTCCAGTAATAAATGTCAGCATGGTAGAAGGGCTTATCTAATGAAAAATAACATTTATTCATTGAACGAATATTTATTGAACATCAGCTCTGTGCCAGACATGAGTTTAGCTAAGCATATGGGAACATTAGTGAACAAAGGAAATAACTCTGTCTTTAAAAATACCCCTGTGGCACTGATACTCTAGTTGGGGGCTGCAAGAGGCAAGCAAAGAAGCCATCATGATAATAAATGAGATGTGGGGTGTGTTAGAATGTCAAAAGTGCTATTGAGAAATAGAACAGGTTAAGGAGGGTTAGGAGCACAGGAAAGAGAAAGACTCACAGTTTTAAATCAGGTAGAGGAGGCAGACCTCACTGATTTTACTTTTGACATGATACGTCTTTAAATACTCAGGTAAAAGGATCATTATGGAGAATGAAGTTAACTTTAAGTACTAGATCCATTTTCTGAAAATGTACTGTAACCAAAGTGTGCTCCCCAAAGGGCTGGTGAAGTTTATACCTGCTAGCCATAGATAAGGGGAAAAGAATTGATCCTCGATTTTGTGGAGATTGTGTGTCCTCCTGCCTATCATATATTCTTATTAGACATCTTATGGTGGATAATTTTTAGAACCCAAAAGCTGGTGTTACTTTCTGCAGTTTGAATGTACAGAATTAAAAACAGTGGTTCTCAAAAATCATAATGATGCCTGTTCTAGATGCTGGGAATATGGTCGTGAGCGAGTCTGAAAAGGTCCGAGCTCATGGACCTCACTTTCTAAAACAGGGAGAAAGTTCCTCTGTCTGTTCATAAGCATGTGATTTCCCCGTGCCCTTTGGGTTTTGGTTTATTTTAGTAAGATTGGACATAGAAGGACATTATGATGGTGACATGTTGCTGTATTTGAGAATAGGGAAGGGATACAACCAGTAGTGGGCATTCCTTTCTTACTTGTGACAGGTGCCACTCTTGTCACTCTTTGCTGTCCAGCTCGCTTTGGTTGATTTAATAGCAGTTTTGTGAGTTCCCAGGGAAACCCCACCAATCAGGAATGCAAGGAGGGGGAAAGAGACAGCTATAAGAATTAGTCTCTCCTAAGGATCTTCCTCAGATTTTACCTCAATTAATTGCTTGAGATATTGATAAAAGTCATATACATAAATTATTAAATTTTATGTACGCTTTTGGAAAGGTTTTTAAAAATTACTTTTGAGACAATGGTAGAAAACTAGTCATTTAAAAAAATTTTACTGAAATATAGTTGATTTACAATGTTGTATCTAATTTCTGCTGTATAGCAAAGTGACTCAGTTATACATTTATATATTCTTTTCATATTCTTTTCCATTATGGTTTATCCCAGGATATTGAATATAGTTCCCTGTGCTATACAGTAGGACCTTGTCGTTTATCCATCCTATATATAATAGTTTGCATCTGCTCATCCCAGACTCCCAGTGCCTCCCACCCCCACCCTTGGCAGCCACAAGTCTGTTCTCTATGTCTGTAAGTCTGTTTTTGTTTTGTAGATATGCTCATTTGTGTTGTATTTTAGATTCCACATATAAGTGACATCATATGGTATTTGTCTTTCTCTTTCTGATTTACTTTGATTAGTATGATAATCTCTAGGTCCATCCGTGTTGCTGTGAATGACATTATTTCATTCCTTTTTATGGCTGAGTAATATTCCATTTTATATATATATATATATATATATATATATATATATATACCACATCTTCTTTATCCATTCATCTGTTGATGCACATTTAGGTTGCTATTGTAAATAGCATGTCTTGGCTCTTGTAAATAGTACTGCTATGAACATAGAGGTGCATGTATATTTTCAAATTATAGTTTTATCTGGGTATATGCACAGGAGTGGGATTGCTGGATCAGATGGCAACTTTGTTTTTAGAAAACTAGTTATTTAAAGAAATACCAAGATCTCTATAGAGCAGGGCTTGAATATTATTGATATTTAATTCTTCTCAACTAAATATAAGGGTTATTCTAGGGAGCCCAGTGGGGAAAATTCTTCACTAACTACCCTTTGGCTTACATTTCTAAAGAAAAGTCTTTTTAAATGTACTTGGGTGGGGTGTGGGAGGTGGTGCACGTCTAGGGAATGGAGAAAACACTGAAAATCAAGGAGAAGGCTGTTCTTTTGTAAAAATATCCATGAAAAGGGACACAGCTTCACCGTTAGCCAAACTACAGCAATGTATGGGGATTCTCATGGTCTCTTTTAAGGCAACTGATAAGCATAAGATTTTGCACATTAAAATTTTTTCGCAGAGCACACAGAAGTCTCTGGAGGTCAGGGCCTTTGAGAGAGGTGATCTAGGGCTGGTTGATGTTTTATGGCTGCATGGTTTTAGCCCAGTTTGGTTTTATGAAGTGAGAGGAGAAAAAAAAAATTCTGTTTGGAGTACTCTGTGTTTTATTTACCTTCCTGAGTTATTGTGATGGCCTTCTAGGCTGAAGTTTAATGACATCAAATGACAACTGTTTATTTTACCCGGGCTTCAACATCTGACAGAGGCAAATCATCCCGTCTTACAACCTGGATTAAGTGTAAACAGAAGTGTGATAAGATACAACCTGAGGAACAAATTTTAAAAATAGTAGTCATCACTCAGATACAATTTTTATAAGCTTTTTCCTGTTTATTCCACTTGATTGCATTAACGCTAGCATTGCCTACAGAAATGAGGTTTTGTGATGTGTGTGACATTATTCCCTCTTTTTTCCTTCCTTCCCTCCTTTCTTTTGAAATCGAAAACAAATATTTCAGTAAATAAATGTCAGAAGAAAATCTGTATCAAATTTCAAGTTGCTTGGTGTTGTTTCTATGATTTTGAAAATCAACACAGCTATATATTTTGTGCGTGGTTAGGTCTAATTCAATAAAAGTATTTGGAAATCAAAGCAAATCTTGTTCTTATCTATACTAGGAATCGACAGATCAGTAGATGGAGTGTTAATGAATTCATTCTAATTATTTTCCCTTTGGAGTGGGTCGTATAATTTATTTAAATACAAGTTTTAATTCATCCAGTCTAACATTTGACAAGAACACTGATACAACTCAAGCTATTAATTTTTCAGAGTTTATTTTGGGGCTATTTCTCAATAATAGTCTAAATGAAAATGACCAATTGTGATAATTATTGATGAAGCTTGAAGAGATAATAGGGTAAGCTGCACTATAAGGACTTACAGGCAGAAGAAAAAAAAGGTCTTTAGAAAAGAAACTGGTTTGAAGGGTTCCAATGATCACTTAAGAGATTCTCACATTTTATGGAAAGGGACTCAGATCACCTGAAGCCCATGATACACAGTTAGCCATGAGTCCAACAGTCCTATTTATATAAATGATAATATTCTCAATTAGAGATTTCCCAAAAAAGAGACTTACAATCTTGTAAGAAACTTCACCCAAAATGATGAATGTACTCTAGTCTTCCTCTCTAGGCTTCCTTTGTTGCAGAGACTGTGGTTATGCTTTGAGCTGTCAGTGTTAATAATATCATAGCCAGTTATTTTACCAGCAAAAGCAAGTTTATTCAGAAATAGCCAGAGGAATTGCCATTTGGGATACATGAGCTATTCGGGACCACAGGCAATCCAGAGAACAAGGAATGCAAACCGGCTTTTGTAGGGAAAAGGGACGAGTAGGGAAGGGCTGTGATAACCAAAGGGAAAGAAGCTGCAAGTCTGGAAGTATGAAGGCTTCTTATCTGTAGGGCTGCTATCAGATTGGCTGGATTGTCAGGGGCTGAGAGTTTTCTTCTTCCTGCTGGACAGTAAAGTAGGCGATATCTCCCTGTCAGAGATGTAGGCTTATGTCTCTTCCTGTTTGGAGTAATTGATGATGCAAGGCAGGGCAAAGAGAGCTCCTCCCACAGGCTTGTCCTGGCTTCAAATTTAGCTGAGGTTTGTTTAATTCTACAAAGTGAATATTCAAATTAAAAGGTATATCCAGAGATATGCAAAGTTAAACTTTCCCCCAAAGCATCATAAATGACATATCCTGTATCCAAGTTCTGCTATTAAACCAGATCTTTGAGTCATGAGCTTTGCCGGTTTCTCTTGCTCTGCTTTAATTTCTGATGACTGTACAATAAGAAATTAATCCACCTAAATTTTGGTGAACCTTTATTTCTCTTGAAGTCTGATAACACTCTTCTGTATCTTTTCAGCCCTGATCAGAATGAGATAGAGCTTTTTGACCTACAGCATCATGATTATGGGTAGATTTAAGAGAAGATATCCTTTGGACTTCTTTTCTTTTCTTAAAAAAATTTTTTATACTATTTATTTATTTATGTTTGGCTGTGTTGGGTCTTTGTTGCTGCGCGCAGGCTTTCTCTAGTTGTGGCGAGCGGGGGCTGCTTTTCACTGCGGTGCGCGGGCTTCTCACTGCGGTGGCTTCTCTTGTTGCGGAGCACGGGGTCTAGGTGCGTGGGCTTCAGTAGTTGTGGCACGCGGGCTCTAGAGCACAGGCTCAGTAGTTGTGGCGCACAGGGTTAGTTGCTCTGCGGCATGTGGAATCTTCCCAGACCAGGGCTCGAACCCATGTCCTGGACGTCTGTTCTTAAAATTGATTTTCTATCAGAGAGGACCTTGGTGCTAACATCTTGCTTTCTAGGGTACTGATCATAAAAACATCTCTGGCTTAACCATTTTTTATGACAGCCATTATTAGGAGATACTCATAGAACTAAACAAAACATAGGCTTCTAAACTTGTATTTCCTTACATCTTGGATCTATTCCCCCTCAATACATATATCAGACTCTTTCCCTGCCCACTCCTCACAATGCTCTTGCTTCTAAACTTGGATATTCTTAGTGAATGAAAGAACAGAGCATAGCAGCAACCTGTGTTCTCAAAATATTACTGCTTCAACAGATGGTACAACAGGAAAAGAATTTTTTTTAACTTAAAAGAAAGTAATTTCATAATACGCTGTTTCTGGAGTCATGGTGGTTTCTCAATTATCAATTGGGTGATATCCCCGATTATCAGTAGATTGAAAACTTCCTGTATGCTAGGGACTATGCTAAGCCCTTTTCATTTACATCATTTCACTTATCACTCTCAATAACTCTACGGTTAGACGGGTACTATTATTAGCCTCATCTTACAGATCAGGAAATCACGGCGCAGACGGTTAAGTGACTTTCCTTAACCACAACCACACAGTGCCCAGGCACAGAGCTGAGAGTGGAATTTGTGCTGCTAGACCTCAATGCCCAGGCTCTTATCTGCTATACTCACTCTTTCTCCTTCAAGGGATGTGCAGTAGATGATTCAATAACTGTAGGGTAATGCTTATTTTAAATTTGTTGACAAATGTCCACAGTTGCATTGAGACGTTTTACTAATCTATTCCTCTTCGCTCATTTAAATTAGCACTAAAGGTCTGTGCATTTGACTGTCACATTCAAACGCCTTTTCTTAAGGCATTGATTTTCATCTTATTTACCTGGTCCTTATGTTTGTTTTATTCTCTAATATTGTGATTAAGGTTATCTTTTGGGTAGCTTTGTTTTTGTGCAAGGAGGGTGGAATTAGAGCTTTAAGGTAATGAATTTGACATACTGTTAGGGAGATGTGTAGACTCTTCTCTGGCTATGAAACGCTCTATATATCACTGGCCAAGCTGGTTAACTTTGTTTAGATCTTCTATAGCAGGTGCTGGCAATCTTTCCTTAAAGGACAGATAGTAAATATTTTAGGCTTTGCAGACCATACAGTCTCTGTCATAAATACTCAACTCTGCTGTGATAATGCAAAAGCAGCTATAGACTGTATGTAAATGAGTGAGTATAGCTGTGTTCCAATAAAATTGTATTTTCAAAAATTGACTGTCAGCCTGCAGGTCAGAATTTGCTGATCCATGTTCTATTGCTTTATTTACTTGTTATCTACCTGATCTATCATTTTCTGTAGGGTGTCTTAACCTTTCCAAGTAAATTCATAATTTGTTCTTGATTTATCTCCTTAAAAACCTGACCGTTGTTACTTTATAATTTAGAATAGTAGCAGAAAATAGAGGTTGAGAAAGTGAACTCTGAGTCAGGTAGTCTGAGCATGTCCTTGTGTAAGCCGCTTAACCCTCTGTGTCTCGGTTCCCTCCTCTGTAAAATGGGAGGTAATAATTACCCCAGAGGGTTATTGAGGATTAAATGAGTTAATACATGTAAAGCTCTTAGAACAGTGCTTGGAATATGATAAGCACTAAATGCACATGAACTATTATTATTTGAGGTGTTGTTAAGTGCATTTAGGGATGTAATCATATCTTTTTGATTTATATTCTTTTAACCTATATATAGTATTCATATTTTCACTGCTATTTTTGGCCCGGCATTCACTTTCAGCTGACGTTAAAGTTGCTTCTCTGGCTTTCTTTTGGTTCACACTTGCCTATTACATCTCTTTCCTTCCTTTCCTTTTCAGCTTTTCTGTATCTGAGCGTGTCTCTGTAGACAACTTATTTTTGCATCTAATTTTTGTTTGTTGTTAAGCTGATATGATACCCTATTTCTTTTTTGTTGGTTAGTTTAATGATTTACATTTATTTTAGTTATTGTCATATTTAGAATTATTGAGACCATCTAACTCACCTTATCTCTTTATCATACTTCCATTTGGTTAATTTATTTTTCCTTTCCTTCCTTCCACTCAATAAATCAAATATTCTTATGCTGGTTAGACAGGTATATATTTAAAATTTTTATTTGTCTGGTGGTTACCTCAAACTTAAGACCCACTTTTATGGTTATTTTCCCTTTCATAATTCTTGATTTTATCAATATCTATATCTTCCCCTTGAAGACTGAACTCTGAATCATATTGCCTGAATTTGAATCTTGGTACTGCCTCTTACTGGCTGTGTGTCCTTGTACAGGTTTCTTAATCGCTCCGTGCCTCAGTTTCCTCATCTGTAAAATGGTGTCTTACTTCTGATGGCAACCTCTACTTTCCTCTTTTCTGAAGAAAGTCCACTTAGTATCATCCCCTTTCAGCTCTGGATTATTATGTGTATTAATTTTTTTCTCTTTTGCTTTTTTCAGGCAAAATAAAACTTTCTGAATTATTTACTCACCCTAACTTCCTTTATATCCGGGTTAGTTTGTTTTCTTTCTGTTAGCGTACTTTTTCTGAGTGTTTTCACAGCAGGTCTTTGTATGGTAAACATTCTGAGGCTTTGCATACAAAGAATATTCTTATTGGCTTCTTATAGTTAAATGAGAATTACTGGACATAAAAATTTTAACTTTATATATTCTTGAAACACTTTAAAAATATTTTTTCATTGCCTCTAGTGGAGCTGTTGAGAAGGCTAATTGTCTGAATTTTATCCTTTGTAGTTGAATTGCTCTTTGTTTCTAGAAGCTTTCAGAGTTTTCTCTTAGCCTTTGGAGTCCTTTAGTCTTCCTCCATTGATGTCTAGATTTTGGATTTTCTTTTCCTTCTCCTTCTTTTCTTTGTCCCTTGGTACTCTATGGGCCTTCTTAAAATGAGGGCTTTCATCTTTAATTCTGGGGAACTGTCAGTCATTAATTCTTCAAATATTTACTTCCTTTTATTTACTCTCCCATTACAGCTGACCCTTGAACAACATGGGTTTGAACAGCATGGATCCACTCATATGTGGATTTTTAAAAATAAATATGTACTACAGTAATACATGATCTGTCACTGGTGAATCTGCGGATGCAGAACCGCAGATATGGAAGCAGACTAAAGTTATATGCAGATTTTCGACTGTGTGGGGGGTAAGCGCCCCTACCCCCCATGTGTTTAAGGGTCAACGGTATACTATTATGCAGATGGTAACACTCTACTTTCATATCTTTTAAATATATTTGTAATATCCCACATATATTCCATCTGTTAATTCATCCCTGAATCCTTTGTTCTTTGCCTTGATCTTCCAGCTCACTAAGTTCTCCACTTTATCCATATTGTCCTTCATGGTTCTTCATTGGTTCTTTAAAATTCTTGTTTCTTCATCATGTAACCAATACTTGATCTTATGCTTACTTTACATTCTTAATCTGCTTCTTCCAATAATTCAGCTTTATTTGCTATATGTTACTGTTCGTTGTCTTTTGTTTTATAGCACTTATATTCTTCAAGTGCCATTTTTCCTTCTGAACTTATATTCCCCTGTGGGTATTTGCTACCTTGACTTTTTAAATTTTTAATTTAATTTTATATTTATAATCGAAGTCTAGTTGATTTACAGTATCATGTTTGTTTCAGATGTACAGCAAAGTGATTCAGATATATATATATACATATATATATATGTGAATTCTTTTCCCTTTAGGTTATTACAAAATATTGAGTATAGTTCCCTGTGCTATAGACTACGCCCTTGTTGCTTATCTATTTTATATATACTAGTGTGTATATGTTAATCCCAAACTTCTAATTTATCCCTTCCCTTTGGTAACCATAGTTTATTTTCTATGTCTGTGAGTCTATTTCTGTTTGGAAATAAGTTCATTTGTATCTTTTTTTTTTTGATTCCACATATAAGCGGTATCATATGACATTTATCTTTGGCTTACTTCACTTAGTATGATAATCTCTAGGTCCATTCATGTTGCTGCAAAATGGCATTATTTCATTCTTTTTTATGTCTGAGTAATATTCCATTGTGTATATTGGGTTGGCCCAAAAGTTTGTTTCAGTTTTTCTGTAAGATGTTATGGACAAACTGGAACGAACTTTTTGGCCAGCCCAATATATACCACATCTTCTTTATCCATTCCTCTGTCGATGGACATTTAGGTTGCTTCCATGTCTTGGCTATTGTAAACAGTGCTGCAATGAACATTGGGGTGCATGTATCTCTCCGAATTATGGTTTTCTCTGGATATATGCCCAGGAGTGGGATTGCAGGATCATATGGTAGCTCTATTTTTAGTTATTAAAGGAAACTCCATACTGTTCTCCATAGTAGCTGTACCAATTTACATTCCCACCAACAGCGCAAGAGGGTTCCTTTTTCTCAATACCCTCTCCAGCATTTATTATTTGTAGACTTTTTGATGATGGCCCTTCCGACTGGTGTGAGGTGATACTTTGTTGTAGTTTTGATTTGCATTTCTCTAATAATTAGCGGTGTTGAGTGTTTTTCATGTGCTTTTTGGCCATCTTTATGTCTTCTTTGGAAAAATGTATATATAGATCTTCTGACCAAATTTTGATTGGGTTGTTTGTTTTTTTGCTATTGAGCTGCATGAGTTGTTTGTATATTTTGGAGATCAATCCCTTGTTGGTTGCAGCGTTTGCAAATATTTTCTCCCATTCTGCAGGTGGCATTTTCCTTTTGTTTACAATTTCCTTTGCTGTACAAAAGCTTTTAAGTTTAATTAGGTCTCATTTGTTTATTTTTCTTTCTATTCCCATTACTGTAGGAGACGGATCTAAAAAGATATTGCTGCAATTTATGTCAGAGTGTCCTGCCTATGTTTTCCTTTAGAAGTTTTATAGTATGAGGTCTTACATTTATGTCTTTAATCCATTTTGAGTTTATTTTTGTGTGTGGTGTTAGAGAAGGTTTTAATTTCATTCTTTTACATGTAGCTGTCCAGTTTTCCCAGCACTACTTATCGAAAAGACTATCTTTTCTCCATTGTATGATCTTGCCTCCTTTGTTGTAGATTAACTGGCCATAGGTGTGTGTACCTTGACTTTTAATGAGTATCCAGGGAGAGGAGTCTGAAGCTCAGGTCCTGGTTTGTAAACCTCCTGGGGAGACTGATGTTTCCTCCCCACTTAAGATCCTAACCACCTTCTAGATCTTCAGGAGTCTCTTATGGGTTTTATGTTAGTATTTAAAATGCGTGTGATTTCCTCTTAGTTTTTGGTTTGTTTTTTCTTTGTTTTGGTGTTTGCTTCTTTGGGTTCAGGAGAGGGAGCTAACAATCTGGGCTAGTTCACTGTCATGCCACAAGGGTACATTCTGTATAATATTACCAGTTCTCAAGTTGTATAACTGTGTTTTTTGGCCTCTCCCATTGTGGAGCACAGGCTCCGGACGCGCAGGCTCAGCGGCCATAGCTCACGGGCCCAGCCACTCCGTGGCATGTGGGATCTTCCTGGACTGGGGCACGAACCCGTGTCCCCTGCATCGGCAGTCAGACTCTCAACCACTGCACCATCAGGGAAGCCCTATAACTGTGTTTTAAAAGGGCAGTGTATACCACTGCTTCTTCCCAAATTTCAGTAACTTTAATAATCGTTGCATATTACTGTATAATTACCTTGACCATATCGATCCCTATCTCTGGAGCTTGCTGACATGAATAGAATGGTATGCCCGTAGTATATAGACTTGGCTCAACTTTTCTTTTTTTTGTCTGTGTTGGGTCTTCGTTTCTATGCGAGGGCTTTCTCTAGTTGTGGCAAGCAGGGGCCACTCTTCATCGCGGTGCACGGGCCTTTCACTGTCGCTTCCTCTCTTGTTGCGGGGCACAGGCTCCAGACGCGCAGGCTCAGTAGTTGTGGCTCATGGGCCTAGTTGCTCCGTGGCATGTGGGATCTTCCCAGACCAGGGCTCAAACACATGTCCCCTGCATTGGCAGGCAGATTCTCAACCACTGCGCCACCAGGGAAGCCCAACTTTTCTTTTCTTGATGAGGCTGAAAGGGCCAATACTCTACTTTCAGGGGTACAATTTATGTACTTGAATGATGATTTTCTGGGTCTACGTCTCGTAGTTTTTAACAATCTTGATGATTTACTACAACAGCAAAGTCACATCTTAAAATTTGTTATTTTTATAAAAAGTTTAAATTGAATTTTAGTCTCATTGATTTCCACAAAGTCAAGCCATTTGCTTCAGCATTATAAATTCTGCACCTACACCAGATCTGTCCAGCCATGATGATGAAGACTGATGCTCTTTCTGTTGTTTTCATTTTCACGCAACTTCCTGCTTTGGTAAGTCTTCTTGTGGGGAGGTTTGCTTGAGAGTTCAACAGAGCATCTTACCACCAGCCTTATGGAGCTCATATGATATTTATTTTCCTGGAGGAAAAAAAATTTAGATTTAACCTGTAGGTTAGATTAATTTAGTTTTTTAAAGAAGATATTCCTATTAAGGTTCTGAATGATAGTTAATTTAGTTGATAAAAACAGTTTGTGTCAGGTGCTGAAATTAGTTACTGAGATGGCATGTAAAATCTATCTCTGGAGGTCTTTAAATATAGGATATATTTTTATCTTTCAGAGGTGACTAGTTTAGGAGTGTTTTTAAAGATGGAAGGATTGAGATGTTTCTATTTGAGCCCTTTGATGGAAATTGCTCTTCAATTTTAGCTGAAAAATGCAACTTTTAAAAAGTACTTTTTTGGGGACTTCCCTGGTGGCACAGTAGTTAAGAATCCACCTGCCAATGCAGGGGGACATGGGTTTGAGCCCTGGTCCGGGAAGATCCCACATGCCGTGGAGCAACGAAGCCTATGCACCACAACTACTGAGCCTGCACTATAGAGCCTGCGAGCCACAGCTACTGAGCTCACATGCCACAACTGCTGAAGCCCGTGCACCTAGATCCTGTGCTCTGCAACAAGAGAAGCCACCACAGTGAGAAGCCCGTGCACCTCAACAAAGAGTAGCCCCGGCTCATCGCAGCTAGAGAAAGCCCGCAAGCAAAAGTGGAGACCCAACGCAGCCAAAAAAAATAAGTAAAATAAATAAATTTTTAAAAATAAATAAAAAGTGCTTTTGTGCAACTGATATTCTTTAAGGTAAAGCTGTGAAGAAATTATATTTTATCTGTAATTTTGTATTAACCAATTCTTCCTCCCTGTCTCTCCCAATCATTTCTATCTTCTGCTATTGCTCTTTATTTTTTAAGATTTGCCTTATTTGTACACTTACCTTCTCCCTCCTTAACCTATCCTTACACCCCTCAAACAAATATGTCTCAGTGGCCTAGACTAGAACAATAAATATTACTATGAGGGTGGCCTGAATTTTCCCTAGTTTTATCAATCATTATAATATGGTTGACCCCTCTCTGCCCCCTCACACATCCTTTCAGGGGAAAAATGAATTATTTGCCTGGTAGACTTGGAAACAGGAAGTGGGCATGCAGAGTCCAGAGCCTTCCCTTCCTCTTTTCTCATGGAACCCAGCTGACCCAAGGAAGAATGAATTTTTTTTCTGCTTTTCCGTGCTGCAAAACCTATGGGGAGGCTTGCCTTTATCCGTGTCTGGGAGAGGCCTGTGATCGTTCCAGAACTTCCTGTGACTAGCTGAGAAAGGCTTTCTAATTCTGAGATTCTATCCACTTACTGAAACTACTGAGTGTTTGGACTTAAATCTACCATCTTATTATGTGTCTTCTATTTGTTCCACTCATTCTTTGTTTCTTTTTCTTTCCTTTATTGCCTTTTGGATTTAGTTATGATTCCATCTTTTTCAATTATCAAAACTACTCATTAATAATTTGTGAAAGTCTAAGTTAATGAAGATTTTCACCTAGAAAATATAAGAACCTTGGAATATTTTATCTCTGTTAATTATCCTCATAACTAATATGCTATTGTTTCTAGATAATTTTGTCATTAACATTTTAAATGTCATAGGACATTATTTTATACAGTTAATATTATTTCATATTTGCATGTATTTTTACCACCTTATTCATCCTTTATTCTTTGCTGTATTTCGGAGCTTCCATCGTGGATAATTTTTCTTTTTCATGAAGTATATTCTTTAGAATTTCCTTTAACATGGGTCTTCTGGTGATAACTAAGTATTTTTTCTAAGTTGAAAGTATTATTATTTTATCCTCATTTAAAAAAAAATTTTAGGGCTTCCCTGGTGGCACAGTGGTTGAGAGTCCGCCTGCCGATGCAGGGGACACTGGTTCGTGCCCCGGTCCGGGAAGATCCCACATGCCGCGGAGCGGCTGGGCCCGTGAGCCATGGCTGCTGAGCCTGCGCGTCTGGAGCCTGTGCTCCGCAACGGGAGAGGCCACAGCAGTGAGAGGCCCGCGTACAGCAAAAGAAAAAAAAATTTATTGAAGTATAGTTGATTTACAATGTTGTGTTAATTTCTGCTGTACAGCAAAGTGACTCAGTTATATATATATATATTCTTTTTTCATGTTCTTTTCCATTATAGTTTGTCACAGGATATTGAATATAGTTCCCTGTACTATACAGTAGGACCTTGTTGTTTATCTATCCTATATATAATAATTTGCCTCTGTTAATCCCAAACTCCCAATCCTTCCCACCCCAACCCTCCTCCCCTCTGGCAACCACAAGTCTGTTCTCTATATCCGTGAGTCTGTTTTTGTTTTGTAGCTACGTTCATTTGTGTTATATTTTAGATTCTACATATAAGTGATATCATATGGTATTTGTTGTTCTCTTTCTGACTTACTTTGCTTAGTATGATAATCTCTAGATCCATCCATGTTGTTGCAAATGGCATTATTTCACTCTTTTTTATGGCTGAGTAATATTCCATTGTATAAATATACATACACATATATTGCATATATATATATACCACATCTTCTTTATCCATTCATCTGTTGATTGACATTTAGATTGTTTACATGTCTTGGCCATTGTAAATAATGCTTCTATGAACATAGGGGTTCATGTAACTTTTTCAATTATAGTTTTGTCTGGGTATATGCCCAAGAGTGGGATTGCTGGATCATATGGCAACTCTATTTTTAGTTTTCTGAGGAAACTCCATGCTGTTTTCCATAATGGCTGCACCATTTTACATTCCCACTAACAGTGTGAGAGGGTTCCCTTTTCTCTACACCCTCTCCAGCTTTTGTTATTTGTAGACTTTTTAATGGTGAGGTGGTACCTCAGTGTAGTTTTGATCAGCATTTCTCTAATAGTTAGTGATGTTGAGCATCTTTTCATTATCTTTAGTTTTGAATAATATTTTCACTGGATATAGAATTCTAGAGTGGTATTCCCTTCCTCACCTCTCTGCTTCCACCCTCCTCACACACTGAAGATATTCCAATGTTTCCTGGATTTCACTGTTGCTATTGTGAAGTCAGCTCCAAAGTCAGTTTTGATCCTTTGTAGCTTCTTTTATTCTGGCTGCTTTTAAGATTTCCTTTGTGTGTGTGTGTTTTTTTCTGTCCTTTTGGGTATGATTTATCTAGATGTGGTTTTCTTTTTATGTTTCCTGCTTAGCATTTATTTGTCTTCTTGAATCTGTGGATTAATGTCTTTGATCGGTCTTCAACAATTCTCAGCTACTCTCTTTTTAAGATATTGTCTCCAGCACATTCTCTCTCTCTTCTTCTGGAGCTCTGATGAAACATTCATTATACCTTCTCAACATATCCTTTAAATATCTTTCCTTCTTTTCTGAATTTTCTGTGCTATATTCTGGATAGTTTCTTTTGACCTGTCTTTCAATAGACTGATTTTTTCTATCTACGTCTAATATATTATTCAAACCATATATTGAGTTCTTAATTTTAGGAATTATGTATTTCATTTCTAGACTTTCTCTTGTTTTTCTTTTAGTCTTCTGACTAAAATTTGAATCTTGGTCTTTATTTCTTTCAACATAATAAACACAATTGTTTTTTGTTGTTTTGCTTTTCTTAGTAGTCATTGGTAATTTCAATACATCATGTATTTGTGGGTCATTTCTGTTAATTATTGTTTATATTGTTTTTTTTCCTTAGGGTATTTGTTTCCTTGTGTGTTTGGTTATCTTTAAGTCTATGCTTCACATTGTATTGAAAAGATATTTGGATAAATATTTTGATGCCTTGGATGATGGTGCTTTTTCCAGAGAGGACTTTCATTTGGTTCTGCTCGTTGTTTGGGATCCCATTCTGGGACCTCTTTCATGTTGGTTCAAAGCTTGAGGTTACTGGATATCTAGCTGATTGGAGGTTAGAATACAAATCCATGCTATTGATGATTTATTTTCAGTTCACACCTATCCTGATGACATGATTTTCATAATTTTAGTTGAAAATGGGAATTAATTTATTAGAATCCCATCCCTTGGCAGTGTCCAGGCTTTAATTTCTGTCTTCTTGGATTCAAGAGGTCTCCAAAATACAGATGAACTTCATAGTTTGTTTTACATCATAAGCAAATGTCTTTGGAAAAAATGCAGCTTTGAGTGCCTCAGCTTACATTTCTCAGCTCTTGTCTTCTAATCTTGGCCTCACAATACTTCATTATTTTGTAAAGTTTTTGGTTTGTTTTTGTCTTTTTTTTTCATTTTTGTTTGTTTGTTTGGTTTTTGTTCAGCTTTCTTAGTTGTTCTCAGTGAGAGGGTTAATTCAAATCACCTTGTTTGCTATTGCTTTTTTCATGAGAACTCCCTGCCTACAGAGATCAAGAACTTTGGTTTGCTCCTGACCATGACTTAAGCTTGGAAATAAAGATGCTGGTGAGGCTATTACTTTTGCCACATGCTTCTTATATTGTATATGTCAATTGATTATCTGATTAAGTATGATGAACTTTTTTGGACTTCTCTGTGATGTGTCCTAATCTATTTTCCTGTAGGCATTTTTTTTTCCCTGAAATGAAATTGTTTTCAAACTAATTAATTCCTTACATGCCATGCTGCTGGCATGGATTTTTATAATAAAGTCAATGGAAAGTCACTGAAAGATTTTGGAAGCCAAGGAAGGAGAAAAAGAGATCAAATAAGATACAGTAAAGTATTAAATAAATTTTCCAGGCAAGAGATCATTGTCCACTTGGGCAAGAGTCATTATTGGTGAGGTGGCAGGAAGAATGAATGGGAGCTGAGAAAGCAGAGATAGCATATGTAGCATGTTTTATTAAAAGGCTGTGAAGGAAAGAAGAGAAGTAGGACAATAGTTAGAAAGCTTACTTCTATGTTGAGAAAGAAGGGCTAGTGTGAAATGAGAGGTTGAAGATAGAAGAGAGATAACTGATAGAATTATTAAGTTAATCAATTTTCAGATGGTGATGGGCTTAGGAGCAGGGGTGAGTTGATCCTTTGACCAGATTTTGAGGACATCTTCCAATGGGTTTGTTTACTTTAGGTTTAAGAGCCTTTAGGATTCAGTCTGAGTGCCAACTCTCAGAATAAGTCTTCTTATATACTCCTAAAATAAGCTAGACACTCTCCTGGGTTTCCATTGCACTGTGTGCATTCTGCATTGAGTCCTATCATAGGTTTATATATCCTTTCCCTTACCAGAACTTTTGTCAGGACTTTTGTCTTTCTAGTCCCATGATAATAGCCACTAAACAGTTTACTGAGTGAATGACTATCATCCCTTTTGAATATATGTACACAGCTCAAAACCAGAACGGGAATGGCATTTTTCAATTTCCCTGTGGTTCAAACCTTTTAAATGTCTTTTTGGACTCAACTAGTAAGGACATAAATGGCAGCCCAGGAATGACTTATCAACTGATTTGTACTTTCATTTACGTTTTACTTGTGGTGTTGGATCCTTTGGGGTCTCTTTGCTCTGAAAGTAACTGCTTGCATAAAGCAATGGATTTAGCTACTTCTTATGCAAACGTATTTTATATGGCATTGAAAACTTGCTTTAAATTGTGATAAAAATAAAATGGCACCTCACTTTTAATTTTATTTTTAAAACAGCAAAAGCAAATCTACAAATTTTAAAATGTATTAATTTTTTGAATTGATACAACATTCCCATTGTTTAAAATTCAAGAGACTCAAAGTCTATACAATGAAGTTCTCCTTCCTACGCCATCTCTAGCAGCACAGTACACATCCACCAGACAACAGTTATGTGTGTGTGTGTTCTTCTAGGGATATTTTATGTATCCATAATCATATGTATGTATTCTTTAACCCCTTTTAAAGCAAATGATGGCTTTGTTTGTACACATTGTTTTGAGTCTTGCTCCTTTCACTTTATAATGTATTTCAACAATAAGATGACACATTTTTTTTCATATTTTAGTGCCTTAAATTAATCTGAGGCTTGTATTCAATGATATTTTACAACCATCATCAATAAGTAGCAGTTGTGGTGCAATCATCGCTGTCTGTGAATTCACGGACTGGACAACTGCAGTGCCTTGATGTTTCAGTCAATAGACCACTGGGAAAGACCACTTTGGAAGAACTGAAAACCTTCCAATTCCTTCTTCTAGTAAAAGTTTAAAAGGTTCAAAGGTAATATAATGTGTCATCATTTTTGAAGATGATCTTGAAGATAATAATGGAGCCCAGAGGATGACATTTCATGGCAAAATATGGATTTCTATAATTCTGAGCCTAGAGGGAGTTGAACTCCAAATGTGAAAAAGTTTTAGGAATCCCTAAATTGATTTCACTTACATGTTCCTTTTTATGTATACACAGTAGTGATAAATAATAATATTCTATAAATAAGTCTGAAAGAGAGCTCTCGGGTTAAAATGAAAATTATAACTGATAAGAAAACATGTCATAGTTTGAGAGCTTTGTAATATTTTGTTTTTTATTACCTGCACAGTATATCACTGGATAAATATGCAATAATTTATTTAACTGGTCTATGGATGATCACTTAGGTTGTTTGCGGTTTTGCTTTTACAAACAGTGCCACAGTGAATGACCTTAAACATGGATCATGGCAATAGTAGGTTTTTTTTGTTTTTTACTTTTTTTGGTAGGATAAATTCCTAGAAGTAGGATTTGAATGTGCATTTAAAGTTTGATAGATCTTCCTAATTGGCTTCCAAAGATGTGGTTGGTGGTTTGTCTCAGATTTATAGATTAACTTGGGGGAGATTTACCATCATTACTGATGTGATTTTTCATATTTTCAACTTATCTTTTGGTTGTTTTAGGAGTAGTTTTTTCCTTAATATATATATATATTGCATATTATATTTATCTTTTTGTTGCTTTTGAAAATGGAGTCTTCTAGTATAACTGCTAACTGGTTGAAGTTAATAAAAGCAATTCTTAAATAATTCAAATCAGCCTCTTTCAAACTTCATTGAAAAAAGGGTGCATTCGGTTCATTAAAAATTTTTCCACGATTATAAAATCCCCTAAGGGAAAAAAGATTAGTTAACAATGGAGGAACACCTTTCAAATTTTTTAGAGGAAAACAATGTTTCCTTGGTGCCATGAAAAATATATAAGGTAGTAAGGTAACAGTGTATAAGGTAATAGTGTATCATGTCTTGTGCTGATCCTGCACCTGAATTCATGTTTCATAATGTTGTACCTGAGTGCAATGCTCATAACATTCCTACTTGGGAACCATTGACCACAATAACTCTGTTGACCATGCAAACCACCTAGACATCGGGTATCATCCAGATCACTTGGTAGCATTTGTACTTTCCATCTAATTTTCCCGAGAAGCCTTTGGCAAGTAAAATGTTCAATTCCATTAAATGGATTTGCAAAGAATTCTTAATCTAGATCCCTCTGCTCTTCTCCTTCATATTATCATTAGGAGATGGTGTTTCTCAGCTCTAATGTAAATCCATTTGAAAGGCCACATGCTGTCGTATTGGAGATATGCCATCTATATCTTGCTATTTCATTTGGCTAGAGTTACAAGCTTTTTATGAAGAGAAGCTACTTTTCTTCTCCATGAAGATTACATTCTGTACAATTGTATTCTGTGATGTGCTTCATTAACAATGTCAGACATAGAGTGAAATTTTCAATTATGAAAGCATCAGTGATTCATGCCATCAATGGATTTAAGGTAATTTTATATATTTGTTCAAATTATGTTTATTACTTTTTTTAGTACAAAAAATATAAGAACAGAGCGAAAATGGCCTACAATCTCATCATTCTGGTAACTATAATTGTTTAAAAAAACAAAGTAATGTGTATGTGGTTAGAATATTTAAGCAATCCCAAGAGGAAAAATGAAAAGTAAAAAATTGTTTTCTTTTCCAGACTCTTTTTCCAACTTAAACTACTGTGAACATATTCCTAGGTATTATTTCCCCCCAAATATTTTTGCATACATACATACTCACAATTTTGCACATGTGTGTACATACACACACACACACACTCATTTCTTTTGAAAAAGGAAATTACACAAAATAAATTACATTATACACAATATTTTGTTCCTTACATATTTCACTTATGTCTTTAGGTATTTTCATGTGACTACATGCAAGATCTAGTTCATATGCCAAACAGATGGGCATATGGACAGCTATTAACGGAAATTTAGATTAACAGCAGACTTTTTTTTTCTGTTTTAAATCATGCAACAATAGACATTCTTATTAGAATTTGGAACACTTCCGAGAGTATATCTCAGAGCAGGCTGTGTAGCATAGTGACTAATATCATGGATTCTGGTGCCAGATTGCCTGGAGTATGAATTCATTATTTGCTCCGTATTGGCTATGTGCACTTGGGCAAGTTATTTGACCTCTCCATGCTTTACCTTCCTAAGGATAGTACATACCTGAGTTGGTGTGAGGATAAACATATGTCAAGAGCTTGGAATGATGCTTGGCATATAGTAAGCAGTCAATAAATGCTAGCAATTGTTATTATTATTGTGGTAAATTTTGATATAAACATAATATACATGGAATCATTTGTTTTATTTATTTATTGGCTGCATTGGGTCTTTGTTACTGCGTGTGGGCTTTCTCTCTAGTTGCGGGAAGCAGGGGCTACTCTTCGTTGCGGTGTGTGGGCTTCTCATTGCGGTGGCTTCTCTCATTGTGGAGCACAGGCTCTAGGCGTGTTGGCTTCAGCAGTTGTGGTATGTGGGCTCAGTAGTGGTTCGTGGGCTCTAGAATGCAGACTCAGTAGTTGTGGCACACGGGCCTAGTTGCTCCGCGGCACGTGGGATCTTCCCGGACCAGGGATCAAACCCACGTCCCCTTCATTGGCAGGCGGATTCTTAACCACTGTGCCACCAGGGAAGTCCTACGTGGAGTCCTTTGAATCAAGTTCTTGCATGGACTCCATGGTGTGCATCCTCCACCTTTTGCTCATTCATTCTCCCAGGTTGCCCCCAACTCCTCTCATCATCAGCTAATGCTCAATGACTAGCCTTCTAGGTGTTCTTGAATAGACCTATGTGAGAATTTCTTTGGAATATATAGCCAGGAGAAAAACTGCTGGGCCATAGACTATGCATATACTAATTTGACTAAGCACTGCCAGGTTGCTTTTGAGAATGACTACTCCCTTCTACTTCCACCAGCAGTGCATGTGGAGCCTTTCGTAGCTGCACCTCTGCCAGCATTCAACATGATCTAGCCTCCTTCCTTTTTCATTTAACGTAATGTATTTCACTATTGCTCTTATTTACATTTCCCTGATTACTAACGAATTTGAATATTTTTTATGTTTGTCATCTTTTTCTTCTTCTCTAAATTGCCCGTTCATATGCTTTCCCATTTTTCTGTTGAGAATCACTCGTTTTTCCCCCAATTTGATTTGTGGTAGTTCCTTTCCTATTCTAGCTCTTAATCTCTAATTGGTGTTAAAAGTTGCAGTTACCTCCTTCCATTTTGTCATTTGACTGCTAAGTTTGTCTATGCTACAAATGACTGAGTGGACTGCTTCCCTCATGGCCTGTGTGTTGCCTCTTGGTCACAAAGATATTCTACTACCCTTACCTTCCCCCACGACTCCCCCTCCCTGCCTTTATTTACTGTTTGTGTTTTCCTTTCACATGAAGTCTTTAATTCATCTGGTACTCACATTTGTATGTGATGTCAGGTGGTGATCCAGTCTCTTTTTCATTCACTGTGAACCACTCTCCCCAATACCCACGATTAAGCAGTTTATTCCTCCACCATTGAATTGTGGTATTATCTTTACCATGTATTAGGTTCCTGAGGGAGGGAGGAAGGAGGGGGGTAGACAGAGAGAGAGAATAGGGATAGGTGATGCCCTTGACCTCATCACGTGAAAAAAAAATGATGGAATTGAGCAGAACTAGAGACCCAGTCTAGGGCTTCAAGAAGAAAGGATCAGATGTCCAGTAACCATCATGTTCACAGAGCAGTGATTTACTTAAGATGCATCTCATTCTCATCTGAGGGTTAGCTCTGCATAAGTGAAGCACGGCAGTAGTATTTTTCTGCTTTTCATTATCTATTGATTGTACTATTACAACTCTTATTTTTCTTATATTAAAGAACTCTTAATTGGCTTTCCAATTCCAGAATGTTTCCCTTTGAGGCTATTCTAAAACAGCCCTTCTCAAACTTTAATGTGCTACACGTTCCCTGGGGGATCTTGTCCACGTGCGGATTCTGATTCTGTATGTCGAAAATGGGGTCTGACTATATTACAAAGCAACAGTAATCAAGACAGTATGGTACTGGCACAAAAACAGAAAGATAGATCAGTGGAACAGGATAGAAAGCCCAGAGATAAACCCACGCACATATGGACACCTTATCTTTGATAAAGGAGGCAGGAATGTACAGTGGAGAAAGGACAGCCTCTTCAATAAATGGTGCTGGGAAAACTGGACAGCTACATGTGAAAGAATGAGATTAGATCACTCCCTAACACCATACACAAAAATAAGCTCAAAATGGATTAAAGACCTAAATGTAAGGCCAGAAACTATCAAACTCTTAGAGGAAAACATAGGAAGAACATTCTATGACATAAATCACAGCAAGATCCTTTCTGACCCACCTCCTAGAGTAATGGAAATAAAAACAAAAATAAACAAATGGGACCTAATGAAACTTCAAAGCTTTTGCACAGCAAAGGAAACCATAACCAAAACCAAAAGACAACCCTCAGAATGGGAGAAAACATTTGCAAATGAAGCAACTGACAAAGGATTAATCTCCAAAATTTACAAGCAGCTCATGCAGCTCAATAACAAAAAACCAAACAACCCAATCCAAAAATGGGCAGAAGACCTAAACAGACATTTCTCCAAAGAAGATATACAGAATGCCAACAAACACATGAAAGAATGCTCAACATCATTAATCATTAGAGAAATGCAAATCAAAACTACAATGAGATATCATCTCACACCAGTCAGAATGGCCATCATCAAAAAATCTAGAAACAATAAATGCTGGAGAGGGTGTGGAGAAAAGGGGACACTCTTGCACTGCTGGTGGGAATGTGAATCGGTTCAGCCACTATGGAGAACAGTATGGAGGTTCCTTAAAAAGCTACAAATAGAATTACCATATGACCCAGCAATCCCACTACTGGGCATATACCCTGAGAAAACCAAAATTCAAAAAGAGTCATGTACCAAAATGTTCATTGCAGCTCTATTTACAATAGCCCGGAGATGGAAACAACCTAAGCGCCCATCATCGGATGAATGGATAAAGAAGATGTGGCACATATACACAATGGAATATTACTCAGCCTTAAAAAGAAATGAAATTGAGCTATTTGTAATGAGATGGGTAGACCTAGAGTCTGTCATACAGAGTGAAGTAAGTCAGAAAGAAAAAGACAAATACCGTATGCTAACACATATATATGGAATTTAAGGAAAAAAAATGTCATGAAGAACCTAGGGATAAGACAGGAATAAAGACGCAGACCTACTGGAGAACGGACTTGAGGATATGGGGAGGGGGAAGGGTGAGTTTTGACAGGGCGAGAGAGAGTCATGGACATATACACACCAACAAACGTAGTAAGGTAGATAGCTGGGGGGAAGCAGCCGCAAGGCAAGGGATATTAGCTCGGTGCTTTGTGACAGCCTGGAGGGGTTGGATGGGGAGAGTGGGAGGGAGGGAGACGCAAGAGGGAAGGCATATGGGAACATATGTATATGTATAGCTGATTCACTTTGTTATAAAGCAGAAACTAACACACCATTGTAAAGCAATTATACCCCAATAAAGATGTTTTAAAAAAATAAAAAAAATAAAAAAAAAGAAAATGGGGTCTGAGAGTCTATATTTCCAATAAGCTAAGGTTAGATGCTGATGTTGCTGGTCTGGGAACGACACTTGCAGGAGCAAAGTCCACGCAATATTGCTAAGTTAATCTTCTCGCTACCAAAATTGCTGTTGTCTTATTTCCCGGCTCAAAATCTTTCTATGACTCTCAAATACCCACCCTTACTAATTAAAACAATTTTCATCTTGGTGTGTGTGCCTTCCATAATATGGCTCCTACCCATCTTTCCATTTACGTCTCTCATTAGTCTCTGACTTATTCCTATGCTTTGGCTCACCTGGTAAAGTTCCCTGATCTTTCCTTTACATTGGACTCCTTCCATGAATCTCATCTTTCTTTATTTTTTAAAAAATTTTATTCAAGTATAGTTGATTTATAACGTTGCATTAGTTTCAGGTGTACAACAACGTGATTCAGTTATACATATAAATCTATACTTTCTCATATTCTTTTCCACTATAGGTTATTAAAAGATATCGAGTATAGTTCCCTGTGCTATACGGTAGGCCCTTGTTGTTTATCTATTTTATATATAGTAGTGTGTATATGTTAATCCCAAACCCCTAATTTATCCCTCCCCTACCTCTTCCCCTTTGGTGGCCAGGGTGTCTTCTATGTCTGTGAGTCTATTTCTGTTTTGTAAATAAGTTAATTTGTACCACTTTTTTCAGATTCCACATATAAGTGATATCATATGATAGTTGTCTTTCTCTGTCTTCACTTAGTATAATAATCTCTAGTTCCATTCATGTTGCTACAAATGGCATTATTTCATTCTTTTTTACGGCTGAGTAATAGTCCACTGTATATATGTACCACATCTTTATCCGTTCATCTGTCAATGGACATTCAGGTTGCTTCCATGTCTTGGCTATTGTAAATAGTGCTGCTATGAACACTGGGGTGCACGTGTCCTTTCAAATTAGTGTTTTCTCCGGATACATGCCCAGGATTGGGATTGCTGGATCATATGGTAACTCTGTTTTTAGTTTTTCAAGGAAACTCCGTACAGTTCTCCATAGTGGCTGTACCAATTTACATTTCCACCAACAATGTAGGGGGATTCCTTTTTCTCCACACCCTCTGAATCACATCTTTCTTATTTCTCTTTCGTTTGCATTCTCAATGTTGTGTAAACTTCATAGGCTGCTTTTGCTTATACTTGTCTACTTTTCTTATCTCTGCCTTGGGACTTTTAGGTTTTTGGCAGCTAAGTCTATGTCTTACTCACTTTTGAATCCCTGTAGCATCTGATTGTGTGTTATCTACCAAAACATTTGTGGAACTGAATCTTTTCACATCATGCACATCAATTATGACACTTTGCTGTAAGAGAAAAATGCCACCAGTGGTCAATATATTATTTACATTATTTACTTTATAATTGGTATCCTGGGACTTCCCTGGTGGCGCAGTGGTTAAGACTCCACGATCCCAATGCAGGGGGCCCGGGTTTGATCCCTGGTCAGGGAACTAGATCCCACATGCCTGCCGCAACCAAGGAGCTCGCGAGCTGCAACAAAGGAGCCTGCCTGCTGCAACTAAGACCTGGAGCAACCAAATAAATAAATATAATTGGTATCCTATTTTCTCTCCTTCATTTGTTATCATTTACTGGTGCATTTCAGTTAAAATAACTGTATCTGTTGCTTCTAATTTACTCTTATTGGACCAATACATTTTAATTTACCTGTAATTCGAAGTTCTTCTCTGGCCTAAAGATGACTTCTCTTCAATAGTAAAGTACAGGTGGCTTTATGGTAGTTAGTTCTCTTTCCCTTATTTTCTCAGTTACTATCTGTGTCGTGGATAACTGAAGTTGCCAGAAGTCAAGCTGTTTTTTTTCACATTCCATAATAAATGCTTGTGCAAATGTATTGAATAATGACCGTGACATTATTCTTTACAGCTCATTAGGCTTTGATGAAATTCCACAAATGTTAATTGGACGCCTACTACACACAAACCGCTGTGGGTGATACAAAAATGAATAACACACAGTCCCTGCCAAATGAGAACTTTCACTCTATGCATCTACTTGGAGAAGCTCCTGTAACTCTTCTCTTTTATATTTCCTTCACGTAGGGGTGAAAGGTAGAGAGTAACAGATGGAACTTCTCATTTCATTCAGCTTGCAGTTTTGATAATCACCAAATGTGATAATTCTATTTTACATTTATAAATTGCTTCACTGTATCCAAGTCTCATTAAACTATGATTGACTCATTTTACACAGGTGGTAACAATGTATAATAGGAGACCACATTAAAATGCAAATGTGGCTAAAAAGCTTGTAATTACATATGGTGTTCATTTTTTTAATGTTGAAAAAAATTTTAATCCATAGAGTTAAAGTTATTGAATCCTTTGGAAAAAATGGATTGGTCTAACCTCAAGTCATGAGACAGTGAGTTAAAATGAATGGTTTTTTATAGCTGCATATGCACTATAGATGTCAACTATACATCTTAGATTTAACATGACCAGAAGTCACCTCTTGATTCCTGCATGTCCCAACCTGTTCCCCTAATCACTTTTCCGATCTCAGAAAATACCCTCTCCAATCTTCCCTTTCCACAGATCACAAACACTAGTGTCATCTTTCTCTCAAATCCCATATTCAACCCAATTGTATATACTACTGCCACTAACTTCAGAATATATCCAGAATCTGCCAGTTTTTACCACCTGCACCCAAGATGGTGATCTTGATCTGTTACAATTACCTCTGGCCAATACATCTACATCTCTCTTATAAAACAAACAAATAATTGCATGTTATAAAAAGCATGGATATATTTTTGTTTATTTAACTATTCTGTTTTCTAAAAGGTTGTTTCTAGTTTTCATTATTAAAAATAAATTGCATTGAAATAAGCCAATCACAAAAGGCAAATATCAATACTATATGATTCCACTTATGTGAAGTTTCCAAAGTCATTAAATTCATAGAGAAAGAAAGTAGAATGATGGTTGATGGGGACTTGTTGTTTACTGGGTACAGAGTTTCAGATTTACAAGATGAAATGATTTTGGAGATTGGATGCATCAGGACTGTGAATATACTTAACATTGCTGAACTGTACATGTTAAAATGGTGAAGATAGTAAATTTTATATTATGTGTATTTTACCACAATTTTTAAAAAGTGAAAAAAATTAAATAGCATTAGGAAAAATTTCTAAAACTCAGAAGCTATTAGAGAGAAGATGTACAAGTTCAACAGCATTTAGATTGAAAACCTCTCTAGTAACTAGGGAAATACACATTGTTTAACTGAGATATTATCTTCTTACCCATTGTTTGGTTAAAGTTGACAATACCTAAGGTTGGCAAAAGAACAGGAAAACAGGCACTCTCAAACTGTTGGTGAGAGAGTACATTAGTAAGACCATTTTGGTGGGTAATTAGTCCACTGATATAAAAACTTAAATGTGTATACTTTTTGGCTTAGCAAATTCTATTCTATAGAAATACATGTTTACATATGCACAATTTTACAAAAACATTCATTGAAACTTTGCCTGTAAAACTGAAAAGTTGGAAAATAATGCCGAAAGAAAATTCTTTACCACATTTGTACTTAGGTGTAAATTTTTTCTAGAAAGGCACCCGTGGATTTCTGAGACAAAGAGCTTATACATTTAAAACGTGAGTCAGTACTGCCAAACTGCCTTCCAAAAGGGCTGTGCCAGTTCGCACTCATATGAGGGTTTTTGTCAGTTTTCCCAAGATTGGATATTATCAATTTATTAATTTTGGCAATTTTGTAGATGAAATTATAACATCTAATTTTTGTTTGAATTTGCATTTCCCTTACTACTTAATGAGTCAGATCTTTTCACATGTATATTCACCATTTGTGTATCTTTTCTGTGAATTTTCTTTTTATATACTTGACCCATTTTTATAATCTAGATTTTGATCTCTTCTTTATTTTTCCTATCTGTCTATCTATCTATCTATCATCTATCAGATATGAGTCTGTGACCCCAATCAGGCATGTAAGAACTGCTACATTGCCTTATTTTTCTTTTTTTAAATTTATTATTTATAAATTTATTTTATTTATTTATTTTTGGCTGTGTTGGGTCTTCGCTGCTGTGCATGGGCTTTCTCTAGTTGTGGCAAGCAGGGGCTACTCTTTGTTGCGGTGCGCGGGCTTCTCATTGCGGTGGCTTCTCTTGTTGCAGAGCACGGGCTCTAGGCACACGGGCTTCAGTAGTTGTGGCACGTGGGCTCAGTAGTTGTGGCTCGCGGGCTCTAGAGTGCAGGCTCAGTAGTTGTGGCACACGGGCTTAGTTGCTCCGCGGCATGTGGGATCTTCCCGGGGACCAGGGCTTGAACCCGTGTCCCCTGCATTGGCAGGTGGATTCTTAATCACTGCGCCACCGGGGAAGCCCCCTACCTTATGTTTTTTAAGTGCGATTATATGCATCTCTCCTAACAGTCTGCCAGTCATGAGAAACTCAAGGTCAGTAATCGTGGGGATTCTTCTAAACCTTCATGGATGTGGGAAGGTTCTCTTATGCAGAGCAGTGTGTTTGGCCCTTGGGCACTACAATCCACGTGGATATTGTTCACATGCCCGTTATTTAAGTCCTCAGTGTCTCTGCTTCTTTACCGGACTTTACACAAGATTGTTTTGCTGAGACTAATACCCTTTATTTCTTTTCATTCCTTTTTCTAATTCATTATTTTAGTATTTCTTTTATTTTCACTTATTATTTATTTTATCTTTTGATCTTGAACTCATCTGGAATTTGTGTATGCCTGTGTGTATGTCTGAGGTATGTGGTAAGAATCTAAGTTTTATATCCTTTTAGACATCCAGTTGTTTGATCACCATTTATTAAATAATCAATCCATTCTTTTCAGACATGAAACACAACCTGTTGCAAATGCTAGACTTGATAAAGGAAGAAAGTGGGGAACTTCTGATAGGAATAAAAGCTATGAATCTTAGGCAAGTTAAAGTGTGCTAGAAAAAGAAAAGAAGAGGCTACTGGCAGACTTAAGAGATATAAACAGACTGAACCAGAATTTTAAAAAATTGGAATTAAGGTAAAATTGAAAAATTGGGGGCAATATTTTTTACTTAAATGATAAAGAGTTGACATTGTACAGAAAAAGTTTATTTCAATTACTATAAAAAGATATACATTTTTAAAATTTTTTTATTTATTTTTGGCTCCGTTGGGTCTTCATTGCTCTGCACGGGCTTTCTCTAGTTGCGGTGAGCGGGGGCTACTCTTCGTTGCAGTGCACAGGCTTCTCATTGCGGTGGCTTCTCTTGTTGCGGAGCATGGGCTCTAGGTGTGCGGGCTTCAGTAGTTGTGGCACGTGGGCTCAGTAGTTGTGGCTCGCGAGCTCTAGAGCGCAGGCTTAGTAGTTGTGGCACACGGGCTTCATCGTTCCGCGGCATGTGGGATCTTCCTGGACCAGGGCTGGAACCCGTGTCTCCTGCATTGGCACGTGGATTCTTAACCACTGTGCCACCAGGGAAGTCCCCCCAAAAATATACAATTTAATAGAAAAACAGGCAAAGAGTTTGAAGGAATAAAAACAAAGACATTCATATGAAGTATATAAGTATTTTGTCCACTAGAAATCATACAAATTCATCTTTTAGCCATGAGACACTCGTTTTCACCTATCGAAATGGCAAGGTTTAAAGAGGCAATAAAACTCAAATTGCTGTTTGAAAATGTTGCTTGAGGGGAATGTAAATTGGTACAATCTTTTAGATGGACAATTTGGTAATATATTGAAAATCTCTTAAAATATGCATAGTGTTTACCCAGAAATTTTACTTTTAGGAATTTTTCCTAAGAAAATAATCAAAAATGTGCACAAAGATTTACATAATGTTATTTATAAGGAGAACAACCTTAGTGCTTAATAATTGGGGGGATTAGGGCTTCCCTGGTGGTGCAATAGTTGGGAGTCCGCCTGCTGATGCAGGGGACGCGGGTTCGTGCTCCGGTCTGGGAGGATCCCGCGTGCCGCGGAGCGGCTGGGCTCGTGAGCCATGGCCGCTGGGCCTGCGTGTGCGGAGCCTGTGCTCTGCAACGGGAGGGGCCACGACAGTGAGAGGCCTGCGTACCGCAAAAAAAAAAAAAAAAATTGGGGGGATTAAAAAATACATCTACATAGAGAACATATGTGGGCATTAAATTTCATAACATGGGGACATGTCCGTGCATATAGTACGTATACTGGAATGATCTGCTTATGAAACAATTGTGCACCAATGATTTTTTTTTTTTTTTTTTTTTTTTTGTGCTGTACGCGGGCCTCTCACCATTGTGGCCTCTCCTGCTGCGGAGCACAGGCTCTGGACGCGCAGGCTCAGCGGCCATGGCTTACGGGCCCAGCCGCTCTGCGGCATGTGGGATCTTCCCGGACCGGGGCACGAACTCGTGTCCCCTGCATCGGCAGGCGGACTCTCAACCACTGCGCCACCAGGGAAGCCCCAATAATATTTTTATAAAAAAGAGTAGGGAGAAATTAGAAACTACCAGCACAAGTAATCATGGTTTAAAACATCTTTGCAAGCCTTCGATGCTGCTTCAAAAGTGATCGGTTGTGATCCAAGCTACGGAAGAAATGAATGGATGGAGGGCAGTGCTGTGTGCATGTGTGTCTGCCTCACCCAGTGGCGTGATTTCAGCGTGAGGAGAAAACACAGACCTCAGTCTTATGTGTCACTGACAAGTGAAAGAAGACATCCCTCCAGGCAAGTCAAATCTGTGAAGCCAAAAGTTGACAATGCAGGTTAACTCCCACAAAAGTCATTATCATGTCAGGGTTCCTGCCTTCATTCAGTATGAAATAGAGTAAAGCGTTCTAGAACATTTTTGCTTCTTTCCCTCCTGGTCCCAACTGTGCTGGGCTTTCCTCCTTCCCAGCACTGTGGTTAAAACTCTAACACTGAATTGCTGTAAACCCATAGCCACCATTCTCTATCCCAGAAATAGGCCAAGTGCTTTTAGAAACAAAATTTCCGAGACTGTAATTATAGGAAGGGTTAATTGCTTAGGCTAAGTAAGCAAGGAGAAAAACATCTCAGGAAATTGGAAAATCAAGGTCCCCCGCCCCAAGGCAATAGGGTGGGGGAGGGGTGAGTACAGCTGTTCCAGAAGCATCTTGTTTTGGTGGTTTGGCTGTCAGACTGTGTTTAATAAACCAAGCACCTTCCACCCACTGCCCTCAGTCTCCTGAAAGTAACTGCAGCCACCAAAGGGCAGGAGAGGGGCTGGTCCCATAGGGAGAAGAAATTTAAAAATATGCATAGTTGCTCAGAACCAGATGCCATTTTCCAAACTGTTCTGCTCACAGGGAAAGTAAGCTTATCGAAGCAAGTTGTGTTTGTACCACAAGATGCCACCCTTCCCTTGAAAAGAAGAGAGTAAGTTAACTAAATAAAATGCAAGTGTTTTATGAGTCCATCTCGCTCCGTTTTATGTCAACGAGCTTCATCTTGGATGAAAGAAAAGCCGTTGTATTTTGTTCTGTAGCATTTGGTGTAAGGAAAGATACTAGTTCCTTGTTAGCAATTTCTAAAACTCTTTTTTTTTTTTTTTTTTTTTTTTTTTTTTGCGGTACGCGGGCCTCTCACTGTTGTGGCCTCTCCTGCCGCGGAGCACAGGCTCCGGACACGCAGGTTCAGCGGCCATGGCTCACGGGCTCAGCCGCTCCACAGCATGTGGGATCTTCCCGGACCGGGGCACAAACCGGTGTCCCCTGCATCGGCAGGTGGACTCTCAACCACTGCGCCACCAGGGAAGCCCTCTAAAACTCTTTTAAACTGCTATGGAAGCATGACTTTTCCATCTTATCTGACAGTGGATTACAATTTTGTGTGCAAGCTTTATTACTTTGAATTCTTGTTGTTGCCTAGCTTTTGATATATGGTCAAGCTGTTACAAAGGACACTAAGTAACATATGGTCACTCTCCACAATTTTAAGCTAACAATTTCTTCAAGAGAGAGGTAGAGATCTCTTGTCTGTGGAAGCAAAAATGGACACGGGATTAGTTTTTAATTATTTGTTTGATGGGTCACTTCTCCTAACCCCGACAATCCTCTCTGCATCCATCAATACACAGTCACTTAAATGCAGAGTTGAAGGCTGCCATGACGAAAAGGTATTGACTTGTAAAATGGAAATTGATGTAATTAATAATCAAGAATTCTTTATATTCTTAGGATAAATCAATACATATTTATTTAATCATAATCCTTGAATTCATCTTTGAGTTATGCTGAAAACAAACTGTCAAGAATTATCTGTTGCCCTGTTTTTTGCCTTTTGCTTACTTGAAACTGCTAGTCCTAGTAAATCAGTCTGCTGCTGTTAATGGTCGGTCCTCAGTCACCTTTCTGTACTGGGGAAAATAATGGAAATATTTCAGTCATTCTCCCTAAAGGGAAGTCACGACATAGATGGGACCTTGAACAGCTTATTTAACCTGTCTGCATCTCCATTTTTATTTGTAAAATGAGGCATTTTACTGGCTACTCTGTAAGATGTCTTCTACACTTTTGAGAAGATTTTTATGATACTCTCTCTTAAAAATTCAGATAGCCAGACTATTGTTATGGTTGGTAAAGGAAAATATTGGGAATTTGAAATCCTATTTCCACAAACCATTCTGCCTACTATTAGCAGTAGGCTAACAGTATCTCTATAAAAATCTTGTTTGCATATAGATATACTAATTTTCAAGGTTGACACGATGGAAGCATTTTATATTTTATTTTTTTCCACTTGAACTTTTTTTGTTATGGAGAAGATTCCAGAAAGTCTAAGTGCCTGTTACTCCCCATTAGAGAAAAGCAGTTGAAGATATTATTTCTGCATGAAATTTTTGTGGTTTGTGCCATATTTGTAGAAATGGTGCACCATTTCTGGCCACACTAAGGATCAATGTTTAAGTCAAAGGCATCCCGGGATTAGTTGGTCGTTGGAGAAGCTTGGTGTGAAACTCTACCCAATATGGGGAACTCCACACTGATAGTGACAAACCAAGTCCATCATAGCCTTTCTCTTTTGGGACATACATGAGAAGTTGGGTCACTAGAGTTTAAATGATCTTTTCCTCCCAAACACTGACCTCTTTTTCCAGTTCTCCATTTGACTTGGTATCTTAGACGATATTGGAGTAGGGTTGCCTGATAAAATACGGGACATCCAGTTACATCTGAATTTTCAGCTAACAAATAAAATTTGAGGGGTATAAATATGTCCCCAAATTGCATGCATACTATATTAAAAAGTTAAAGTATTAAATTATATTTTATACTAATTATACTAAAGTTTAGTTGACTTTTAAATCTGAAATTAAAATTTACCTGGTCTACTGTATTTTTAGTGGCTAAGTGTAACCTTAATTAGGATGCAAAGGAAATGTGAAGCTGATGAGATGGTTTCTGATGTAAATTTTTATAAGGTAAAAATTACCCAGTGCATTAATTTGCTTTTCTCAGTATATCCATATGTGTGTATGTTTCTTTCAGCGTTTAAGATTTATGTATTTTGCCTTTCTATTTAACATATACAATATTCCTCTGTCTACATTTTAAAAGGGCTATCAAATTTTATGTTGTAGATAAATTATTGAACATTTCTCTCTTATTAAGTACTTATGTTATATCTTTTTTTTTCTGCTATAAATGACAGCAACTTATTGATGCACATAATACTTGTTTTTTGTTAAACTGCTTTTCTAGAATACACTCCTAGGATTGAGATGAGTGGGTCATTGGGCATCAAGTGACCAAATTATGCCTCAATAATCATATTCAGGTTTCCCTTTTCATCCCATGTTAGAAGGGGTACAGTGTGGGAAAGGAGAAGAGAGGAGACATGCATGTGGTTACAGTTTTATGTCTTACTAGTTCTGCAAGGGGACAACCCTTTATAAGAATATTTCAAGTTTCTGAGAGGAAGCCATTTCTATTTTTAACAGCGGTAGTAAAATAACAGGCTTGGAAGTGGTTTTTGAAAAATTCACCAGAACATGAAATAGTTTAGTGACCTATAACTTTCCTCTGTCATCTATGTCTTACTAGCAAACCAGGCAGGACTATTTTCTTTTTCTTTTTTTTTCTTTTTTTTTGGCGGTACGCGGGCCTCTCACTGCTGGGGCTTCTCCTGTTGTGGAGCACAGGCTCCGGACGCGCAGGCTCAGCGACCATGGCTCACGGGCCCAGCCGCTTCGCGGCATGTGGGATCTTCCCGGACCGGGGCACGAACCCGTGTCCCCTACATCGTCAGGCGGACTCTCAACCACTGCACCACCAGGAAAGCCCAGGACTATTTTCTTTTAAGGAAAAAACAGACAAGGGAGAGGTTGGGGAGAGGCAAATAAATATGAGGTAAGGGATCGGGGGTAGAATTGTAATTTACTCTCCTTTTTGACCCTGAATATCATTTAAAGTGATTTCAAACCAAACATACAAGATAAAATGAAATAATAATATAGAGAAGTATAAAGAATACAGACTAGGTTTTCTTCAGTTGCTGTGGCTGTTTAACTTCAGATTTATCCAATTAGACTCAAGCCACCATCAAGAGATATGTTAGACCTCACAGCTCCCCCAGCAAGCTCATAGGCAGATAGCCTAGTCCTTGCTGGGAATACTGTGCTGTAAGAAATTCAGCTTCCGTGTGAACACTGAGTTCAAGTTGACAGTGCAATAGTATTTCAATAGAGAGCAGTAATGAGAGGAAGACAGTTCAGCTGGGTGTTAAACATCTTCTTTAGTGCCCTAGCTGGAGTTGGGAGTTCTGTCAGCATTTACTAAACTGTTTTCAGAGGGAACACTAGTGGTCCATCAAGACACTAATAGCTGATCTCCAAAAGTGAGGCGAAATGAGCTTGGGAAGGTAACTTGCTGTGTATTCGCCCATCCCTCCCAGATCCACGGTGCCCGTTAGAATAGTGAAGGCTCTGAGAAACTTGCAGTGGAAAAACCTATTTTACTTATAACTTCCCATACTTATCGCTAAGGAAGTCATTTTTATACAACCTGCTAAACATTTCAAGGAAGACCCATGTTGTAAAGGACAATTTATGCAAAACTCAGAGTTAAATATGTCTCAGTGATAAAAAAGGGGTGTAGAAAGAGTTGGTTTGGGGACCTTTTCAGATGAAGTTTTGATGTGTATTGTAGCCTTGTAGAGTGTCCTGCCCACCCCAAAACTTCTCTACATCTGCTGAGTCACCTAGAGGAGTCATCTATACTGTTCTTTAGAGATTTGAGTCTCTGAACAGGAAAATAAAGGAGAAAGGAGAAACGTTGCTCAGGTTTTATTTTCGCTTATGCTTCTAGTTAAATCCTATGTCTTTAGACCAGAAGGGAGAGTGGGGAAGTGGGCTGGCTGGCTCTTACTGTAGTTTAGCAGAGCAGGATTTATCTGATAAATCATAACTTCTGAGCCAAAGGACAAGACAAATAACAACACGTCTCATGAACACTGAGAAGGATGTGGTCGGAAGGAGGAATGTTTAATTGACTAAGAGGGCTCCAAATTGAGCTGGCCAGTGGGAGTAAGAGACTGGGACAGAGGATAAAACTGGGTTCTATGGGGGGGATGATGCATGGCATTGAGGGAAGCAGCCCATGGGAGGTGGTGGATTATTTTCAAGTGAAATTGCAGTGAAGTGAGTTGGAAATAATATGTATCATTTCAGATGCCTAACATTAATGTTCAGACGGTAGAATAAAAAAGAACATCTTATGTCTTCTAACAATGAATAAATTTGTTATTCAATTACATGAACAAATATTGATTATGTATCACCTATCACATGTAGCATAGTAAAAAGGAACTTTAGAATATGATGGACAAATCCTGCTTTCAAAAAGGAATACTATAAATATTTTAGAAAGAAAATGAAATAAGTTCATACAAATAACTCATATAAGGCCGAACACTGTGTGATTAGACCTGAGTTTTGGAATATTAATCTACCAGAGATATCCAGATTAGGTTGGAATACAGATAATGGAGGTAAGAATCGATACAAGACTTGATTTTCAAAATCAGGGCGTCAGCAAAGTTTTTCTGTAAAGGCTCAGACAGTAAATATTTTTGGCTTTATGTGCCATGTGGTCTCTGTAGTGTACACGCAGCCACAGGCAATATGCAAATGGGTATGGCTACTGTTTTCCAATAAAACTTTATTTAGAGAAACAGGCGACAGGCCTGACAGTCCATGGGCTGTAGTTCTCTAATCCTTGAATTAAATAAAGAAACCATAGTCAACTGCTGATGAAAATGTGAAATCTATGACTGTATTTTAAGGATCTGACAAAAGAGATCTTTAGAAACATTAGCTGATAAATCATGGTTTACTAATCCCATTTAAGATAGAGTTATTTGGATTTCCATATCCAACAGTGAGAGACTAGCTGGTTACTGACCAATTCTTCCATTGGAAAAAAAACCCCAGAAAAGCTGAGTGTGTGTGTGCGTGTGTGTGTGTAGGTGTGTATGCATGCAAATCAGAGAGCTACCAAGGCAGTAAGGACTTGTGGGTTTTAAAATATAGAGAGAACTAAAATACATGATACCAATAGTACAAAAGACAGAAGGGGTAAATGGCATTAATATGTTCAAAGATCCTTGCATTGTTCAACAGTGGATAAAACCACAAATTTAAATTAGATTTTACTAAAACAAGAGTGCATTTGTAATTTCTATCGTTACCATTACAAGGATAGTAAAAGAATTGTATTGTCTAGCTGGGAAGCTAATAGAGGGGAAAATAGAATAATAAAATACTACTTGATACAGAATAAGGCAAGAAGATGAGAAAGAAGAAATGTAGAATAGGTGGGACCAAAAAATCCACAATAGTAATTTGTAGATTTAAACCCCAATATATCAGTAATTATACCTAATGCAATTGGATTAAAAACACTAGAAGAAAAAAAAAAAACACTAGAAGATAAAGGTTGTTCGACTGGATTAAAAAACAAAATTTACCTGTATATAGGCTGTTTACAAGAGATACACCTTGAATATGGGGCTACAGAAGCATTCAAAGTGAAAGAATATAACAAGTATATTTTAAGCAGAGACTAGATGGGTGGTTGCTGGGGGCAAGGGTTGGGTGGGGGGAATGGGTGAAGGTGATCAAAGGGTACAAACTTCCAGGTATGAGATGAGTAAGTTCTGGGATGTAATGTACAGCGTGGTGACTATAGTTTCTTAAAGTCACACAAAAAACCGAGAAGGGCCATCTTTGGTGACTCCCAACCTGTAAAAAGTCGGTCCCTTAAATCATCATAATCCAAGTAGTTAGATCCACCTGCAGTGACAACATCAAATGAATTTGGGCTTTTGAGTAAATCTGTAGAAATCTAGCCAGACTTTTGAGTAAATAGGGCTTTGAATTGTACGCAGCCTCAAGTTCTTTACCCTCTTCTGTTAATGTTTTCCTTTAATTTTTCCATAAAAAGGTGGAGGGAGCTGCATCCATTCATGGTCTTTTCTGCAAAGGTCATACTTCGCACCTTATTACTTGCAGTGCCCACTGAGGTTGGCCACGGGAGCAAGATGGGCAGCTGGGTTCATACTTGCTGTTCCAGTTTCAGGCCTATGCTGGAAAGAACCCGAGTTTGCTTATCCTTGACCGTTGTTAACACAAATATTATGGCGTATGTGTAGGAACATGAATGTGTACACTTTTGAGAAAGGACAGAGGAAAAGCAGTGAAGACTGCAGGGACCCACCCCATTAAAGGATTATGGCTGAAGTCCCAATACCTCAGGGTACATGGCGGGGTCCTACTGCAGCTGCCCAGACATTAAGGAAATACCTGAACACCATTCCGTGTGCGGAGAATAAGGTGAACCCGAAGGAGCCAGAAATGGGCGTATGTGACGTGCGGGCTTCAGACAGTCTGTAAACTTCTGGAAACAACTAAGGAGAATTGTGGTCAAAGGGCAAGAATGCCTGCATATGTCATGAGGGGCGGGGACTTGGGTAAGGAGGTAAATTTTTTTTTTTTTTTTTGCGGTACTCGGGCCTCTCACTGTTGTGGCCTCTCCCGTCGTGGAGCAGAAGCTCCAGATGCTCAGGCTCAGTGGCCATGGCTCATGGGCCCAGCCGTTCCGCGGCATGTGAGATCTTCCCGGACCAGGGCACGAACCCGTGTCTCCTGCATCGGCAGGCGGACTCTCAACCACTGCGCCACCAGGGAAGCCCGGGAGGTAAATTTTTATTTTGAGTTTGATGATTTTCTTCTCTCACTTGGACATAGAATGGATCCTCTTCTGCAGTAACAGAAAAATTTTAAATTGACATTACTTTTAACTAGAATCTGAGCCTCCTATCCTTTATCTGGAGCCATGGAGCCAATAGGCTGAGCTGCCATCAGGGTGTGAGTAAATAACATTTCGTGAGGAACTGTGTCCTGTATACACCGTCTGTATGTATAATTTCATGGACTGGGTAGGTAGGGTCATTTAATTTCTTAACAACTTGATTCTTTTTCTACTGTAGAAAGCACTGGAAAAGAATTTACTCACATGTTCAGAGGCTACTTAAGAAGCTGTTAAGTACACAGTAATTATTGTGAGTTTTTAAGAACTGTCTTCATTCAGACCAGAAACATGGAGGACGAAGTACTGAACGTTTCTCTAGTTTGAATAGTCATTTCATATGCTTCTTGATGTCATTGTTTGATATTAGGGAAAAAAAAATGAAAGAACTCTGCAGTGATTTACCTCTTATATCTCGATGTAGGCTTAAGAAACCATAATTGTGTGAATTATATCCTACACTTGGCATTCATACATAGTTTATATACTCAAAGGTATAAATCTAGGATCGCAAGATAAACAATCAGTATATTATTTCTACTTTTGGGGAAATTTTTTCAAACAGTTTAGAAGATTTTAGGATGGCTTTTGAGGGCATGAAAGATCAATCATAGGGGTGATGCCTTGCTCCTTATCATTATATTGGAAGCTTTTAGAGTCAGGCAACATTCCCTCTGCCTCCTGTTCCTTTTGTTTTCTTCCCATGGTCCAGGTCATGCTTTCATGAAATAGAAATATAATAGCTTCTCCTCTCAGTGTAAACTAGGACTGGATGTAAAATTTGTATTAATAACCAAGCTTAGAAGTTACTGAATGTGAACCAAGTCTCTTTGGTTTATTTTGTATGGTTAATGTTCCCATTATTTTGTAATCGGGTTTATTAGGCAACTTTTATAGCTGTCTTAAATCTAACACATATATTTTTCTCAATCACTGGAAAGGTTTGGTGGGTCACTTAAGAATAGAGGCAATTCTGTATTCTGAAGATCCCCTTCTTGATTTTTCCCAGGGATGAAAATTAGTCAGGTACTAAGAACTAAACACAATACCTTGCCAGAGATTCATCTGGGTACTAAAAGTAATTTGTATTTTTCCTATTTCCTCTGCTCAAACATTTTTTCTGAGATAATGTTTCCTTCACGGTATGTGGTTAGAGAGACATGATTTTCATCTTAAATCTATGATTCCTTAAAAAAAATAATGGCATCTTCTCTATAGTTTTGGAGATTAGCTTGAATGGCAATATTAGGAAACTCTTTTCCTGACCCTAATTCTCAAATGCATCCCAATGTCTTATTGGAAGAACATATGGGAGGGATTTGGGGATCAGCTCCCCAAAAGACCTGAGTTTGAATTTGCCAGGAGAGAATTATGGGTTCTTCTCTGAATACTAGTAGAGATTCTCTTGATATGGAAACCAGCTGGAGCTGAGGAAAAGTTTGCACACCTGTGTCTTCCCCAAGCCCCAAAGACTTGAAGGACATGAACTGTTTCAGAAACTAGGGTCCCTAATCCAACCCTAAGAGATCCAGACCAAGTTCCCTTCAAGAGTTATGTCTTGGATGGCATAGTTGTTAAGGAGAGGGCTCAGCAGAAGGCTTCTGGGGCTCTGATACACCAAAACTGTGGAATCCCACCTCTCGGCAAAAGGCCAGGAGCCGAGAAGGCTGGAGGGAGTGGCTGACAAGGCGCTGCCCTGAGTCTGCTTCTTGGTCCGCCTGCCAGGTTGGGAACTCCCTTGAGGAAGGTCTAGGTCCCAATTGTCAGCTTAAGAGCTTAAAACTTATGGGAAGGCCACAAGTTTGGGGGCTTGTTGTACTTGTCACCAAGGATGGGGAATAGCAACTATCCCCTAAAATATTTGGAGTATTGGAGATGTAAAAACTTGAGTGGGGTCTTGAGTCAATCACAGAGCCCCTTAGAGGTTTGGCTGTGTAGATGCAGTGTTGGGAAAGGGTTTTCCACAAAAGGTGCCTATTCTTATAAAGGGTGACATGTTTCTCTCTTCTTTTTAGTCCAGTGAAAAAGGCCCTAGACATTACCTCTGTGTTGTGCTTAAGAGGTCTGTGTGTGTGTGTGTGTGTGTGTGTGTGTGTGTGTGTGTGTGTATTAGGCTCTCTTGGTAGCTTCTGAAGTTCCTCTGACGCTGTCCTTTCCCAGAATCTGTCCATAGAACTTGCAGCGAGGGTTTTAATGCAGGTAATCAAGAAACTCGTTTACAGCCAGAAGCAAACTGTTTTGCCATCAGCACAGCCAACAAAATAGCACACTGTTGGCAGGAGACGATCATTGCTCTAATATCCTTCAGGCTGCCAACGATGAAAACACCGCAGTAAAACTGCTGGCCCAAGCAAAAAAATTCAATTTTTAGAACTGGACGATTTTACAGGGCACCTGACCAATCAGATCCTGTGTGAGGTGAGGTTGTTCATGGTGATACATGACTCAGCTCTATTATTTCATAATTTCCTACCTCTTTTTCTCCTTCTGTGGCTCATGCTTCTTGGGTATTCCATACCATATTCCCCTTGCCCCTTTCCACTCAGATATTTTTTATCTAGGCTGTTCTCTTTGTCAGCATTTGTCTGGACCAGTCTTTCTTCCCTGTTTTCAACTTCTCCATCAAAACATTCCCTTCCTGTATAACTTTCCTGCAGTGTCTTGATAGACGGTTTGCTTTCTTGTCAAGGACTAGATATATAGGAACTTTTTCAAGACCTATTTATTTATGCTAGCAGTAAAATCTGATATTAGGCCAATTTGGACTTATATGGCTTTCCTTCATTTTAATGCAGCTAGTGATTGCACAGAGAAGTTAAATAATAGATGTAGGTTTTCGTGTTCAGAGCTTTATTAATTTCAGAGCTTTGTTAATTTATTTATATTCATTGATGCGTTCAATTGTTCATCAAGTAATTATTGTACACATGTCACGTGAGAAAAGTGAGATTTGGTTTCTGCCCTTATGGAGCTTCTGGTCTAATGGGAAAGCTGGCAATATTCAAATGATCACAAAACAGATGAAAAATTACAACTGTAAGAATACTATAAGCATGAATTATTAGAAGAATTGACATAATATGGAGGTGAGAGTAGCTTCTCTGAGGAGAACTGAGATGAGGTCTGATGGAAGACTAGATGTTGGCTGGAGAAGAGGCAGTATGGCAGGCAGGGGAATAGCATGTGCAAAGGCCCTGTGGTGTGAGGGGCAAGCAACTGAGAGAAGGACTGTGTGGTAAGAGTTCAGAGACTGTTGCTGGATTTCCAAATAGCTAGACTAAGTCACTGAAATATTTTAGGTGGAGGGGTGACATTATCAGATTTGCATTTTAAAAAGAATGCCGGTAAGATAGACAAATGATTAGAGGATAAAGAGTAGATGGAGGTAGACTGGTGAGGAAGTCTCTCAGTAGTCCTGATGAGAGTGAAGGTGGCTTAAATGGGAGTGGTGCTGTGCTGGAGATGGACAGAGGTGGGCAGAGATGAAAGGTCTAAATTGAACAAAACTTGGTCATAGATTGGACATCAGAGGAGAGGGTGATGTCAGGCATGGGTTTCAGATTCCTGGCTGGCTCAGGTGGATGAGTGAGGAATGATGGAAGAGAACCAATTTCATGGTGGGAGATCACAGGTTAGTTCCTTGTTAGATTGAGGTGCTTTGAGATCGTCAAGGTGGAGATGTCAGAAAGACAGTTGCATTTACATATCTGGAACTCAAGAAAGGATCCGGGATAGAGTTATAAATGGGGGAACCAAAGCTCCAAGAATTTCTTGCTCAAAGCCATGCAACAGTTCGGTGGTAGAGCCATGATTAAATGTGCATCTTTTTGCTGCTTGACCAAGCATGTCCTTAATGCTACAAAGAGAAAAAGACAAATGCGGTAAATTGAGCCTGCGAGGTAGGCATACTCCCTTTCCCCTGCCTCGGTGATTCTGCTGGTGATGAAAATTCAAAGCTAAAATATTAGAAGAATATAGTCATCCATGGCTTCTTTTTAATTTTACTTGCACTGTGAGATTTGAAATTTCTGTTTACATTTTGATTTGATATTTTCCTTATATCTAAATATTAACAACTCGCTAACAGATTGGATTTGATTGCCCTTGGGGACCAAAGGTATAACTCAATGGAGTAATGTAAACAGATTGAAATTGATTGCAATGTCTTGTTATGTTCTTAAAAGAGAAAAAATGTGCGTATCTCTGAAAGATTTCATATTTAAGTCCTGCTGTGGTCTTTGTTTTAGAAGACATAGGAGGAAGTAGTGTGGGAGGAAAACTGGGGGAGGACCACAGTTACCATTAAGGTTGTATAGGGGCTGTTGGAAAAAGCCTATTGCTTGTGGCTGTTATAATGACAAAGGGCCAATGTGCCCCTTCTTCAGTTTGGCGTGTTTGTTCTGAGAGCAGGGTGTACAGAAGCAGTGAGCTGTTAAATACAGGAGATTCACATTGTTATAATTTCCTAGTGCACTGCTCAGGACAGCATTTTTAAATGTTAATGGTACTATTAATTCCCACACTCTATTTTGCAATTTTAAATCACCTATTCTTCTGCAAGGTTGAAACCTGACTTTCCATTATGTGGCATAAGAATGTCTCAACACTTTGGTTTGTTTTGCAAGGGAAAGATGATTTAAATGTTCTTCAGTGTCCTTTCTTGTTTCAAAGATGCTCAAGGGGTTTTTAGTCCTAAACTTTCCATTTCAATTAAGTCTGAAGCTGCATATCCAAGATTGCTGGCAAAGTCTCCCTTCCCTCATCCTTTACTTCACTCCTCTCCACACCCCTTCCTCCGAATGTCTATGGGACTAACCAGGCAAAGTCATGTGTGATGGTCTCATGGAGTATTTTTTTTTCTGGATCCATTTTCTTCTGTGTTCTCATTGTTTGGCTAGGGTTTGCTTTGTCCACCACTTGTTGAAGTTAACTTTTAAATGGAAAGACTGTGATGCCATTTGGAGGACACCCATACAGGATATTTTGAGGGCCATAAGAAATTCCTCTAATCACTACACCCAAACAGCCTCCTTTTGGGCTCTAGCCCGATGCTCCAAACTCCCACATTAATTACTGAGTCAGAGCATTGAAGTGTGAGCCTAAGATGTGACCGACCACCTTCCAGGTAGGACTCAGATGTAGGAAAAGCTGAGTGAGGTGGAGAAAGAAACCATAAATACGTGAAAAGTGAAATTAAATTACACGAATTCATGTAACATTTAACAGTTATCTAGTTAATACCTGTTATGATACTCACCCTTCTAGGCCCTGGGGATAAAACAAAACAACACAAACGAGATCCTTTTCTTTATAGAGTTTACTTTTTTTTTTTTAGCATCTTTATTGGAGTATAATTGCTTTACAATGGTGTGTTAGCTTCTGCTTTATAACAAAGTGAATCAGTTATACATATATACATATGTTCCCATATCTCTTCCCTCTTGCGTCTCCCTCCCTCCCACCCTCCCTATCCCACCCCTCTAGGTGGTCACAAACCATCAAGCTGATCTCCCTGTGCTATGCGGCTGCTTCCCACTAGCTATCTATTTTACATTTGGTAGTGTATATATGTCCATGCCACTTATAGAGTTTACTTTTAAGTGAATTAATATAGCGACTCAAGACAATTCCCATTTTTAGCCAATACTTCCTTGTCAAATGAGTCGTGTCATTCTCAAGATGGACCATACATCTTAGGGGCTGAGAAATAGATAGGATTCACGAGTGACGTTATACATGTACCAAGCATTGTCTGCAGACTGAATGAATAAATCGAGATCTAATTGTTGTGTTAGAGTCTGCACTCTGGTTTAATTTTAAGTAGATGTTACTTGGATAGTGTAAGGGTGTTGTTATAGAGAGAAGGAGCTATAGATTCATTGAAGAGGGAGATTCTATATACTAATGGCATTTGGTTTGGGGGTTAGAACCAGCAGTTGGTTTACTTTTGCCCCAGGGTTATGTAGGAAAAAAATGAAACGACTCTCATTTCGTGCTTCATTGGCACAGCAGATCACACAAGTCTCTTTTCCTCTCTGTTAGGGTCACAGATCTAATAGCATTCTATCACGATTGGCCTCACAGCTCAGTTCTTTTTCAGCAGTTGCAAAGTAATCTATGAAAGAGAGAAAATGATCTAGAGTCAGCCCTTCTTCACCCCGAAGCAGAACGTTGGGTGATCTGCCTTGAACATCCACCATGAAGCAGACTCCTGCTTAGGGCTCACGGCATGACTTGAGGGAAGGCAAGGATGATGCAAGATGTTGGCATTCTAATGCGGAGATTGGCAGTGATGATGTGATATCCACTGTGACGTTGGTGTCATACAGATCTGCTCTGCACTTAGACCAGTACTAACTTATACCAGTACCAACAGCTGCACAGCAGGTCTTAACTAGCAGTGGGTTCAGAGGAACAGTCTGCTGGTTACTGTGCAGCTTTCATCCCACACCTACTCCATTTCAAGAAGTGCATGACAATGGCTCTGGTTTTGTGGCATGTTAGCTCTTATTTTGGGAAGGCTGCTATACCAAGTATATCCTAGTGAGTCATGTCCTTTGTGAATCATGACTGCTCTGTTATTAAACAGTAGTATTTATGGAGCATGTGAAAGGTGCCTAGAAATAGGGTAGAGGCTGAGAGGGACTCACGTGTATTGGGGAGCACTTGCTCTCAAATATAGATTGCAGGGTCAAGCCTAAGACATGGACCAATGGCCGAGTATACAGTTTAGCGTATAGCCATGTGATAATACCTGGTAGAGATGAAATGCAGCAGGAGTTCAAAGAAGGAAGACATTAACTGGTAGGGTGAGAGATTCAGGGTTTGTGAAAGAAGTAGAATTGAAATATAGATAGAATCTGACCATAATATCTCAGTTTCCTTTTCTACTACTTGAGTCAGTGAATCTCCATTTCTGCTGCTGTCCCTTTCTTGTATCTAGAGAGGGCCATGAAGATACTCTTATAATGGTATTGATGATTTTCAGCTCATTTTTGTGGCCAAGATTCTGCTCTACAAGTCAGGGTATTTTAGGACAAGAAGGTCAAAACAGATCAATCGTTTCTGATGGTTCCCTATGACTGTCAAAGGACACCTTAAGTCCATTGACTGGGCAAGAAGGTACTTCAATCATAATGCCCTGGTTACTTCTAGGTTACTTTTATGAAGAGGTTGGAGAATATCTACTGGTGTTGCACAGAATGTATCGCAGTACGATGCAAATGTAGGATCCATTTGTAGCTCC